>NC_056741.1:207821426-208063926 GCF_019279795.1 Protopterus annectens
TTGTACATTCTATGATTCTATAAAAATAATTTCAGCTAAATTTTCTAGGACACAGCTCTAAGGCCTTTTATATAACTTATGTAGCAAAGGCCTTTTATATAACTTATGTAACAAAGGCTGCTACAGCATGCCTTTGTGTCTATAAATGGTGTAGATGTTATTTTTTAATAATGGTGTAGCAGCTGTATTCCTTTTTCAATCTGATGCCTGTAGATTCTTTTTCTCAGAAATGTGGTGCTGAAGTTTAAAATGTCATTTTATGCTGCTGACTCAATTTTATTTTTTGGAATAGCTATGTAATGGGTAGTTGAGGACGTATGACACAGTGATGAATTCTAATAGGGACAATTTAGGTATCTGTCCAGGGCCTTCAGCTACTGGGAGGAGGCATTTGCTGGGTACCATAGGCAGATAATCTATTTTTTTTCTAATGCAAAGAAATGCCACATTTCCTTAAGTAATAAAATAATACTACCTTCAGCTTTTTGGTACAGTCCATGAATAATAGTTTAACTATTTCTTTGATAGGATCCAAAAAGTGATTTCATGTATTAGCACTGGGATATGTGTTGTCATCTCTGTGGTCTGCCATGTGCATATGTATGCTGTAGAACATTGTTAGGAAGCCATTTTTAAATGTCTGTCTTAAGAGGTTGAGATGAAGCAGTTATTTAAGCCAGCTGCATGACATAAATATGAGACATATAAATCTGAGTCTCACAGCATGAACAAAGACCATACACTGGAAATTTCTGGTGATGTTTAATGCACCTTGATGCATGGGCTGCACACATCACACCTCTACAGGATTCCACGACCATGGAATAATGGGAATATTCCAAGGCACCACAGGCATATACTTGGATTCAATAAACTCCATGCAGAGTGGTTCGTGTCCGTATAGCACAGCAGCACGCCGTGCATATTCATGAAGGCATGCTGTTGTTCTACCTATATGGACACAAACCATGAAGAAGTGCAGGGGGTGTGTCCAAGTAGTCCCCTGCACTTTCTAAATTGATCTGGTATAATATTGAGAGATTTACTCTAATGTTATGCCAGTATTTCAGTGTCCATGGACACCGAAATGAAATAAGTGATCATTTCAGTGTCCACAGACACTGAAATAAACATGGTATCAAGAAAGCAATGCAGAGGTGTGTGACAGGTTCCGTGACACACTCCCTGCATTGCCAAAGTGCCATACAACACCTCCACAGCCTGCTAAAGCAGGAAATGTGTGCAAATGCACAAATAACAGGGGATAAATCCCTCAAAAGAAACACAAGACACATATTTCCCACTAAACTGAGAAAGTTGATAGAAAACAGGTCATGCATTAGCATGAATTACCGAAGGGTAGAAGTCTGAAAGCAAATGTATGCCAATATTCCCTGACAGCAGTGCATGTGGACAAATGCACAAATAATGGGGGAAAAACAATAAAATAGGGAAAATTCTGAATTTTTGAAAGCCTGAGAATGTGATAGACAGATATTCATAATGTGTATTTGTCACCCCTACAGCTGCAGCAGAGAGGGCTGTGAACATTGAAGCCCATGGTGACAGGCTGCTGAGGCTGTGATGACAGGCTGGTGAGTATAAATCTATTTTGCAGTATATAGTCCAAATAGCTAAGAAGGAATACATTGCATACTGCTAGTAGGTATCCTCTTACTGTGTGAACTGAATAAATATAAAAGTTTGACTGACTAATATTGATGTGAAATAGACCCTTTACAAAAAATCTGTTGTGTTTATTCTGGTAAGTTGTTAAAGACATATATACTGTACTAATCTCTGAACCCTGAACAGTAATGTGTAAAGTATAAAACTGTGTTCCGTTCAGCATTGCTTTCCAGATTGTTGTAATCCAAAGGATTAATGCACAGTACAATAATTATCTGTCATGCATGAATCACAGGATTTCAAGTCCAGAGTGTCTAACCAAGAGACTAGTAATCAGAAATCAGGGAAACAAAGAATAGCAGTTCCCAAGTAGCTCATGAAAAATAGCTTAGTTGTTAATTTTGCAGACCTAGATATGGTTCGAATCCAGGGAGTAGTACTAAGGTGTGTGCAAATCTACATTCAAGGAATCAGGAATAAATGTAAAACAATTCAGGTAGTGTTCACCTAAATTTTCCCCACAGGTTTTACAGGTAAAGAAATGTTGCTAGTAGCTATATGAAGGGTATATTAATAAACGGTGTAAAACTGTTCAATTGTCACACCACATGCCTGCAAATGACAGCAGGATATGTACATGCAATATGCACTCCTCCCGAATCATACCTCTCAACTGTACAGATATTCACTGAATGTTCAGATATTTGTCTCAGTGTTTTGGTCTGTTTTACATAAAGTAGTGGTGTCATGGCAAATCAGTGGCAAATCATTATAGACTGAAGTTAGAAAATGATAGATATATAAGTGTCAAACATCATATCCTTCAGAAAAGCCATGCAAATGCAAAAGCTGTTATGCTATCAACCTTCTAAGTTTGTAAGAGCAATATCTAAAACTTGTCCATATTTATGGCCCTTTGTCTCACTCTCATGTATGGCTTTGTCCAGATGTCATGTTCTAAGAGGTTGAGAGGTATGTTCCCGATACATGTCTCCCAAGTGTCATGCTGTCACAGCTAGTGGTCACTGCCGCAAATAATCCTGGACACAGACAGGAAGCCAGTTGATGTATGGCAGTAGCACACTCACATAACAGCAGCTCAGGGTACCCCTCCTGTGCCAGATATGTACCCTTGACATGTACGAGTCCCCTCTAGTCATGTACCCAGAGTTGTCACAGTTTGCCACATACTATTCCAGGCAATCAATTTAATAGGTATGTTTGTGCTACAGAAGCTATGGGCCATAGATAGATGTAAAGTAAGAGCAGACCCATAGAGTATTGAGCAGTAGTGTTGTGGAAAATAGAAGCATAAACATATGTTAATGGACTTTTTGTCTCTCCCTCCACCCCTCATATAGATCAATACAATAATGCATATACTATGGGTATGTTCTACTCCAAACCTAATGTTGGGACTTGTGTTATATTATTGTTCTTATATTTGATTGCTTGCATGTTAACATATTTTGTTCAAATACCATTGTTGGTGGCCTGTTGCTGCCAATGTTATTGACATGCTGTTATGATGCATACGCTTGTTCCAATCCTGCATGCTTTCTGTTTGCTATGCAACTGTTCCAAATCTGATTTATGGGGTTATTTGCAACACCCATGCATGTTGCTATAAATAATCTTGAAATGTATTTATAAATAATCTTGAAATGTATTTATTGCAAATGACTAACTAACATAATTTGTTAAACCTCAACACTATAACGCATCGGGGAAGGCAGATCCCAGTGGATCTGCCTGTCCCGGCTTATCTGGTCATGGCACCAGATCCCAGCATGTCTGGTACCCAACCCGGATCTGCCTCCTATGCTGGTCCTGCACCACCTTCAAGTGGAACCACCTCAGGGGATAGAGCCCATCCCCCCTGGGAGCAGGCACAGACAGCAGGCTGTTACCCGCCATCAGGTCAGGGATTTGGTGTGCAGCACCCTTAGATCTGAGTGTAGAGATCAGCTGCGCCAGACTGAGGGATGCCTGGCACACCTAAAGGGGCAAGCCGCCCCTCCTGTCCAGCTCCCAGCACAGCCACCTTTGGGACTGTGAAGGTGCAGCGGTGACTGCCCATGGGTGGGGATCTCAGTCCCACTGTAACCATATGGGGGCCCATGGGCTTCAGATTCCCAACCACCCTCCCCATCAAATGTATTTACCCTCCTCATGTGTCATATAACACTCCTGTCTTGTCTGTCTCCCTACCCAACCTACCTCCCCAGACACACCTACACTCCTTCCCCAACATCCCACTCTCACCTTAAAAAAAGAAAAGGGCATCTGCCCACCCAAAAATATGTGGCTCCATACATAGTTGTCCATTTCGCACATGTCCACTGGACACATGTAATCTGGTCCAGTTGGCTTGACAACACATTTCTGATGTCCCCTCCCTTCTCTCTAGGGTTTGAGTGTCCAAATTCACCTCCAAATTCTATACAAATGGACAGCTGTTTCTGTATAAGAAAGGGACAGCTATGGACCTTCCCTAAACCCGTCCTGCACATCCCTAGCTATCTTTCATGTTGTTTTTTCCCTCTGCATGTCCCTTTTTTCACCACTTTCCTATCACCCCTTTTTTCTTTTCTTTTAAAGAAATTAGCACAGGTGTAAGCATGAGTAAGCAGTAGTAAGCAAAGTAAGTGAGTTTGTGCGATGCTAATTAGCACAGGTGTAAGCGTGAGTAAGCAACAGTAAGCAAAGTAAGTGAGTTTGTGCGATGCTAAGTGGAGCCAATACAGATTAAGCATCTTTACATTTAACCAGATGCTGGCATCACTTAGCATCATGCAAATCCATGCAAACCCGCTTACAACTGCTTAAAACTGCTTTAATCACTCTGTTTCCATCAGCCACTGTTCTGCCTAGCAACAAAATAATCAGCACTGCCAAGTCTCAAACCCAGGGCCCTGTATACCATTGCCAGAGAACTGCACTACTACACAATTTGAGTTGTAAGGATTAATGATGCTTTTTCAAACATATCATGCAGTAGAGTCATTCAACAGTAGGGAAATGATTCCATAGAATCAGTCAAGTTTTGTATTTATACATGTACACATGTATATATATATATATATATATATATATATATATATATATATATATATATATATATACATAATATAAATAGATATATATATATATATATATATATATATATATATATATATATTTGTTGTTGTTGTTGGTCTTTCGGCTTTTCCCGGGAAGGATTTGCCACAGAGGAACTCCGGTCCACTAGTGATTGACAGTAGATTTTTACAAAATGCCGAGGTGCCAGCTCAACGCCCAACCTTCAACGAAGACACACCCATTTACGCACGCATGTCTTTCGAATGCTACCCAACCACGGGGAGGGCATGCAGACTCCACACAGAAGGCACTCACAAGCCCAGCTGAGAATCAAACGGGAGAACCTCTTACTGTGAGGTAACAATACTACCACCGTACCACCGCGGCATCCAATATATATATATATATATATATATATATATATATATATATATATATATATATATATATATATATATATATATATATATATCAATAAATAACCAACTAAAGGCTCGACAAAGAAATAGAACTATGACTAAAAAACTTTTAGTTGTTAAACGGAGAAACAAAAAACACTCATAGGCTGAACTGATGTTTAAGCATTTTCATCCTTTATTGATCATTAAGACTTCTTCAGAAATGATTGTTTCTGAAGAAGTCCTAATGATCAATAAAGGATGAAAGCACTTAAACATAATTTCAGCCTACATGTTTTTTGTTCTTTAGTTTTATATATATATATATATATATATATATATATATATATATATGTTCATAACATGTAGTGGAGTCATACCTCAGAACCCTATCTCTCAACCACTTCATGCAAGAACTCTGGCCAAAGGCTGTCCAAATGGGGGGACAATGGGCCAAAACTAGGGACATATTTTAAATAGTGCTCTTATAAATGTAGAATGTTGCCAGAGTGACAGGGTTTGTTTCAGCATACATCTTCTGAAGGATGTGAGTTCTGAAACTGAAATGTATGTCATCATTTACTGTCAGAAATCCTCAGATCATCACAGTGATTTACCAGGGATATGCAAATAATGAATCTGTGGAACAGACCAGGAATATGAGCAATAAACCTGGACATACTGCAACAATCCGGCCAGTCGAGAGGTAGGCTCAGAACCCCTTAGTGCAATGAATTTGGACCAAGCCTGACAAATTGGGGGGGGGCATGAAAATAGGGACATTTCTGAAATACTGGAGTAGATAAGCTGACACAGTTGCTGCAGTAACACCCCCATGTCTGTCCTGACATAAATTGACTGAAATAGCACTAGTCCAACACTCAATTACTTTTCACTAGTTAGTGACTGAAATCCTCACATCATCCCACTGATGTGTCAGAAATACACAACACTTATGGGGGCCAGGCAACAGCACATGCTACAAATATCTGGACATGACATCACATTAGGGAAACTACACTCAGCTGCTAAGCATGCCACCAAGCACTGTCCAAACTACAGTCAAACTGACACAAAACTAACCTAAATCTGCTATGGGTAATTACAAATGTATTGGCAAATATATCAGGCACTACAGGGATATAATAGCACTGAAAAACAGACACCAGTGTGAATGTGCCTGGCCACAACCAATTCCACCACAGTCACCGTGACATACTGGTAAGCCAAAGGAACAGTACAGTATAAGAACTGTGTGAACAAAAACATCTCAACATGTTGGTCACTCACACACTATCCCTACATATACTGGCCCAGTTCATAGTGTAGTATGATGCCTGACTGTGGTATGGGACATGTCTCAGTCTGCCCCTGCAAATATATACAGCCGATAGACCACCCAAAACTGGAGCAGCATACACAGTCAGATAGAAAAGTAGCCATAACATTTACATCTACCACCCTCACTACACAAGACAAATAACATTGACACACTACACTGCTACACAATCCTGACAGTCTGTCAACATCACCAGAAATACACAGACCTCTCAGCTGTTCATAGTCCCAGTGAATGTCCAGGCTTTCTCCTCATATATAGGGCCTCTTACATATAACATGTCTGGCAGTCTGATACATCACTCGGATGGTATCAGGAACGAAGCCACTAAATAATGATATGCCCTAGGTATCACCCTCTTATTGCATGATATCTGGACAAAGACTGACATACTTGGAGGACACGGGCCAAAAAAGGGGCATATGTGAAATATTGCTGTTATAAACTGAGACAGTTGCAGGTATAACAGGGTTTGTTGTAACATATCTTTTCTGAGGGATATGACGTCCGAAACACAAATGGATAATATCATTTACTGACTGTAATCCTCACAGTATGCTACTGATTTCCCAAAGACAAAAATGTCTGAGGAACACACCAAACATGAGAGTCCAAAATCTGGCCATTCTGCGGCTAGATCTACAGTTGAGAGTTATATCAACACGTAACAACTGTCAGACTTAAAATCATGCAGAAAAGCCATGTCCACATAAACCATGTTAAACTAGCATTAATTCAACTGTGTAACAGCAATACTTACATTCTGTCTTTATGTCTGGAACATTTTCTCCCAGTTTGTTGGGCTGTCTCCACAGTTTTCATTGTAAGATGTATTTCAAACTACCCTCTGTGATGCTGTTGTTCACACACCACCATGAAGTCCTCCTCACAGGCACGGAGAAGGAGCAATGCCCACACAAAGTAATCAATTATAGGAGTGTGTTGCCATGCCATTGGCTATAGGAATAACACCACAGCTGTTCTGCATGCACTTAGCAAGTGGGGAATGCCAATTGGTACACAGGCCATCAGCTGCTCATGAACATTATCTACAAAAGGCAAGCTGCTGCCTATGCAAAACAGATGTATACCCTACATCTGGGAGAGAGAGAGAGAGACACACACACACACACACACACACACACACACACACATGCACAAACAGACCAAGAAACAAGCTACACATAGTGGAATAAAACCAACCATACTTGGGGAAAAAAAGGTACATCAAACAAGTAAGCATGTAATAGAATGCAGTAGTGGGTATGTAATAATGGGAAATAGGAAGTGCAACAAATATGTCTCAACAAGACTTGCTGTACTGATATATTGTTATTCAGAGCTTATGGTCATAGCAACTGGGTCTGTCTGCAGTGACATAGATCACAGCTCAGGCCCCTGAGTCACCCCAGGAAAGGATGGCTCACATATGACTACTACTGGAGTGTGTGCTGAACAATACTGACTGTGACACTGCTCTCCCAGCTACTGGGATGTCATGGATATCCATATGTTAATTGTGAATACAACTATGATATACATGTCTGTCACAGAAATGTGAGAGACCTATACAGGGTATTTGCATAGTGAAATACTGTTGCAGATGTGTGTGTGTGTGTGTGTGTGTGTGTGTGTGTGTGTGTGTGTGTGTGTGTGTGTGTGTGTGTGTGTGTGTGTGTGTGTGTGTGTGTGTTGAACTGCATGTGATATACTGAGCTCATACCATTCAAATGTCCAGTGTTTTGCACACTGACCATATGTGTGCCTCATATTTGTAGTCATTTATTAATAGAGTTATGTTATGTCTGGCAAATGATTGGCAACCTGTGAAGACTGACATTACAACATCTCCTCTTTTTTTTGGCTGATCATGTTAGGGGTTGCCACAGCGGATCACCTGTCTCCATTTCCTTCTGTCCTGTGCATCTTGCTCTGTCACACCAACCACCTGCATGTCCTCTATCACCACATCCATACACATTATCTTAGGCCTTCCTCTTTTTCTTTTACCTGGCAGCTTCATCCTTACCATCCTTTTCCCAATATACTCAGCACTCCTCCTCAGCACATGTCTAAAGCAACATAATCCCGCTTCTCTCTGGCTTGGTCTCCAAACTGTCCAACCTGGGCAGACCCTCTAACATACATATCCCTAATCCTGTCCACCCTCATCACACCCAATGCAAATCTTAACATCTTTAGTTCTGCCACATCCAGCTCTGACTCCTGCCTTTTTGTCAGTGCCACTGTCTCCAATGCATATAACATAGCTGGTCTCAATGCCATCTTGTAGACCTTCCCTCTCACTCTTAAAGGTCCTCATCTGTCACAAATCACTCCTGACACTCTACTCCACCCACCCATCCTGCTTGTACTCTCTTCTTCGCCTATCCCTTACATGCATCATTACTCTGAAGTGTTGATCCCAAGTATTTAAAATCACCCACCTTTGCAAACTCTACTCCTTACACCTTCACCATTCCGCTATCCTCCCTCCCATTCACACACATATATTCTGTCTTAGTCCTGCTGACCATCATTCCTCTCCACTAGAGCATATCTCCACCTCTCCAGGGTCTCCTTAACCTGTTCCCTTCTCTCACTACAGATCACAATGTCAACTGCAAACATCACAGTCAACGGGGACTCCTGTCTGATCTTGTCTGTCAACCTGTCCATCATCACTGCAAATAAGAAAGGGCTCAGAGCTGAACCCTGATGTAATCCCACCCCCACCATAAATGCACCTCTCACTCCCACCGCAGAACTCACCGCTGTCACACTACTCTTATACATATCCTGTAGCAGTCTTACAGATTCATCCGCCACTCCTGACTTCCTCATACAATACCACAATTCCTCTCTAGGCACCCTGTCATATGCTTTCTCTAAGTCCACAAAGATACAACGCAACTGTTTCCGACCTCCTCTGTACTTCTCCATCAAAACTCTCAGAGCAAACATCTCATCTGTACTGCTCTTTCCTGGCATGAAACCATATTGCTGATCACTAATCCTCACCTCCCTTCTTAACCTAGCTTCCACTACTCTTTCCCATAACTTCATGCTGTGAATGATCAATGTTATCTCTCTGTAATTACTACAGCTCTGCATATCACCCTTATTCTTATAATTGGTAATCAAACACTTTTTCTCCATCCCTCACACATCCTCTCACTTTCCAAGATTACATAAAACAATCTTGTTAAAAAGACCACTGCCATTACTCCTAAACACCTCCATGCTTCCACAGGTATGTCATCTGGACCAACAGCCTTTCCATTCTTAATCTTATTCATAGTTATCCTTACTTCCTCATTGCTAATCTTTTGCACTTCCTGATTCACCATTCCCACATCATCCCACCTACTCTCTCTCTCCCATTCTCTTCATTCAACAGCCCCTCAAAGTACTCTTTCCATCTGCTCAACACATTTTCCTCACTTGTGAGTACGTTTCCCTCATTATCCTTTATCACCCTTATCTACTGCACATCCTTCTTAGCTCCGTTCCTCTGTCTAGCCAATTGGTACAGGTCCTATTCTCCATCCTTAGTGTCGAATCTTTCATACAACCCTTCATACACCTCATCCATAGCCTTTGCCATATCTCTCTTTGCCATACACTCTATCTCCTTATACTCCTGTTGACTTTTTTCATCTCTCTGATAATCCCACTTCTTCTTCACCAACCCGTTTCTCTTGTTTCTCTGTTTACTCCCTTGTACTTCCTCATTCCATCACCAAGTCCCCTTGTCCTCCTTCCTCTGTCCAGATGTCACATCAAGCACATTTCTAGTCATCTCCCTTACTAGCTGTGCTATAGTTACCCAGATATGCAGTAACTCTTCACTGCCAACCACTGCCTGTCTTAACTCTTCTCTGAACTCAACCTCACAATCACCCTTTTTCAGTTTCCACCATTTGATCCTGGGTACTGCCCTCACACTCTTCCTCCTGCTCTTGATCAACAACGTCATCCCAGAGACCAACATTTCATGCTGCCTAACTACACTTTCCCCTGTCACCAATTTACAGTCTCCAGTCTCCTTCAAACAGGCCCTCCTGCATAGGAGATAATCCACCCATGTGCATCTTCCTCCACTCTTGTATGTCACCCTCTGCTCCTCTGAGTTGTTATAATATGTATTCACTACAGCCATGTCCATCCTTTTTGCAAACTCCACCACCATCTCACCTGCATTCCTTTGCTTAACACTATACCTACCCATCACTTCTGCATCCCCTCTGTTCCCTTCGCCAACATGCGCACTGAAAGCTGCTCCAATTACCAATCTCTCACCCTTGAGTACATTCATCACCACTTCATTCAACTCAATCAAAGATTTTTCTGTCTCATCCATTACACACGCAACTAGCGGAGCATATGCACTAACAGTCATCATTACACCATCAATGTCCAGCTTCATTAATATACATTTTCACCTCCAAAAACACCCTTGTCATACTGTTCCTTCAGGATAACCCCTACACCATTTCTCCTCCCATCCACACCATGATAGAACTATTTGGACCCGACTCTGATACACCTAGCCTTATACCCCTTCCATCTGGTCTGTTGCACAGATGATATATCAGTTTTATTTCTGTCCATCATATCAACTAGCTCTGTCCCCTTAACAGTCATACTGCTAGCATTAAAAGTTCCTACCCTCCTACCCTCACTAACACACTCCTAGCCTTTCTCCTCTCTTCCTGCCATATGAGCATCGGACATCCTCCAGGATATGTCTGTGAATGCAAAGGCTACTGTGCTATCAAATGACTAGTGTGTTACAGCAATATTAAGAAAATGTCACTAATTTTGGCCCATCTCGCCCCCCCCCCCACACGTATGTGTGGCATCATCCAGATGTCCTGCTCTAACAGGTTGACAGGAATGGCTGAGCAGAAAGAATGTAAATACAGTGTGCCATACCAACATAGAACAGAAATGTATATCAGGTATTACCTGTACACATCTATGTATGAGTAGGTGTACCTGGCTGCCTCATAACAACAGACATGGGATGCAAAATGTCAGGTAAATAAGTTATACATGTTGTACGTGTGTAATCTCAGTTTCTGTGCGTCCAACAGAGTTAGCTTTCTACATCTACTGGTTGTAGTATTGCCCTGACACAGACATAGGTACTAGAATAAGATTGATTATCAGGTTGAAATTTCAGAGGTGTCCAACCATGTTATGACCTTGTGTCCATGCCTACTACAAACAGCCATATGATCACTGACATAGCGGCATGGTCTCAACGATACCTTACATGCAAAACCTGTCTCCACCAAAGTAGATTAATCACCTTTGCTGGACAGCAGCAATACACAAACCACATAATTGGTCGTTATGTCGGCTGTACAGGTCAGAGTAGGAGCAGGCACCAACTTGACAGTGAGTCAACTTTTGTCTGAACGAGCATATAAGGTCCCACATGTATAACTTTAAGGCTAACTTTGAGTACAAATTGGACACATCCACCAAGGGCAATCACAAGGCTGTCTTCACATATGTCTGCAATCTCAGAGGTGACAACACAACCCACCCAACAATGGTGGTCAATCACACCACATACACACACACCATAGCTATAGGCAAACTGCTGCAGACAGGTTTAGGGCAAACATCACCTCCCTGGCTCACCATCATTGTAGGTAGATGTGCACAGCACCTGCACCCCTCCCCTCATCATCAGGGAGCAGGTGCATACTGCCTAATCAAAGTCAACAAAAGCAAGTCTCCATGGGACCCTGAGAACATTCCTGTCTGCATTCTACATGAACTCAGGCATATGCTTCCAGCTCCATTACACACTGTATGCAAGCAAAGCCTGAGCACCATTGACATCCCATCTGCAAGGAAGACGGCCAGTGTCATCCCCCTACACAAATGTGAATGATGAATGGTGGTTTATGCAAGGTACTGGCCCTCATTCGGGGGAACACGACACATCAGCACCAGGAGTGCAATGCAGGTTCATACTGTGCTGATAGATGACAGGGGTATGATGTGGTTGTAAGTGGTGGTAATGATAGGCAATATTGATGTGCTGGCTATGTAAATAACTCTGGGCAATGTCTGAGGTCCTGTGATGTGTTTCCCTGTTTATGTCTTCCAGGTGCCATGCAGCATCAGACGGTGTACACTACTGAGGAAAATGCAGCCATTACAGAGGCAATACTACAGCACCATGAGGTGCTGTTCGGCCGGGGCTGACAAAATCTGCAGGAGCAGATTGCCCTGTGGGACAACCTTCTCCACAGAGTGAACACTTTGGCCAACCATGGCCACACATACGATCAGGTCAGGCATCGGGCAACTGACCTGATACATCGTGTCAGGCAAAGGGCTGCTGCCATGGCCAGGGACAGTTCCACCACAGGTGGGGATCCTGCTATGCATGCCCCACTTACACCAATGGAGGAGCTCCTTGCCAACCTCAGGGCAGCCCCCACACACAACAACCAACACATGAAACACCAGTCATAGAGGTGGGTGGCACCCAGGCAACAGGCGAGGAGTGTCCAGGTAAGGCCATCAATTTAAGCATGTAGCAGTCATACTGTCTATAATAGAGTATCTAGATGCATATGTCAGTTCAAACTGCATTTGTGGGTGGATTTTAGTAATGCACACAAGTGCACAACTATGGCAAGGGACAGCAAATTGTGTACTATCATAGCTTGTACTGTACCTGTGCATACACATTGCATTCATCTTGTACCAATGCCAAATGTGAGTCTGCTGACAATACCTCTCCCCCACAACTACATAGGTCCCTGTGGTCTGCATGTGGGACAGCAGCCTGAAGCCGGTGAGTATGGGATTTTCCTGTTGTGGCTCACCAGTACCCCATGAATGTTAAGGTCATGCATGTGACCATGCACACAACTGTTATTCTCAGCTATTTTGCAATATCTGCATGTTCACTTGTGGTGGAGTTAACTGCTTTGCATCATAGTGGTCATCACAGGGGCCTATTTGCAGGAGATGTCACATATCTGTAGCATACCTCACAACCTGTCATTGCAGGAAATCTGGACAAAGACTGACAAAATGGGGGGACGAAGGCTCAAAACTAGGGACATATTTTATAAATTAGTGTTATACAGTGCATATAAATGGTGCAAGCAAAATCACTCCCAAGTAGTCCACAGCAGATGAGCAGAAACATTGAATTTAATAACAGAATAAAATACAGATAAGCGCTTTTGCAGTGAGCTTCATCAGATCTAAAATACATTTTAAAATTCATTATTATAAAGCACAAAAACAATTCCAAATAGCCAGTCACTTCAAAGTGCATCTGATGGCATTAACTACAATGGTAACTTTGCAAATCAATCTTAAAGCAACAAACAATATATATAAAAAAATGAAAAACAAGTATACAGCAAACCAGTAGAGGGATTAACTTTCCTGCATCCAATAGCGTAAATAACAATAAATGAACAGTCCACATGCAGGTAAAGAAGAAAGCCACGAACTCTCCACAGTCACAAACACTCCAAAAATCTTGATTAAATCCCAAAATCAAGGCTGACAAATGTAGATTAAAAATACTTTAATTGTGAGCTAGCAACAGTTAGTGCTTTCACCCAGAGGCTTTATCAAACTACAAAGTCATCAAGCAAATACAAATATTTAAATAGCAGCAGAATAAAACTGATAGGTTGATGATAGGTGATTATTGACATTATTAAGAAACACTGGGAAGTTATGAGCCTGGATGAGGAATTGTATAATATAGCAGGCACACATCCCTGTTTTGCGTACAAAAATAAACAGAATCTGAAGAGAAAGCTTTGTAATCGACCAATGATTAGTTCAGTGAATGAAGTAAATAAAGATTATAATACTAAATCATGTCAACAATGTAACCAATGTTCATTCATAGACTATAGTATGACTTTTCGACATCCGATTACACATAGGGAATATTTATTTCACACCTGTACATGTTGCACAAGCACACATATAGTGTATTTAGCCCGGTGCGTCTCTTGCACAGCCTTCTATATAGGTAAGACATGCCGGCAATTGCGAGAACGCATCAGGGAGCACATTTATGCCATCAGAACAGGATCCGACCATAATGCTCTTGCAAAACATATTAAAAGTATGGGGGCAGAACACCACTTCACTTTCTCCGTAATACAGCAAGTTAGGCTCAATGTAAGGGGTGGTAACATAGATGCCCATTTACTTGAATGTGAATTAAGGTGGATAATCAGACTCAGAGCGGACAGACCACCTGGGCTTAATGATAAGGTACATGTTAAACCTTTATTAAGTAAGAGAAGATTATTTAGATCATAATAATATTTTTTCATAATATACTTTTGTCCCTATGTGTGTCCCTCTGTCTATCAAGTAAGAGAAGATTATTAAGATTATATTAATATATTATGTGATTAAACTTTTTATCTAATAAGTTTTTATTAGAAAAAATTTTTAATAGTTTTTAATGAATGAAATGTCATTGATGTCATCAAATCTTTTATCTTGCATTGGCTAGATTTGAACCTATCAGTTTTACTCTGCTGCTATTTAAATATTTGTATTTGCTTGATGACTTTGTAGTTTGATAAAGCCTCTGGGTGAAAGCGCTAACTTTTGCTAGCTCACAATTAAAGTATTTTTTAATCTACGTTTGTCAGCCTTGATTTTGGGATTTAATCAAGATTTTTGGAGTGTTTGTGACTGTGGAGAGTTCGTGGCTGTCTTCTTTACCTATATATAAAAAAATATAAAAATGCACACACACACACACACACACATATATATATATATATATATATATATATATATATATATATATATATATATAGTAACCTAAATTAATTGTTAAAAACACAATACATATATTTTATTTTTTAACAATTATAATAATGAATTTTGAAATGTACTTTAGATCTGATGAAGCTCACTGTGAAAGCGCTTATCTGTATTTTATTCTGTTATTAAATTCAGTGTTTTTACTCATCTGCTGTGGACTACTTGGAAGTGATTTTGCTTGCATATTTTTATTGGCTGCGTTCCAGTGGTTTACTTTCTCTAGGCATTGTCTTTTAACTTTCTTTGTTGGCATAAAAATGTGTACACACTCCTGTTAGAATGCCAGATATTTATGAAATACAAAAAATGAGAGCACAATAATACATTTCCAAACCCTTCTAACCTTTCATGTGACGTATAACCTGTACAATCCAATTGTAAAACAAGCACATCTGGTAGGGGAACAATTATGGCACATACAAAACATACAAGAAGCTAGATGCATACATGTGCACAGGCTGAAGCTAATACTGTGTTGAAGCAGCTTTCGATATTATTACAGCATTGCATCTTCTTGGGTACACACCTGCCATCAACTATAGAGACTCTTTGATTAACAGCACATAATGGTCAGCTGTCCTAACAGGATCATTCTAAATTTACGCAGTTGTCTGCTACAGCAACAGCCATAGTTTGCATACAGTTTATGAAGCAGCAAAGGGATCTCATTTGTGAAAGGTATCAGTCCAGAGGAGAGTACACACACATTTTCACAGCATTGCATATACCATGGAACACAGTGAAGACAGTTATCACATGGTGGTGGAAATATGGGGCAACAGTGACATTGCAAAGAACTGGGCATCCCTCCAAATGTGTGGAAATGACAAGACCCAAACTGGTCAGGATGGCTGCCAGGAGACCTACAGCAACACTACCGGAGTTGCTGGAATCAAAGGCAAGTACCGGTTGTGTACTACATGTGACAACAATCTCCTGTATTCTCCACATGTCTGACCTATGGGCTAGGTTTGGAAGATGGAGGCCTTCTCACCCACAGGACAACATCCAGGTCTGATGGATTTCTCAAGAAAAATACACCACGTCCACCAATAGCATATGGGAAAATGTGTTATGGTGTTATGAGACCAAGGTTGCACTTTTTGGCCACAATACCAAAAGGTTTGTTTGGCACAATAACAACACTGTGCATCACCAAATGAACACCATCCCCATTGTGAAGCATGGTGATGGCAGTGTCCTGCTTTGAGGTTGCTGTTCATCAGCTGGAACTGGGTCTGTAGCCAAGGTGGAGGGGATTAGGAAGAGTTCAAAATACCAGTCCCTTTTGGCCCAAAATCATCATGTGTCTAGTAGAAAGGATGGAGAGGATTTACACCTTTCCACATAATGCTGACCCTTACATTACATCAAAATCCATAAATGAATGTCTTCACCAGAAGACAATTAATATTTTTGAAGGGCCCAGCCACAGTCCACACATACGTCCTGTAGAGAATCTGTGGGATGCCCTGAAGAGGCATGTGCAGAAGTGATGCCCCTGCAATCTGACAGAGTTGGAGGGCTTCTGCAAGGGAGAGTGCACAAATATTGCTAAGTTGAGATATGCCATGCTGATACACACCTTCCCAAGAAGACTGACTGCTGTTATGAAATCAAAAGGTGCTTTAACAAAGTATTAGTTTAAGAGTGTGCACAGTCATGCAACCATTCTATTGTACATATTTCAACTTCTACATGTTACCCTAACCGATGTGTTTGTTTTTCAATTGGATTGCACAGGTTATAGGTCACATTAATGTTGAGAAATGTTATCACTTGACGTCTGTGGTCTCATATTATATATCAGACAAACCTGGCATGTTAAAAGGGGTGTCTACACTTATAATGTCCACTGCAAGCTTAGAAGGTTGTTAGTGTAGCTGGTTCTGTTGTAACATACCTGTACTGCAGGTTTTGAAGTGTGAGACTCAAAATATGTCATTAAATAGTGACACCAGTGCTCATATCATCCCAGTAATGTGTCAGACAAATACAGGATTTATGACGAAGAGACCAGAAATATGAGCCACACATGTAGACATTCAATGACACTCTGCACAGTTGAGAGGCATGTTCTGTAGGAGATGCCACTGTGCTATACAGGTGAACAGCAATTATGTGTACATGGGTGCAGTGTGTGCTACTTGAAGGCCCATCACCTACTGACAATACTCACATATCATGGAGATGTATATAAGTTGTAACAGGAAGTGGAAAGAACTGCACTGCATGATGTTGAGGGCCTGTCCAGGGTGTGTATGTAGTGGTCTGTGTTGTGAATGTCATCAGTTGGCTATTGTGATGTCTGTGTAATGCCTGTCTGCCACCTCACCTGTATGTGTGTGCATGTGTGTGCGTGTGTGTGTGTGTGTGTGTGTGCGTGTGTAGCAGAAAACGATATAGTGCAAGTATTAATTTACATATGGTGTCTTTTCTCCACAGGTGGTCATGGTGGTCGCAGTCCTTCCCACTCAGTATCTGATGTTACTGTCTCTGTAGACTCCTGCAAATATGATGGTCATTTTCATGCACAGGTGGTATTGTCAGGGAATGAATTTGTGCCATCTGTTGGCATCCCACACTCATCCACAAAGTCTCCGCACACAGTCACAATGCCCACACATGCCCTTTCACACCACCACAAATGATGGACAGTTGGTGGGTGGTGGCATGGAACAGGCTAATGTGGTGACTATGGCAGGTGTGAGTGTAGACACTGTCCATAGCCAGAGTGCAGGCCACAGGCAGATGGACAGGGGTGCTTGCAGGAGGACTGCTGTTTGCTGAGCTGCTGTCGGAAGTGCCACAGCAGGTGTCACCAGAAACATGTTTTGGGCTGTCATGGATGCACAGGCACATAGTGAATGCAACACCAGTCAAATACTCAGGGTGGTGGATGCAACTCTTCCTGGTTTATGTGGTGACATACGTGACCTTGTTGAGGTCACACGCCAAAGTACTGAGGTCATGAATAGACATTGGGGTGAGACCTTGGCAATCCTCGACTGTGGCCTATCTGTACTAGAGCATGTGGTGGGAGATGGCCATGTAGATGTAGGTCAGCATCAACATCAGCTGAGAGTCTACAGGGTTGTGCACCTTTACACTCCTGTAGTGGCAGTGACACCAGCACTACTGAAGGGAGGTTGCTGTCCACATCACAACAGAGCAGGTCATGGGTATGTGGACCTGGCTAGTCCCATTAGGGACACGGATCCAGGGGACAGCAGTCACCATCAGGAAGCAGTATTGCATCTGGCCTTGGGCCTGGTGGTGCCAGTGAGACACCCGGCAGGACCAGTTCACATTTCTGTGGCCGGAGAAGGTGAACTGGACACCCTGCCATATACCTTCCATAGCTGTCTAACCTACTCCTGTGTAGGGAAGCCACATGGTGTGACTGTGTGCAAACATACACACATCTGTATCACAAGCAAGTCACCTCCAGACACACACAACACCTCTGCACAGCCCATCTATAGGATGACCCTCCAAACACACACACATGGACGTCAACTGTATGTCCCAGCCTAGGCCTCTGGCAAACTCGCACCACACCCTGTGCATATGATGATACCTGTGCCACATTCCTGTCATCCATACCATAGGTGCAGGGACAGGCTAATATGGGTCTGATGCACAGGGTGAATATAGTACAGTGTAGTTATGTAATACTGTTTAAGGTGCTGTCTGCTTGCATTTGTTATGGGTACACATAAAGGTGTATGTACCTTATTATCCATGATGCATTATTGCTGTTAGTACCACTGACTGAATGTTGTCTGACATGCTGTATTCTGTTTGTGTTCCAGGTGTCTGTGTGTCTGCAGGCTGTAGCCCTGCAAACGTTACCAACGTGGAGTATGGCAGAGTGGAAATACACCGAATATTTCATAGCCAAGGTACAGATTTATATGTACATTTACCAAGTGTGCATGCATGCAACAGTGTGTGATGGACACTGTTGTCAGATAGTGTACATACATACCCCTTGTCACAGACAGGTAGCCTTCAGACATGTCACCTCAGTGTTGTGTAGTACCACAGGCTCATACATGTGGAACAGGTTATTGGAGTTACTGTTAGTAGGTCTCTCACCAGCTTAGCCATTATATTGACTGCAACAGATTCACGTGTCAGCACTTGTTGTCCCTGCCATTTCTTTCACATACACTCAACCCTGATGCAGTTGGTGAGGACATGCATGGTACTAGGTATGACAAGTTTGTGGTATGTATTCCTGAGTTCACAGGGTGGAAAAGGAAGATAAAACGGTATATCTGACATGCTGTATTCTGTTTCAGACTAAACCTTGTCACCACAATAAACAGGACATGCTGGAGGGATAGATTCCTGTCCCAGAGACTTCTCATACTCTGCAACAGACTACCCATCTATGTCAAGCAAAGTTCTTCATTAGCACTCTTCAAGAAAAATCTTGATGAGTGGATGTGAAATAGGAAATACACCCCGGGGATCACTTCTGTGTCTCTGCTCAACAGTGGCACAGGAAAATAACGTTCTTGGGTGGCGTAAGCCAGGGAACCTTGTTGGCTAGGCTTACGTAGGCCCTTGGGCCAATAGCCTAGTACCTACCTATGAACCTATGAACCTATATCCTTTGCATACACACAGTAAAGACTGATGCAGGGTATGTGCATACAGTAGCACAAACACAGTTTTCAATGGACAGATTCTTAAACCTAAATATCCACTTTAATGTACTATAGTGCTACATACACAAGATATCCCCCACATAGATTATATGCGTGTGTCATAACCCACTACCTCTTACAACATGTACTGTTGTGAATGCCTTCATGGATGGTGAGATAAACCACCAGGAATAGCAACTGAAGGCATGTAATGCTCCTACAAGCCTGGACAAGTGATAGGGTAACAGACGTTGTATCAACATGATGTTTCAGTCAGGTATAATATCTGATGCTGACTTGTGCCAGTACACTAACTGTGACTTATTTGGCAACAATATCACATACATGGCCATTGTTAGGGGGCACTGACCACATATGGGTTGCAAATATTCATATATTTTGTATACATCTGTACAGATGACTGCAATGGCCTGTACAATGGTTTAACATGCTGCATGTGAGGCAGATGCCATTAACACGCTATATAAAGTAATACCATCGGGAGGTGGTAAACAGGCGTGGATGGTACACACATCAAAATGGTATAAACCACACAGGAAAGGATTCTCAACCCAAGCACACACACACACACACACACACACACACACACACACACACACACACACACACACACACACATACACACACACACAAACACACAGTTGCCAGTATTGAGATTAGAACCCCTATCTATTTAATTATTTCTACTATAGTGTTACGCAGTTATCACATGTGCTATGGAGCTTACTGGGCTGACAACTGGCCAAAGGTACTGATAAGAATTGGCCAGATATTTCCTGGTGTCCCATATAGCTGTCAGTTGTGTGCTGCAATCCCAGTAGGTCACCCCATTCCCTTGCATGCATACATAGATATGCTAGCAAAACATACTAATCCATTCATTTATTGTTAAGAATACTGACTTACCTTGCACTTGCGGCAGTTGTAAGGACAGTGCTTGAGGGCCGCCTATGTTGTATGCACACAGTACACTGCCTATACATGGTAAGTTACAGGTAATGTGATGTGTGTGTCATCCATTTTACTGTGTGCACGAGTCAGAGACAGAGGTGTCAGTTCCTGGGGTCCCTACAGCATCAGTGTGTGTGTGGTATGCATTACCTCTTTAACAAGGCATGAGCAAACTGGGCACACCTCCATCTGCCTACAGGAGCAGGCTCAGGGGCCCCCTCCTGTAAGTCCCTCTATCCCTGTAGGGACCTTGATGGTGGGCTGTGTGGCCCTTCCATGTGCTGTTCCTGCTGCAGCTGTTTCTGCAGGATGATATTGTGTAGCATGGTACATACTGTGAACATGTGTGCACATGTGGCTGGAGAGTACTGCAAGGCTCCACCATATATGTTAAGGTAGCGGAACCATGACCTGAGCATCACAAACACATGCTCTATAATGATTCTGGTTTGCACATGTGCCTCATTATGGCATTCTCATGTGTGTGTGTGTGTGTGTGTGTGTGTGTGTGTGTGTGTGTGTGTGTGTGTGTGTGTGTGTGTGCATTTCTGATGGGTGTCATCATTCATGGCTCTAGTGCATAGCCAGCTTCCCCCACCAGATGGCCATACAGGATGCTCCCACTGGCAAATGCCTGGTACAGCTGTGATGAATGCCAGATGTGGGAGTCGTGATAGCTTCCAGGGCTGCCAGCACAAACATTCATGATAATACCCCGGGCATTGTATATGACCTGGCAGTTGATGGAGGGGAATCCCTTGTGGTTTATGTAGACTATACCCTGTTCAACGGGTAGTGCTTTGATGTGGATGTGAGTGCAGTCTATGACACCCAGTACCTCCAGGTATTCTGCTACATGGTGAAAGAGGCACATATTACTGGTCCTCTCTTCACGGGTGTTGGGGAAGTAAATGTGCTCACCAGCATGTGGTAACATGACATCCAGGAACTGGTGGAGTACCCTGGATGCAGATGCCTGTGAGACCCCCATGATGTCCCCAGCAGTTCTTTGGAAAGTACCTGTAGCTACAATTATTAAGGCAACACATACCTTGGTATCCACTGGGTTGGGTTCCACTCTGTTGGCTCTCAGTCTGAGTTGAGTCTGATTTGAGGCCAGCACAGCTCAGTGATTTGCTGCAGTATGTCTCTGTCCACCCTGTAGTGCTCTACTATCTACAGATCATGTAGCTCCTGGTAAGTTACTCTGGGTCTGACCACTCTTCTCCTCCTCCTTGGTCTGTGGCGGTTGTCAGCATTATCCTCCTCTCTGCCATCAGCCTCTAGCACATACTGATGGATCAAAGCAATGGGTATTCCCTAACATTTTCCAGTTAAAATTCCCCTGCATGTGTACACCAATGGTGCAGAGTTTGTGGGAAAAAACAGACTGTAAGTTGTTTCCATAGTTTGTACTGTTGTTCTGCAGATGCTGCCTGTATGATTGGCTGACAATGATGCATTCCATCTGCTAGCTATGTAATTTGTTCTTGATTGTTTTATTCTATTTTCCTTTTTTCCCTTCCCATTTCCTCCTCTTTAAACCTCAAGGTGCTCAGCACAAACCCGGTGCCCAAATGTAAACAGTCCTGCTAGTTTTGTTTTTTTGTTTTGTTTTAGACCAGGTGTTTTCCATGCATACACATTTACCTAATGTAAACATGAAGAAATGGCCCTCCCTGGATGTGGACACACTCTTCATTTCATGGAATAAGTCAATACAGCCTCAGACACACACCTTGCTTACCTGTACTTAGCTAAGCTTATCTGTGAACCATAGGGCTCCAATGTGCTTACAACATGCCTGACACACCCTTTTCATGTCTGTTGCTCTTCTTGTTACATGATCATGCTATAGCACCTACACGGTTAGGTGCAGTTTGGCACTTAGAAGATTTTTGTGATTCAGTAAATTTCCCCTCATTTGCATTCCCTACTGCCTTAGTCCATAGTTACTGCACTGCCACAGAGCCTTTCCCCTTGACAACCACTGTTCCCTGGTATTGTTTTGATTCTGCATGCCATAGACTATAATGGCAAAATGCAGCTTTCCCTTAAAATTGAGTTTTCACATTTTTATTTATTTTTAGCACAATCACATTTGCTGCCCTATGCTTAAACGGATGAGATCGGCCAAAAACAATTTTTGATTTTTATAAAAATTAAGCACTTTTCCATGCCAATGGCCATATATGTGGCCACTGGCATGCCTAAAGAGTGTAATACATATTTTGGAGCTGTCATGCCTCCGTTTTGTTATTTACAGAAATGTATTTGATTAGTAACCGAATACATTTCTGCAACTAACACTGTTCTAGCACAGATACCTGCCTGCTTCCTGAATCACTAATTAACCTAATTTGCATGTTTTTTACCAGCAAATTAGGTAATTATTGAATTCCGGGGATAGTCTTTCCCCATTTTCTGTTAAGTTATCATATGATAGACAGATAGATAAACAAAAAAGCACATAAATAAATTCGCAAACAACAAATAAACAAACAAAAATAAACAGACATGCACTCTGGTGTGTTTAAATCCACAGAAAATTGAAAAAAAAAAGCCTGGTAATCACTGCATATATTTTGTAAGGGGATGAGTGAGGGATTTTCTGTTTTCTCTTGAAATTTGCAAGGCTCACTTATGGATCTTGCACTTACTGATAGCTGATAGCTGATATTAAAACCACTGCAATTCAGAGGTTTGATAATGGCATTTATGGAACTTTCTGAAATTTAACACAAGAAAGACAAGGCTACCTGTTGAAAGGTCCCACATTTTGGGGTTCTACTGCTTTTTGGGTTTATAGGATTATAGGTTGGTACTAGGCTATCTGCCCTAGGGCCTACACAAGCCTAGCCATAACAATTCCCTGGCAGGGTGACTGATGTGATCCCCAGGGTGAATTTCCTATCTCCCAGCCAATCATCAAGGTTCCTTTTGAAGAGGGCCAAACAGGCACTCTGCTTGACATGTACGAGCAGTCTTTTCCAGAGTCTGGGGAGTCTCTGGGTCAGGAACCTATCCCTCCAGCATACTTTTTTTATTGTGACGATAAAGTTTAGATCCCTGGAGTGTGTGTCTCTGAGGGACTGGGATTTCTTTGAGTGTGGCATGTCCAACAGCTCTAGTTTTGACATGGCCTTGTATGTTAAGTATAGGTGGAGTTTTTTTAGATGGTCAGCATAGGGCATCTACATTAGGCCTATGATTCCTTTAGTAAAGTATTTCTGCAGCCTTTCCAGTTGTTGTAGATGTCTTGAGAGGTACATACTAAATGGGGCATTGTATTCTATAGTGGGTCTAATGAGGTATAGTGGGACAATGACCTCCTTTTTTCTGGATAAAAACCCTTAGTGATGAGGTGTGCCACATAGAAGGATTTCCTGACTGTTGTGGTGATGTGGTTATCAAAGTGAGACCACTGTCCACCTGTGTCCCTAAGTCTCTTATCACACTTTTGGTGTTTAATGTACTGCCACCTATGTGGTAATTCACGGGTACATGTTTTTTTCCCAAAGGGGATAACTATACATTTCTTGGCATTGAGCTTGAGCCCATGGCTCTGGCACCAAGCATTTGTTTCTGTAAGGCCTTTTTGTAGAATATCCACATCATTTGGGGATTCAATAATGGCTCCCAGTTTGCAGTCATCTGCGAACTTTGTTAACCAGAGTCCCTTAGTGTTGGCCTGTACTTCAGAGAAGCAGATGCCAAACAAAAGCGGTCCCAGGACTGAACCCTGAGGTACTCTACTTGTCACTTGTCCGGAGCTGGATTTGGAGTTGGCTACTTTTACAGTGTGGGTTCTGTCAGTAAGCCACTTGGCAACCCATCGAGTGATTTAGGGATTAATGCCCAGCTTAGTAAGTTTATCTATGATTCCAGAGTGGGGGATGGTGTCGAAGGCCTTGGCGAGGTCCAGATAGGCTGTGTGGACCACCTTACCCTTGTCCACAGCTCTGGAGACAGATTCAAAGAAGTCAATCAGGTTCAGGAGACATGATCGGCCCTTCACGAATCCACACTGTGTGGGGTCCAGTGTTTGAAGGTTGCCAGTGTCTTTGTTTATAAGTTCCATGATAATACGTTCCATGGCCTTGCAGATCAGGCTCATCAGACTGATGGGGCAGTAGTTACCGGGATACAAGGTGGATCCCCCTTGTGGAGTGGATAACTGTAGCTGTGCGCCACTCAGTGGGCACGAAGCCTGAGGTGAGGCTATGATTAACCATAACACTTAGGTGAGGTGCCAGTTCATTTTGTAATTCATGTAGTACACAGTCTGGGATGTCATCTGGCCCCATGGATGCTGCATTCTTAGCTTTGGAGAGTGCATTTTTAACTGTGTGGCCATTACCGGAATTTGACAATATGTTGGTACTGAGAAGGGCCCTTTAGGGGGTGAGAGGGGGGGTGAAGTTTGCACTGAATCGATCTGCAAGGATATTGGCAATATCCTTGGGATCAATATATTTAATGCCATTCTGTTGTAGCTCAGAGCAGATCTGAGCATTGCCATCTAGATTTTTGACATAGCTATAGAATGCCTTGTGGTTGTCTTTGGAATCTTTGGCAATTTTATTTTCGTAACTAGCTTTGGAGGATTTTATGAAGGATCTCAGCTTCTTACTGAGGCTGATAAGGGAGTTTTTTGCATCCTGGAATTTTCCTCTTTTCTGCAACACTTTCTTCCTTTTGTTGTAAAGTTTTTTTTATGGAAAGGAACCACCAGATTGGCCTCCTTTTTTGGAGGAGACCATCTTGGTTCTATTGGGGATGGCATGATTCATGCATGAGTGGATGTGCTCGTACAGTGCCTTAGTGTAGGATTCAGCAGTCAAACTTTCAGTTCCTCTCTGCATGGGTGTCATGAAGTTTGTCACTGAGTAGCATGAAGTTGGCTTTAGAGAAGTTTTTAACAGAGGTTTCCTTACTGAGGGGTGGGAGAGGGATGTGGATGTCAAGGGTGATTAGCTTATCGTCAGACCTGACCAACGAGGGGGTGACCATAGGTGTGGAGCATCGATTTCCCATGTTGGCAATGACCAGGTCTAGGATATTGGAGCCCTTGGTGGGACTAAGGATTAGTTGATCCAGGGCATTGCAATTTATGAATTCCAAGAACCGTTGGGCAAAGGTGTTGGTACACGAGTAGTTTTCCCAGTTAATGGCAGGGTAGTTGAAATCACCTAGTATTAGGGTGTTTGGTTGTATCTTAATATTTTCCAGTATGTTTAGAAAGGTGTAGTGAGAATCTTGGGGCATGGTGGGGGATCTGTAGCAAGCTACAATTTGGATTGCAGTCTTACCTAGTGTTAGTTGCACCTGGAGAATTTCAGACACATTGTGTTGGGCATCTAGCCTGGTGTTGTGAATATCCTTGGCGAATATGGACACTTCTCCACCTTTAGTGTTTCATTCCTGGTTTGCGAAAAGTGTGGTAAGAGTTGTAGCCTGGTATTGCAGGGGTGCTCTCTGTAGCCTTGAGCCAGGTCTCAGTTGCTACACAGATATCAGTGTTCTCCATTTTTAGAAGTGCCTCGAGAGAGTGCATTTTGAAGTTTAGACATCTAGCATTGAGTAGCATTACCTTCAGATTTTGCATGCTTGTACCTGTTATGGTGGTGGTTTTGTCCTTTGAACTTTGCCTAAAATAGGCACTATAGGGGTGATAAGTGCCTTACCCAGTAACCTGAATCCCAGGGGTGACAGATGCAGACCATCTCTGGCAAAGCATCGTGGTCTGTCAATCATGTCGTCCCAGGCAGACAGATACTGGACCCCCTCTGAATGACACCAGAAGCTTAGCCAATTGTTGAAGTCAATCATTTTGTCCTTGTACTGTGGTATCATTCTGGGCTAAGGCAGGATGCTACTCAGGGCTAGGGTCATACCTGCCTAGTCCACACGATCTGAGAGCTTTTCCATGACTCTTTTCATGTAGTCCAGGGAGGTATGTCTCAGGTCATTCACTCCAACATGGACAATGACAGAGTCATATTTGTACTTGTTGTGGAGTGACTTGAGTGCATGCATTATGTGGTGGATCCTGGCACCCGACAGGCACCTGACTGTAATTTTTTTTCCTTGTTCAGCCTGATGAGTGGGACATCAGTGTGCCTGACTATAGAGTCACCTATGATTAAAGTGTTGGGTACATTGTCTTGCCTTAGGGACTGTTGTTGGGTGGTACACTGGTGTTGTGAGCTATGTGACACTTTGGTTGTGATTGGAGATTGTTTGTGTTTCAGCTTTCGAGGTCCTTGTTGCTTAGGCAAGTTAATGTTAAGGGCCTCCACATATGTGGATTTTGTGTTGCTATGCATGGGTGTTGGTGGTGTGGGTTTAGAAGAGCTATGTGTTGCTTGAGGTATAGTGTGGGTATTAACCTTCTCCTTTTGACTGTCTAGCACAATCTCGGGTGGAGAGAGCTTTGCTTCCAGTTTGGCTATGTAAGTGCATCTCTTGCAGGTTGTAGTGTTGAGTGGTAGGAGGAGAGGGTTGCCTGTTTACATGAGGCAATTGCTGCATTGCCCCAGTACGCAGATTCACCAGGTGGACAGGAGAAATCACTGGCAGCTGACCTTTGGACATGCCTGGTTTGGTGCTTTTTTTTTCTTTTGTAACGTGCAAGAGCTGTTTTCCCCTTACCTTAGCAAGGTACTTGCAATTATAGGCTGTTTAGTGCCTACTATTAATTTCTCCTTGTTAACATGGATAGTTGAGTAATTGTATTAGTTTAAGACTTCCTAGTGCTTTCCAGCAGGTTTTAAAGCAAGTGCTAGTCACAGGGATGCTTAAAGGTAAGATGAAAAAAAATGGTTTATCCTAAACACTGCAATATGCACTAGAGGAGTTAGATGTGAAAGTAGGTAACCTAAGTTTTACCTGTATAAAAAGTTAAGTTTTTGTGGAGAGTCACTATTTGTAAAACAGCAAGATAGATTAAAAGTGGGTGGTCACTTTTGTATTCTGGTACTATGGAATACAGTAGGCCAATAAATTTAAATAGTTGAAAGGTAGTGATTTCACAAAATGATAATTTTGTGCTTACTCACACAAGCCAGTAAAAACAGAGAGGAAATGAGATATATTGTCAAATTAACATAAGGGGAAGGCAACTAGAAAGACAGTGGTGTTTAAGAACACTACAGTAACCGGGTGAGAAGGTGGGAAAAACATTTTCTGCCTGACTCACAAGAGACAAAGATGTGGTCTCTTTCAAGTTTTAATATGCAGTTAAAAGCAGAATACAAGTAAAACACAAGGTAAATAAAACAAATCACAGTATTCAAAAAGAAAAAAGGCAATAAAGTAATACAACAAATAAAAAGCAAACTAACCTTTCCCTCACAGCAAAGTGTAGCAGAGTCTGGGTGAGCATTTCTGGTAAAGCTGTGAAATGTTTTATTTTACCCCTTAAATAGAAGATTTACTAGCTAGGTCCACGCCCTCAGTTCACAGATAATTAACCTTAACTGATCTGTTCTATTGACCTGTACTAATTTCTGCCTGACTCACAAGAAACAGATCTGTGGTCTCTTTTCAAGTTTTAATATGCAGTTAAAAGCAGAATACAAGTAAAACACAAGGTAAGTAAAACAAATCACAGTATTCAAAATAGAAAAAGACATTAAAGTACTACAACAAATAAAGCAAACTAACCTTTCCCACACAGCAAAGTGTAGCAGAGTCTGGGTAAGCCTTTCTAGTTGATCCAATTGTAATAATAGTAGTACTGAGATACATTCTTGTAAAATATTACAAAACTGGAAGTATGTTTTGACATCACTCATCCCCTTACAAAATATATGCAGTGATTACCAGGCTTTTTTTTCAAATTTCTGTGGATTTAAACGCACCAGAGCGCATGTCTGTTGATTTTTGTTTGTTTATTTGTTGTTTGTGAATTTATTTATGTGCTTTTTTGTTTATCTATCTGTCTATCTATCTGTCTATCATATGATAACTTAAGATCTTTTCAACCACTTTTCATGTATGTATATACCGGTATCTATATGTATAGTTGTATGGATGTTGGACACCTGATAGGAAGGTACACCAACATCTGTCTTGTCAAGACCATATGATCAAGTTTCTGAAAATTCAAAGCTTTCGAATGGAGATCTCAGTATAGTGAGGCTTGGGGAATTTATCCATTTACCCACTGTAGTGCAATCAAAAATCAAGAAAAAAGGTAGAATTTTTTTTTTTTTGACGTCTGAGTTTTTGACAATATGAATTTCGAGTTTCTGAAAATTCAAGCTTCATATATAGACCCAATATATATATATATATATATATATATATATATATATATATATATATATATATATATACAGTATATATATATATATATAGAGAGAGAGAGCTGTATATAGATACACATACATATAGGACGGAAGAAGGGAACACCTAACCAGTAACTGGCTGTGCTCCTGCACTAAACCAGGTTGATCTTGCTTCCTTTCTCTACTCAGAATACCATGCTCTGCCTTCTCTCTGTCTGAATTCTAAATATATCCACCTATACCCCAGCCCCCTCCCATTCTGCCTCTCTCTCCTTCATGCACTTTATTACAATTGTACCTAAATAATCACTGAAGAGATATGCTAAATATACACATATTGTACGTGAATAATACCCAGCAGCATTTTGTTTACATTCAGTTTAAGTTTCTCTGAATGTGTTCCACTAATGCCATGTTATCCCCTTGTTGATCAGTTATTTATTTTCTTTTTACTCTTTGTAATGTGCTGTTTATATTACCTATTTGATGATTTTTGTTATGTGATATCACTTCTACATTGTGGCTTTTATGTTCAAATAATTTACTACTTAAATGTCCTATGTAATGCTTCCTGTAATGTGTTTTGTAATGGAGTTAGTCCAGTCAGACTTCCCCAGTAAACAAATGTAAAATAAATAAGATAAATAAATATACATATATATCGATAGACATAGACAGGTGTTCCTATATAAATGGATAGATACATTTATAGTATATAACATAAATATATATATATATATATATATATATATATATATATATATATATATATATATACACACACACACATATATATATATATATAGTATTAGTGTTGACCTATATATGCATTCAAGTATATGACACTTTGTCATGTATTCATATTAACAAAACTCAGAAGATAAAGTAAAACTGCTCAAGTTGCTCCAGTGGCATACAGGGATACAGTGCTGACAAAGACCCAGACAGCCCTGCTTTGATTAGTGGCTCAGTTAACTGATAAAACAACAGGGTGGGATGGGTGCTATCATCTTGAGGTGGCTGGGGAGTGCCATGGGTTTTGCTGAGTCAGTCCTTGGTGGAGGCGGGGGACGGCACATTGGTAGGCATACCTAAAAAGAGGGCGATAGGGTAGAGACATGGCTGAGCTGCTGCTGCAGAGGTGGGAGGATATTCAGCACATTTCCATCGCATGTCCACCCTCAAGACATACCATTGGGTCCACAAAGAAAGGTGAGAAATGGGTAGGTCATAAGCAGAAAAGACTTCTACCTCAGGATGAATGCTTCCATGTGTCGAGCCCATAGATGCTTAGTTCCATGGCCAGCCCAGCAATACCATACCAGATTAAGGTGGGGGGGCAAGGAAGCCATCTGACACACCTGGCAAGGGAAGGTAATGGGTTGGTGTACCCATACCATGAAGAATGAAGGAAGGAGGGAAAAAATGTTAAATCTTCATACATTTGAAAAATGATAAAAACAAATTAACAGTTTTTGATGGAGCAGCCCCCTCCTGCACCGCATACATGGGGGTTGTACCCTCAACCCATTGCTAATTATACATACTGCCTCAGAGTGGGGAAAGGGGCTAATTTCACACTCCACTCCATCTGTGATCTTGTACAGGAAAAAAGGCACCAGTTTGTGGTCAGCTGAGTTTTGATCAGCTGTACCAGTTTTTTTGTGTGTTACAAAAGCACAATTTCACAACCTAAATGGCATTTGTGTGTGTGTGTGTGTGTGTGTGTGTGTGTGTGTGTGTGTGTGTGTGTGTGTGTGTGTGTGTGTGTGTGTTTGTGTATTTAATGATAGATAGATAGATAGATAGATAGATAGATAGATAGATAGATAGATAGATAGATAGATAAACTTTGTATACCGCCCTTAATGTTAACCAGAAAATGCTGAAAAGGCAAATGTTGACTGAGTAGCAAGAATGCGCCAAGCACTGACTTGAGCACATGCAAAATTTAAGTTAATAAAACTACAAAAAATGTTTTTTACAGAGACAGTAATGAGTTTTACAAATAAATAGATGTGTTAAATGAACATCTCAAGGAAAAGGGGGTATTCAAAGGAAAATTTAGAAAAAACTAAGAACAGTATAATATCTAACAGGGAAGCCAGGGCTAGACCATGGTTTTCTGATAATAAAGAACAGCAGAGAGATAAGCTGAAGCCAACTAATAAGTATGACAAAAAACCCAAGGTAATGCTACGTTATAGTAACAATGTGTATGGGGTATGTGATATTATCAAGCAAAACTGTAAGGTACTAAGAAGTGGCAATCACTTGATGGATATTCTAGATGAGAAACCAAGATTTACCTTCAAGCGAAATAGTAATATAAAAGACATGTTATGCATAGAACCTAGTTTAAAAAATAAGAAGAAGGCTAACGTTGTTTCCACTGCCCTGTAGGCATTGCAAAGCATGTTCAGATGTGAATGGTTTCAATTTTTATACATCCTGTTACAAACAAAAAATACACATTTGAGTTTTATGCAAGTTGCTATGCAGAGAATGTGGTTTACTCAGCATGCTGCAAGTCATGTCCGAGTTTTTATGTTGCAAAAACTAATTGCAAGTTAACAAGAATATTGCACCCCTTGTCATCTATTAGACAGAAGGATAAACATAATGCATTGTACCAGCAGGCTTCTAGCTTTCTAGATCATACTTTTATTTTTATGGTTTTGCATGTTGCATAGATAAAAAAAGGGGGGGGTGTTGTTAATGATACAGAGCATGCAGAGTTAAGATGGATTATACAGTAGGCTGCTGACCTGGGTTAAGTAGTTCTGTACCTTTAAAACCAGCCTTAAAGAAAAGGCAGGTCAAGTAATTGGTTGCTTTTAGAAATGTTTTAATATTTAAAGACTGTCGTGGTTATGTGAAGTTTGCCTGATGAAGGGTTTTTTTAACCTGAAAGAGCTTATGTTTTATAATAAAATATTATGGACAGTTTGGACTCTGTTTCGTTTGTTTTTGGCTGTAAATGATCCTGATATCAATTTTGAGTCTGCCCATCCATTCAACAAGACTAGCCTAAAAGGTAGTCAGTGTAGTGTTTTGTTTGACATATGACAGTAACTTATTCCATATGCTTAGAAAATGTTAAGAAAGCATCTTTCCAGTGAGTCTTTTTTATTTTTTAGTGTTGCTCTATATCCCTAGAGTGAGTGTTTGTCAATCCACTGGTTTTATAATGAAAGAAAAAGTAAAATAGGATTGTGTCATTCAGGGCTGTGAAAGGACGACAAAGGCCACCTTGTTGAGACTCGTAGAGTATGGAGTATAATAACAGTTGTGCTAGCATGTTATGGTAATTGAAAGATGTAAGGCATTTGATTTTCTTCATAAGGTACCTTTGTGTCCTTTCTAGTTCAGCGATATACTTTGATTTCTATATACTAAAGAGGGTATTCTGTTTAATCATGGGTTCGTATAGTGACAAGATTTCTTCTTTCGATCTTAAAGACATTCCCTTGGAAACTAACTTGGCTGGATAGAACGTTTTCCTCACCATGGTGGAAACATGATGATTGAATGAAAGAGAATTGTCTACTTAAGTAACCACGTCTGTCTAAAGAGAAGCACCATTCAAAATATATCAAGTGGGATCAACTTTTTCGTCAAATCCTACCATACTGCACTTGTTTTGCTTGCATGTAACTTGAGACCATGTTCCTTATACCAGACGTGCATTTTCCAGCCCTTGCTGAAACTGTTTAGTATCAGTGGATAAGTAGGTAATGGTCAACCACACTTCTGGAATACTGGAGAGAATATCTGCAAAATAAATGTCATATAGGAGGAATCCCAGCACTGATAACTGTGTAACCCTACCTGTTGCAATTCTGCATTCAGAGAAAGTACCAGTAACTCACAACCTGGGTTTTATTGGGTAGTCAGTTTGCAATCCAGAGGATTTATTTTATTTTATTTTTTATTTATTTAGTTTTTAGTGGCACACTAAAGGGTTACAATATCTGTCTGCCTGGGAGAATATGGTAGACAGGCCATGCTGCTTTGCCAGGGATGGTCTGCAACTTTCTCCCCTACATTTTTGAATATTGGCTAAAAGTTTGTCCTCCTTCATAGTGCCTTTTTAAGGTAGTATCATCCTGACAAACCTAATAATGTAGCTAAACTGACTCAGAATAATCTAAAGGTGTTAGTGCTCAATGCCTGGAGTCTAAACAGGAAAGTCCACTCCCTGCAAGCTCTCCTTATCCTGGAAAATATAGACATTTGTGCAGGTACCTAGACTTAGTTTAAAGCTGCAGAGAGCAACACAACAGTGCAAGGCTACAATGTTTCCCACACATTCAGACCAGTAACTGCACAGGTAGCGTTTAAAGGTGGTGGAGTCTCAATTTACATCAAACATGTCATGTACACACCTCAAGGCTGGTCAGATAGCATGATATACATGAGCTTCTCCATGTCCAATTGACCATAACTAAAGCCCCATTCCACATCCTTGAAAACTATGTCTCCCTCCATAACTCAGGAAGCTATTACAATATACTTGAATGAACTGGAGACCCCCCCCTATTTAACCCAACTCAATATTCATGGGTGACTTTAACAACCCCTACTTAACTGGAAATCATACGTGACCTCATACAGGTAGGCCCTGAGAATCTTGGACTTTGTTAACACAAACATCCTGGAGCAGTTAGTCTGCACATCCACCATGTTTGCAAGTATCCCTTACGTGGTCCTCACAAACATGGGGGAACAATGCTCTCCCCCTAATGTAAGGTCCTCATTGGTCAGGTCAGACCCATTAAACCTTGGTTCTCAGCTAACCCCTGAATATTTAAAAACTATTGCAAGGTAATTACCACCTACTAAGTGACAGTCTAGCAAAATTCCATGCTCCTGCCAATCTTGAGAACACAGCTGCCTATATGGAATTGTTCACAGAAACCCTGAACAATCATGTAAATAGCTAAATAGATACAGCTGTAAGTATCCAAATTACACATAGGGCAACCTCCAAGAATAAGCCACCCTGGTGGAAATAGGTTGGATAACAAAAGAAAGAAAATCATATCCAAAAACAGGAAAGGCATTGCTCAGCAAGGTTTAACCCCCACATCAAGCTAAACAAGCAACTCAAGAGACTAATCAAGTCTACCAAAATCAAAATAGCCTTCCACGTTAAGGACAGCCATAAGGCTTTCTTTAGTTAACTACATAACCTTAAAGGCAGCACCCAACACAATGCCAAACTAATGCTGAATGGAACCATCTCGATGGAGCTAGATGATATAGCAAATCTGCTGGCCAGTACATTTAGATCCAAATTTACCCCCCATCACCCCAAGTCACCCCCGACAGGAAATACCCCCACATTTCTCCACCAACTATCACTTAAGAGTAAGTCCTCACTGATGCCTCTAAGGCAAAGAACACTGCATCAATAGGCCCTGATAATATCATAGGATACCTCCTTAACAGTATGAAACATGACATGTCAGGCCCACATGAATCTCTGTTTAGTTGAAGCCTCCAGACAAGCTTCATGCCAAAAGAATGGAAGGCTGTAATAATTATCCCTCCATTCCAGGTAAGGGGGTGCTCTTTTGGGCCCAGGGAAGTAGAAACTCATAAGTTAGACTAGTTTCATATGCAAGGCCATGGAATTAATTATCATGGATCTGATAAACAATGACATAGAAAACCCACAGACACTGGACCCTACCCAGTTCAGTTTTGTCAAAGGCATGTCATGTCTACTTAACCTGGCAGACTTCTTTTCTTCAAGACGGTCACTATAGCTACGGACCTCGACCTGGCCAAGGTGTTCTACACAATACTTCACTTTAGCATTGTAGATAAACTTGGACAATTAGGCATAAACACGTGTCAACCAATGAAGTGCCAGCTTCCTCACTGATAGGGATAGGGAAGTCAACCTCCACAAGAGGCCAGTCACTAATGTAGTTACATAGGGGTCAGTGCTGAGGTCTCTCCTTTTTGGCATCTACTTCTCTGTGGTCAAGGCAAATGTCATGGACCACTGGCTGACTAAGTCTACATATGACTGCACACTAGGCATGGTCACTAAATCAACCTTCAAGAGGGCCTAATGGAGATAAATAACTGGTGCCAGAGCCCTGGACTAAAGCTCAATGCAAAACATGCACAATAGTACCCTTTGGAAAGACATCCCCACTGGGAATTTCCACATTGATAATACATCTGTAAAAGTAGAAACAGTGTTCAGGCGTCTGGGAACACATGATAACAGTAACTTGACTTTTGACCACTAAAGGTCTACTGTGCTGAGAAAATTGTTTTACTTATAAGTAAAGGCATGGCATCCAGGGCCAAGGAGGTCATTGTTCCTCTATAGCTTACTTTGATCGGACTAGACACACCCTTCAGCACGTACCTGACCACATGCTTGCAACTGCTTGAGAGACCGCTGAGGTTACTCACAAAAAGAATACAAGGCATATATAACAAATCCAATGCAAACAGTCTCAAAGCACTATACTTGTACAATGTCTCACACAGACTGCTGTGTGGCAATCTCTGCCTAGCCTCCAAGGAATTCTCTGATTCCACACTGATGGATTTGTTGCAAATCCACAAAACAAGTAGCATCAGAAATTCCTGCTCTCAGGATATAAACTTTGCCTGTGACATAAGCAGGACATGATGAAGGGATAGGAATTTATCTCAAAGATGACCTCTTCTGTGGAATCCCATTCCTCTGAAACTAAGCTCATTACTAACCATATTCAAAGATAACTTGGAACAATGAATGGGCACCCCTGGTTTGGTACATATGTCCCCAATGGACAGGGACAACCTGTGAACACGATGTGTACAAGCCTATAATGTCGTAAAATTCCTTGGAATATTAACCCATCAACAATCAACAATCAACCACAAGAAACCATAGTGCTAGGTGATGTCAATATAGACTGAAAAACCTGTAACTCTGCAGACCCTCCCACCCTCCTAAATCTTCACGGCTTTTCACAAACCATTCAAACCCCAACCAGAACTAACAAAACTAACAACAAAGAAAGCATATTGGACTGGATTCTAATAAATACTCACTCCCAAACTTATACAGTAGGGACACTACACGATGATTTAAGCAACCACGCCCTCACTTATCTAATCAGACATAAAACTACCTCCCCTAACCTAACCAAATACAAAATGGTCAGAGCAAATAAAAACTTTAACCCTGAAAGCTTCCTTACAGAACTAAATGCATGCAACTGGTCTCCTCTTAAACAACTGCCACTGGATGAAGCTGTATCGTACTTCAATTCCAGTTCCTTTCTATCCTAGACTTTCATGCTCCCTTAAAATCAATTAGAATTAAATCAAAACCTGCCCCTTAGCTCTCAAAAGATACAAGGGATAAAATTCTCCTGAAAAATAAACTCTGGACCAAATTTCGTATCACAAAAGATCCCTCTGACCAACATAACTTTAGACAAATAAGAAACTCCACTAAAAAAGCTGTACTACTAGATAAAAGAAACTACTACTGCCATTTACAACAAACCAACCAACATAATCCGCAAAAGTTCTGGGCAGGCATAAACTCTCTCCTAAAGCCTGGCCACAATGACAACCCACACCTCCTAGGCACTTCCAAAAACAACCCAAAACAAACTGCTGATGCCTTCAATACCTTCTTCACTGAAACTGTCCAGTCTCTAGCTAACCAACTAGCCCCTAATATCTCCTCTCAGTCCCCCTCTACTAACACTTCCATACCCACTTTTTAACTGCAAGCTGTACCTACTTCACTTATTTGTTCTCTTCTCCACAAACTTAAAATCTCTTCAACTTCTGCTGACCTTTTACCAGCTCAGTTTCTAAAAATTGCAGCCAGTCCATTAGTCTATCCCATTTCCATTCTGATTAACAGAACCATTGTTGAAGGCTGCCTTCCTTCACTTTGTAAAATTGCACATATCATTCCCCTGCATAAAGGAGGGACCTCTACAGAACTCTCAAACTACTGTCCCATAGCCTTACTCTCCCCTTTAGCTAAAATCATGGAGAAATGCATCCAAAAACAACTTCTTAAACACCTATTAAACCACAATCTACTAGCTGATTATCAGTATGGCTTCAGGCCTTACCACAGCACCACCTCAGCCCTTCTTTCCTTTACTGACTGTATCAACAAAAATCGGAACAATAACATACTAACCTCTGCTCTCTTTATTGACCTATCCAAAGCTTTTGATATGGTCAACCACCAGATACTATTAAACTTACTTAAAACTTTTGCTCTTGACTTTGGTGAAATAAAATGGTTCAAACCATATCTTCTTAACAGACAACAGGCAGTGCGCTGGGAAAACAGCTTATCCAACCTACTACCTATTACCCTTGGAGTCCCCCAAGGATCAATACTGGGCCCCCTTCTGTTCTCAATCTTCATCAATGATCTACATACCAGTCTGTCCTCTGCTACCTGTATTCAATATGCTGATGATTCTACTTTGATTTGTTCTGCAACATCCCCCTGTGAATTGTACTCTATCACCCAACAGACTTTCCACAATGTTGAAAAATGGTTCCTAAACAGATGCCTAATCTTAAAACCCCAAGAAAACCAAACTATTACTTTTCTCCCCCACCCAAAAATCTTCTCCACTCAATTTCTCTGTCTTCTCTAATAATGGCACCTACATATCTCCTGACACCTCCACCAAGCTCCTCGGAGTAGAGATAGACAACAACCTATGCTTTGACTCTCACATTAACAGCACAATAAAACTAGTCAACAGAAAACTTGGCTTCTTGTTTAAAATTAAACCATTTCTTACACCACTTGCCAGAACCTCCATAGCACATACCCATTTGATTTCTATCCTACTGTGCACCCCCATCTATACATATCTGTCCAAAACTAACCTCTCCAAACTAACTGTTGCCTACAACAGTATTGCCAGATTTGCCTCTGGCTCTACCTATAGAACTCACCAGTGCCTAAACTTAAAACAACTAGGATGACTAGAGCTGCATAATCTCATCTTATTTCACCAGCTCTCTTTAGCCCATAAAATCCTCTACAAACCTACCAGCACCCCTATACTCACTACTCTCATTAGCCCTTATTGTAGTCTCAACAGTCTGCATTCCTCTAACAAACTTCTAATGTCTACCTGTAAATCCAACAACTTAGCAGGCAATTCCTTGTTCTCCAACACAATTGGAAAAGCCTGGAACTCCCTTCCTTCCAACCTCACTGCTCTCTCTACTCTTCCCAGCTTCAAATCCCAACTCAGAACTCACCTCCTAACTCACTGGCTCTGCCCCTGAACTCACCTCCTAACTCACTGGCTCTGCCCCTGAACTCACCTCCTAACTCACTGGCTCTGCCCCTGAACTCACCTCCTAACTCACTGGCTCTGCCCCTGAACTCACCTCCTAACTCACTGGCTCTGCCCCTGCTCTAACCCTGACCAGATAGCTTCAAATCCCAACTCAAAACTCACCTCCTAACTCACTGGCTCTGCCCCTGCTCTAACCCTGACTGGCTAGTATTCTGTTCCTAGAATTCTCACTTATCTTGCTTCTAATCTTTTCAAAAGTTTACTACCAAATTCAATTTTGTTTTTTCCCCATGACATTCTTATTTTTGCTTATTGCAGACACTGTAAAATATTTTTTTCTTCTCTGAACTATATGTGTAACTTCTTTTACTGTTAAATGCTTTTAATGAATAATGCTCAAATGTACCTCACTTGGAGCTTTTCTCCCAAGGCCTCTGCTGAAAATGGACATGGATCCAGTTGGACCAGCCCAGTCAACAAATGTAAAATAAAAAATAAAATAAAATATCTTGGTAAATCTGAGGTAAGCATGAGTTAAGCACGGCTAGGCTTAAATGGCTCTTGGGATGATAGCCTAGTAACCACCTATGAAACTATTTATTGAGGTATTCAGTTATTTATTTTCATTTTTTTCTTTTGCAGTCCTTTCTCCTCCAGAACACAGGTCACAAATTGCCAAGGTGACTTCATCTGAAAATATCTCACAACTGTCCCTAATTTTGCGGCACATACCAGATTTTGATTTCTAAAATTTGTTTTGTCCCTGCTATATATATATATATATATATATATATATATATATATATATATATATATATATATATATACATATGTTTGACTTTACCTGATGCGGGCTAATTCAAGTATTTCTAATACGTTTGCTTTTAAAATGAGCAATGGCAGAATTTGGAACCGTTATCTCTAAGTATTTTTGGTTTTGTCCCAGATTCTGGAAGCATGTAGTTAATAGCCACTTTCAGTCACTCATGCCACAAGTTATTTAAGGTATTGTCATTGAGTATGGAAGATGAGCTGATGTAAGTTCTGGGAGTGGGACTTGCTGCAGCCAACCACCTATGTTTTGATATCAGTGAAGGGAATATTTTTAAGTTATAACAAATACTCCGGTGTACTTGTAGCAGTAATCCGAACCATTATTGTTTCTGTGTATATTTAAGTAAATCCTATGACAGATTGCTCCTCTTTTAAACATTTGACACTGCCTAGCTGGTACCAGCTGTTGAACTATAGCAGGAGGTTATTCTACACTTGAATGAAGTACACTTCCCTCTCAAGGCAGGACACCTAGGCCATTTGTTGTAACTTAATTATAAACATTTAGCATACTGTGAATTTTGCAAAGGATTCTCTTGGTGTGGTAACTTGATGTTATCATCAACAGAAGTATTTTTGAGTAAGTAATACAAGAACCTGTTGTGTAAAGGAAATAGCAACCTAGTAAACGATGTTACTCTAGCCATGGCTGGGATATATACACACACACTGTGGAAGTATTCAGCTATACCTGTAACCCAGAATGATGACACATTTCTCTCTTCTGCACCACAATTAGTGCTAATTAAATTAACAGAAAATTAAAGAATGAGAACACCTTTTTTAGACTCAGCCTGGGAGCACTATCTGGTTAGAAGTCACACAGCTGGAAAATGCAGGCTGACAGAATCATACCCTAAAATACATGAAATGTCCTTGTTAGCAGCTTGTAGTCCCAACTCTCTGTGCTAATTGCAATACAAACTTTGTTTCAAATACACATTACCCAAACAAAAATAAATATTTACAAATTCAGCTAGGACTTGCTTCACTTTTTCCTTAGAGCAGTGCAGACAAATGAAGATGCACACAAAATATTATCAATGATTTTCATGTCTCTTAATTACTCTAGTTATATAGTTATATAGCCCTTATATGGTGGGCCTTTTTGTTGAAACAAAGCTCCCAACTGTCCTAGACAATCTTGAGCAGTGGCCAGCACTGTTCCACTATGTGCAACATTGTACCACTGCATCTAGTAATATATTGAGGGGCATTATAACCTTCCACCCTAGAAACTATTTTAAATCAACCCTGAGTGCAGTGGCTCTGTTGGACAGAGGCACAGGGAACTAATCTTAGGGGGCATCGACAGTCAACACATTTTGGCTAGGCTTATAGATGCTTTCGGGCAGATAGCCTAGTACTTACCTATGAACCTATGAATCATCTTCCTTCCAGCCAAAGCACAAGTTCACTTCTCACCACCAATCCATCTTCTTCATTTCTGCCCATCAAACTTCCCCTTCCTGTCCTGTTGCTGGTATGCTGCATACATATTATATCTCCTCTTCTTTTTTCCTTTCTCTTAGGTTTACATTGCACATGATCTGACTTTTCTCATAACCTAGTCCCTCAACTCCATTAAGTATTTTAGCAAACCACCACTGCACATTGTGTATCAGACCAGTTCCATTTCACTGAGTTACAAGTGGGCACTGCTTCAGAAGAAGAAGCACTAATGCCATTTAACATATGATAATGGCATCAGCTTCTCTCTATCCCAGCATTCTACTGGCTTTCCAGTTTTAGGAGTGAATGTATTCAGTAAATGATTAATATACATGTGCCCTTTCTAGGCCCCTTTCTAGCATATATGTTTTTTTGTAGCTTCATTATATGGAAAAATATCTTTTTTAACTAATTAAAGATTTTGTACAAAAAAATTGCAAATGTAATACATTCTAGACAGTTTTTTAATCATTTAGCCATTTAGCATGCAAAGAGGTTAGTAATCATACATGTGGTCTAATTTCCGTGGGGAACTATATACCAACATAACTTTCTAGATGAACTCTGTACCACATGAGCTAGCTCTTTAGCATAAAATTATATACATATATATATATATATATATATATATATATATATATATATATATATTACTCAGTGCATGACTTCTTCACCTAACCTATACATACACACACACACACACACACACACACACACACACACACACACACACACACACACACACACACACACAGACACACACACACACATATATATATAAATTACTCAGTACACATCCTGTTTAGTAAAGGCATATCTCTCCAGTCCCATTTCATCCCAAACTGTATTAATTCATTATTTTAATCCCAACAACCTGTCAATGAAAAAAAGCAAATCACAGTCGGAGATTCAATGATAATTCAGACTGAAACTGCAGAATATTTTAGTGAAATTTATTTTCAACCACATCCTACACAGCTATTTCCTGAATTTGTTGCTGCTACTTAAGTGGAAAAAGCATCTCTGTGCTGACATATAGGCTTTCATCTCTGTTCAACAGTCTGCACTTTCACCAATTAAATACAACTTTAAGATCCAAAGCAAGCAGTACAGATGACAATGCCACCCTTTGACAAGACTGCTCATAGACAAACCTTCTGCATGTAGATAAATGGAATGGCCCAAAATTTCAGTTGAAAGGGAGGAAGCAATCAAAATAAATTTAGCAACCCTTTTTGGTAACTTCCATACACATCCAACAACATAAAACTGTTCAAAACATGGGTGTAGCCAAAAAATTCCATTTTTTATGCTCAGACTATTTTTTTCTGCCCTCAAGCCTCCTGGCATTTAAAAAAAATGGATGCATCTTTTAAAATGTTGCCCCTTCAGTTAATAAATGTACACAACATTGTCAGTTGTCCCCTCTAAAACTATTAAAGATATTGTTTTGGATGAATCCTATATGTAAGCAAGTTATGGAGTTGTTAGAAGTTTCACTTTAGACAGTTGTAGACATAATATAGCATTGTCACCTCACAGCAAGATATTCTCCCTTTCGAGTCTCAGCTGCAGCGCCTTCTGTGTGGAGTCTGCATGTCCTCCTCGCAGGTGGAGTAACGTTAAAGACATGCAGGTAGATGCATGCGTGAATGGGTGTGCCTTCTTTGAAGGTTGGGTGTCGGGCTGGCAACTCGGCACTGTAAAAATCCACTGCCAATCATTAGTGGACCGGAGTTCCGCTGTGGCAATCCCTAACTGGGAAAAGCTGAAAGGCTACTGTTTATATGAGAGCAGCGGTGGTGCAGCAGTTAGCATTGTCACCCCACAGCAAGAGGTTCTCCCATTCGATTCTTGGCTGGAGCGCCTTCTGTGTGGAGTCTGCATGTCCTCCCCACAGCCGAGTGACATTTAATGACATGCAGGTAGGTGCGTGAATGGGTGTGCCTTCTTTGAAGGTTAGGCATCGGGCTGGCAACTCGGCACCATGAAAAAAAATCCACTGCCAATCATTAGCGGATCGGAGTTCCACTGTGATGACCCCTAACCGGGAAAAGCCGAACAGCATTAGTTTTTAGACATAATATAACCTGAAAAAGCTACAATGTTTCTGAGTGATGCAAAAAGAAAATGTATTCTGTAGAGTACAAAGAGTATTCCTGGCTACACCCTTGGTTCAAAATAAGACATAATCTGATACATCTACAGTACAATGTGGCTGAAATTCCTGAAAGGTACAAACTATTTCTTGTGGCAGTAAAAATACCAAAGCAACCAGTTATTTAATAAGATTAAAAGAAATATCATTAACTTAAAGTGGTACAAGCCCATTCCACTCAACAAGCTTCAGAAATATTCTGCCTGAAAAGGAAAAAGCAACTTGCAACATTCATAGCAGGAAAGTTAAATTTTATACTTTTGATTGCATCAGGTTTAAAATCACGTATCATCATTTGAGGTGCAGCATGATAGCCATACTCCTCAAAAGACTCATATAAAGCCTGACACATATAGTCATAACCTTTAGTAGTCTTAGCTGTCATAACTGCATTAATGAAAGGGAAGCTCTCAGTATCCCTTTGCAAAGTAACACAGCCGTGTACAGAGTAAAGATGGCAGAAATGCTTAACCTTTAATAGGAAAGTGCCATCAACAGTCCAGATGTCACACATGGGCAAGTCTCAAGTTTTCCACAGTGGTAAGCATCAATAAGAGGACATCATCCTATCTGGAAGTCATTGATATTCAGACTCCCCAGAATATAGCAACCACTTCTCTGCTTTATTAGCAAGACACAAAGGATGAGGAACTTAACCAGTAATCCTCTTATGTTGTACCCAATAAACTAACACAGAAACTTCTTTGATGGAGGAACCACTGAAGTATCCTTGCAAATAGCCAAAGCACATAAAGCACATTAGCTGACAATGGTACTCCAGGGAAAGCTTAGCGTGGGAGTGTATATTGTATAAAGCAATGCCACTCTTGACCAAAGCAGGATCAGATGTATTGGTGCAGAGTTGTTTGGTGCAGTTGTATTACGTAATTAATCAGCAGGTGAAGTAATAACAACACAACAGACCTTTACATTGCACCACCAATTTTGGCTGGCATCCCCAGTAGCGTTTTCTATTACACACTTTTCTCTCTCTCTCTCAAGAACATCAGTCTACGCATAGATGAGACCACCTTATTGATATATCACATAACCATACACTCCCCCCTTGATAATGAAAGCCAATTAATCTACCTCAACATAATCTACATCTTCAGCCCTTTTTTGCACTGGTCATGTACCAAATCACTTACTGAAAAACAAAATAGACACATAACATTCTTTCACACAAGTACAAGATGTGTACCAAGTCATAAAATGCGGTGCAATAAAGGTGTTGCACAAAATGCAGCAAAAATTGATGATTTACGAGAACATGGCAAACAGTGAAGTAGAAGTACCGCACCCAAACAAAACAGCAAAGGTACGGTGCACAATATTGCTAAACTGAAAGGCAGGAGATAGCCTTGTAGCACATTCACAGCTAGAAGCTCCAGCAGAGTTCTATCACAATCTGAGCAATCTGTCTGTCTAACTCAAAGTTTATGAGTTAAAAGGCAAGTTGTCATCCTACGAATCACTACATAAACTGCCATACACTACATTAACAATTCCCAAAGATATCAGAAATATGGTTCATTTCCAAATGTGGTATATCCTACCACAAACATAAGCAATCAAAAAGCACAATGTAGCTAACTTGTGGGTACTACTGCCAAATACAGCTGACATTATAACTATGCCATCCTATACAAGTATATGTCGTAAACTAACAAAAGTGCCATGTTCTCTGCACATACAATGCTGACCAAAGATAGCAGCAAATACATGCTCATGCTTCAAATACACAACAGCTCTCAGTAAAAACTCCTTTCAACATGATGCTAACAGAAATGTCATACTTGCATGATTAGCAATTTTCAGCCATACATAAGAACTGCCAAGTAAGACAGTCAATCTTCTCTTAAGAATCCCTAATGTTAGACAATAGATACTTTTGAGTAATATGAAAGCCTGAAAACTCAAAAGAGAGAATCACATGTCAAAGGAAAAAAAACAAAGACAAAAACTGCACTTTTAAATTTTTTTGTAAAGTACAGTTGTACAAGAACTTACCACAACCATTGAGGACCTACTGATTACTGCTGCGGTATTCCAATTTGTGTGGATTGTCCTGCTAAGGATAACCTAAGGTCTGGCCAGAATACCAAAGCCAAAACCTTCCCGATTTACCATGCAGCCAGTGTATGATTTCAGCTCATGAGTGTAGAGGTGCATACATGGATGTAAAAGCATGAGATCCTTAAAAGTACAGTTGTGTACATTTACCATAAATGTAGATGTTCGAGTGTATTCATACTGTTGCAGTCATCACACTTAGGGGTTATCTGCCTGCAGGTAGCCCTCAGTCGGCCCAAACACCAAGGTCATGGGATTTCTACGTCGCATACAGTCGCCTCTTCCATGACGTCAGGACATCAGGAGTACAAAACATGCAGCTAACGACATTACATCAGTTTTTCTTGCCCCAGATGTCAGGAGCCTCCAAAATAGGAAGCAATTATATGGTGTGGAACACCTCCAGTAAAAAGTAAATACCATAGCCATAAGATATGGCTAAAAAGAGGATAGGTAGAAAGTCTAGAAAAATCAGGGGGCTGGAGGGAGGGTAACCAGGACTGCAACAGTGAATACACTCAAACATCTACATTTATGGTAAGTGTACACAACTGTACTATGTTCTTTGTGTTTCACTGTTGCAGTCATCACACTTGGGTAGATTCCCAAAGCTGAGTAAGGGTGGAGGCAGTCAAGAAGTATTAGGGCTGACTAGCAGGCCTTGTAAGACTGCTGTGGCAAATCCAGTTCTGGATTTAGAAAGGACAGGTAAGTGGCAATGTTTGGTGAAGGTGTGTACATAACTCCAGGTTGTAGCTTCCATGATGACCCTTGTAGGGATTCCCCTGAGATATGCTGTAGAAGTTGAGGTCCTAGTGGAATGAGTTCTGATCCCCTGTGGGGTAGGTTTTTCCATGGTGTTAGTAGCAGAAATGGATGCAGTGTGCTATCCATTTGGAAGTGGTTTGCTTTGAAATGGCCTTGCCCTCTGCCCCTGTAGGAAAGCTGACTAGGAGCTAGTCAGATTTTCTGAAAGGCTTACTCCTATCAAGGTAGAACCTGAGATGTCTGTACAGATCCAAGAAGTGCAGGATCCTCCTCACTTTATTCTGAGGGTCAGGGAAAAAGGTTGGTAAATGGATGGATTGGTTTAAGGCCACACTTAATGCCACTTTGGGGATAAATGATGGGTTAGTCCTGATGGAGACCATGTCAGCCTGGAAAATGATGAAGTGTTCCACAGCCATTAGTGCCTGCAGCTCAGACACTCTTCTTGCTGAAGTGGTGGCTAGAAGTAAGGCTGTTTTCTAAGAGAGGAATTTTAACACTGCTTTAGCATCAGGTTCAAAAGGGGGAAGCGTGAGCTTCTCTAGTACAAAGAAAAGGTCCCAGGCAGGGGTGGGAGCTCTCCTCGGGGGTCTTAAATTGTTAGCTCCTCCCAGGAACTGTTTGAGCAAAAGGTGAAAAAAGAGAGGTGGCTCAGTATTGTAATGAGCTGAGACAGCCGAGGCACGAATCTTAATTGATGTGAAGGAAAGGTCTTTGTGGAGCAGCTCTGCTAGGTAATCTAGAATTTGAGGTAAGGAGGGTACGGCTGTGCCCTTTCCTAGAGACTGGCTACAAGAACATATATTTTCTACTTTTATGAATAGGATTTCTTAGTACTAGGCCTTCTGGCCTCAAGGATGACATCCAGCACCTGTTAGCTGAGGGTTGCTGGTGTTGTATTCAGAGAAGAATTCAGGCTGCAAGGTTCAGTGTTTGCATCTGAGGATGCAAAATCTGTCCCTCCTGCTGGGACAGCAGGAAGGGGGTCTGATGTAGGCACCAGGGTGGCACTGCTGTCAGACTGCATAGGAGTGGGTACCAGTGCTGGCATGGCCAGTCTGGTGCAATAAGGATTGTCTTTGGTCTGTCCTGCTTGATCTTGAGTAGTACTTTTGAGAGGAGGGGCAGAGGAGGAAAGGCATAAATTGATAGATTTTCCCATGTAAAGGATAGGGCATCCACTCGCCATGCTTGGCTGTGGGGATTTCTGGTGCAAAGTTTGCTCAATCGATGGTTTTGGGGGGAGGCAAAGAAGTCCACCTCTGGTGTCCCCCACCTGTTGATTAGAAGTTTGAATGAGTTTGGTTCCAATTTCCACTCGTGTGGGTCCAATAGCTTTCTTCTTAAGTCGTCTGCCAGTGTATTTTGTTTGCCTGGCAGGAACTGAGCTTGCAGGTGCACTTGTTGCTCAAGGCTGTGTTCCACAGGGCCATGGCTAACATACAGAGAGGGTAGGAATGAGTTCCCCCCTGCTTGTTTATGTACCACATAACTGTGGTGTTGTCTGTCTTTATCAAGAGTTGTCCTTGAAGGAAAAGGTATTTGAAGGCTGTCAGAGCATTCTGTACAGCTAACATTTCTGTTTTGATTGATATGCAGGTGAATTTGTCCTGGGCTCCATTTGGCTTGAATGCATTTGCCTGCCATGTGAGCCCCCCATGCATAGTCTGATGTGCCTGTTGACATGGTTTGGGAGGTGAAGGGTTTGATGGAAAGGAAGTCCCTTGTTGTGGTTACAAGTCGTTGCCTACCAAAGGAACTCTGCCCTTAGACAAAGAATGATAGGAATCAGTATTTCCAAGTCCTGAGAGAGTTAAAACCAGAGACTTTTTAAGTACCATTGAAGTTTCCTCATATGCAGTCTTGCATATGGAATTAGTAGAATGCATGAGGCCATGAACCCTAGTGCTTGCAGTATTTTTCTTGCAGATAGCTGGGTTTGAAGTAGTTTGTCAAATGAACATGGTTTTCTGGAGCGAGGAATGCCATCTGGGAAGTTGTGTGCAAGCGTGCTCTCAGGAATACAGTCTTTTGGCTGGGCACCAGATGTGATTTCTTTTTGTTAATAGTGTACCCCAGAGATGTTAAAAGTCTCTTTATGAATGCCAGGTGCTGAAGTAGCAATTACTGACTAATCACCTGAATCAGGCCATCATCCAAGTTTAGGTAAATTTGAATATTTCTCTGCCTGCAGTAGGCACTTTGTGAATACCCTAGGTGCAGTAGATAAGCTAAAGGGAAGTGCAGATTACTGACATTGCATAGAGCCTGCCCTGAAACATAGATATTTCCTGCAAGATTCCCTTGTGGGAATGGGCAGATAAGCTTCTTTTAAGTCTAGGGTGACTAGCCAGGAGTCCTTTGGCTAGCACAGGAAGCAGCTGTTGTAGTGTAAGCCTTTTGAATTTTGGGACCACTGAGGAGGTGTTGAGAATTTAAGATCCAAGATAGGGCACCATGAGCTCTCTTTTCTGGGCACCAGGAACAGTCTGGAATAGAAACTCTGTCCCCTTTGCTCTGTTATAACAGGCTGAACAACCCTGATATTGAGAAGAGAAAGCACTTGCTTTTGAGCTTCTGCCCACTGGTTTGGAGGAAGGTCTGGTATCCCGCTTGGGGTTGGCAGTGAGTGGAAGTGAAATCTGTATCCCTGGGATACAATGCTTAGGACCCATTGGTCCTGGGTAATGGACATCCATTTTTTAGCATGCAGGGTGAGTTTTCCTCCTAGGGATGCAAGTACTTGGGCATGACTGGGAAGAATGATAGACAAGTCACTGTGAACTTTTCTCATAAGGAGGTGGCTTACCACTCCCGGTTTAGAGGTGGGAGCACTCCATTGCTTAGATCTCTGCATACCCTGAGACTGTAGTCTTGATGGTCTGTTGCCCTTGGGCTTGGACTGAGAAGGGCTGGGAGGGACTGAAATGGACCAGTGTTTAGAAGGCCAATGTCTACAGAATCTAGGTAGCTGTACCTGTAAGAAATCTGTAACAGTTTGCATAGATTTAGCTTTTTCCTCCATCTTTTTAAGAACTTATTCTGCTTTTGTGCCAGACAAGCATTCCAGGTTCAATGGAGCATCTAGCAATTTTGCTTTAACATGGTCTGGCAGGATTTGTTCCTTCAGCCAAGCATGCCTTCTCAGTACAGACCCAGTGACAGCAGCCCTGCAAGATGCTTCTAAGGCATCAAAACCACACTGAAAAGTATGTTTACTAACTTGGCTTGCAGAGTGCATTAACTCTTGTAACTCTTTATTCTCTGCACCATCTGGAAGCAACATTTTCTGTTTAATTAGTTCCATGATATGCTGCTGATACTTCAACATGTGAAACTGGCAATTTAAAGCCCTTATGGCAAGAGTTGCAGAGGTGTATACCTTCTTACCCCATCTGTCTAAAGCTCTAGAATCTCTGTCTGAAGGGGTAGGGTTTTTGGCTGTAGTGACCTTAATATCTTTAGGTCCTTGGGAAATGGTCTCTGGATCCACAGTGGGATTCTTAAAGAGAAATTTGTGTGAGTCAGGTACTCTGTAGTACGTGTCAGGCTTTCTAGGAGCTGGTGGTAAAGAATCAGGAGTAAGACTGGACTCCATGAAGACCTCATCTACAATATCCAGGTCAGGGGGTAAAGCTAGAGGCCTGTACTGAGGCAAGTTTAAAAATTCTGTGAGTCTCTTCTTGGACTGTGGGTAGTCCTGGCATTCCCAGAGGAAATGCTCCCTTATGTTAATGCAAGGTTTCACCAAAAGAAAAGTCCTCTGGAGGGGAGGCAGAGGGAATGGAATCCTCTGCATTTGAATCCTCATAGGTAGATAAGGGAATGTCCTGGTAATCAGAGGGATTGGAATCATCTGACTCACGGTCTGTAGAACCAGAAGGAAAATCAATCCTTTGTCTTATAGATGGGGAAGGCTGGCTTCCCCTAATTAAAGTTATAAGGTCTTCAGCCATTCTAAAAATTTGTTTCTGTGGCATGGGAGCTTGAGAATGTGCTTTGGTCATCGGTTTTCTAGGCGTAGTGTGAACTCTGGGCCTGAGAAAGTCAGTAGTTTTAGTCAAAAACAAAGATGTCAGTTTAATATGAACATCGGAAGGTTGGAATACACCCTCAGAAGCTGGTGCTTGCACAGCAGCTGCGGACCCATCCAAGGTAGAGACATCTGCAGGTTCCAAAGTCAAAGAAGCAGCTCACGGCATACCGGACTCCGAATGGGTCTCAGCAGAGGCCTGTGAATCTGTAGAAGCAGGTATCAGGGGCTGCGAAGGCACCTCACTGAGTACCAACCTATGCAGTCTGTGCCTGTCTTTATCCTTAAGTTTTTTTCGGATCGGTAGTCGGATGGCTTAAAGCAGCCATTTCGGAATACAGAGAACAAGAGTGAAAGAATTTAGTGACAAAAGTAGCCCAACGATGAATAGTTCAGGTGTTGAACAAGGCACAAAACCGACAGCGAGGAATGTCGTGGTCTGGGCCTAAACAGGTGACGCAGTAAGAATGAAAATCTCTGTAAGGTATTTGCTTTCCACAGGCAAGACGATTATTAACTTTTTCTAACATCGGTTAGAGCAAGAAAAAAGGATCCCCAACTGGGTACTTATCTTTTAGAAGACTTCAGGTCTGAAACTCGAAAAACGAAAATTTCAGGAGGTGGCTGACCGACACTTGCAAACTGCTTCTGCTTCAGACACTGCATGGCAAGAAAAGCTGAAGCAATGATGCTGGCTGCATGTTTTATACCCCTGACGTCCTGACGTGATGGAAAAGGTGATGGCATCTGATGCAGAAATCCCAAGACTCTGGTATTTGGGCCGACTGAGGGCTACCTGCAGGCAGATAACCCCCAAGTGTGATGACTGCAACAGTGAAACACAAAGAACATCTATCTGGTCCCGGGTGGACCCTGGACAAAGCCTGAGTGTACTAAGTATGAAAAAAACACATCAAGGTAAGATGGTGGGAAAGAAACTACCCACCTCAGTCCACATAACCCAGGAATAGATAGGGATGGGGAAGCAGGGAGGGAAGCATTACTGCAACCCTGGTCAGTAGGACATCTACTGTTTTGTCAAGTTCTTAGACAACTGTACTATGTCCTTCCTCAGATCACTGTTGCAGTACTGCAATATGTGAGGGTGATTCCCAAAGTTAACAGCTACTGAGAGTGGTAGGATTGGGGATAGGAGTACTGTTTACCAGTCATAACAGGACAGCACTAGTGAAGGAGAACCTAAATTTGCAAAATGCATTTACTATGTAATGCTTAGAGAATGTGTATACTGAAGTCCACATGGCAGCTTCAAGGATATATCTGGAATCTATGCATTTGAAGAAGTGGTCAGAGAAGGCTGTAAGGTCAACAGGGACCAAGCTGAAGATCTGGAAGTTGACTGGAGAGAAATTACAACCATTCAAGGAATTACTCAGGGCTCTAGCTCCCCAAGAAGAGGAGGAAATAGGTGGAGTTAAAGAAGAATGGCAATGCCTAAAAACAGCATGTGTTAGGACTACAGAAAAGATATGTGGCTGAGCCAGGTATAGAAATAAGGTACATAAGGAAAGCTGGTGGTGGAATGCAGAAGTCCAGGAAGTCATCAAAAGAAATAAGGAGTGCAGGAAGAAGTGGGAGATAGAAAAGAGTGACCAGGCTAGGAAGAACTACTGGTTGGCTATCAAAGAACCTAAGAAAGAAGTTGCAAGAGCAAAGAATAGGGCATTGGAGGCACTGTACCAACTTCTGGAAAGTGACTCAGTAAGGGGCACAAAGAAACTATATCAGGTTGCAAGGCAAAGACAGAAAGATAAAGAAGATAGTCAGACACCATTCATAAAGGATGCCAGCAACAAACGGCTCACCAGCCCAGAGGACATCAAAGGCAGATGGAAGGAGTATTTGCAGCAGCTTCTGAATGAAGAAAACCCCACATAAGCTGTACTTTCCCAGAAACAGCCTACGATGAGAAAAGAAGAGGAGCCCACCCTAGAAGAAGTAAGAACAGTGCTAAGGAAGATGATGTCAGGGAAAGCAGCAGGCTCAGATGAGGTCACAGAAGATATGATAAAGATGCTGGGTGAGATAGGGAAGACATGGCTTCTGAGGGTACTAATAGCAATGTGGAGAGAAAGGCGTATCCCAGATGACTGGAGAATAAGCTTACTTGTGTCAGTGTACAAGAACAAAGGGGACATCCACAACTGTGGGCAGTACAGAGGCATCAAACTCCTTTCACATTGCTTGAAAGTTCTGGACAGGGTGATTGATAAATGGATATGCAGAGTAGTAGAATGTAAGATGGGAGATGAGCAGTTTCTATTCAGATCAGGATGCAGCACAAGTGACCCGAAGTTTGCACTGAGACAGATACTTGAGAAGAAGCTAGAGATGAGGAGAGAGTCCAACTGGGCATTCCTAGACTTGGAGAAAGCATATGACAAGGTCCCAAGAAAGCTGATCTGGGCAGTACTGCAGTGGTTTGAAGTCCCAAAAACATTGGTAGAATTAGTGCAGGCTATGTACAAGGACCCAATGACTCATGTATGAGCAGTGTTCTGCCTCACAGAGGGGTTCCCAGTGGGAATGGGTGTACATCAGGTTCACCTCTGAGCCCACTGCTGTTCATAATGGTGATGGACTACATTAGCAAACAGGCTAGAGGGGACGGATCAACAAAGCTGCTGTATGCAGATGATGTGTCAGTACAGACAGACTCGAGCTAGAACTTAAGCAAAGGATAGGAGAATTGAATACAAATCTAAAGGCACATGGGATGAAACTAAGCACAGATAAGACAGTGGTAATGGCAGCAAATTGGGGAAATCATAAGTATCTGAGAATAGAGATATGAGAGAAGACAGTGGAACAGGTAAACAGCTTCAAGTATCTGGGAAGAGTAGTTGAGGAGAAGGGTAGTTTGAATGAAGAGGTCAAAGCTAGAATAAGAGGGCCTGCAGCCAACTGGCATAGAGTATCATGTGTAGTCTATGACAGAAGAATGCCAAAGAAGCTGAAAAGTAAGGTGTACAAGACAGATGGTGTGGTCAGTACTACTGTTTGGTACAGAAACCTGGGCAGTAAAGGCAGAACAGTTGAAGAAGCTAGAGGCGATGGAAATAAAGTGCCTGAGTAAGGTGGTAGGATGCACACTGTGGAACAGAGGAAGAAACGAGGACATAAGAGCAGAAGTCAAAGTAGCTCCAATTGCAGAAAAGATAAAAGAGAACAGATTACAGTGGTATGGACACGTGTAGAAAAGCAGAAAACAATCTGGGAATGAAGATTTGGGAAAGACAGGAAGACGGTAAGAGAAAGAAAGGACATCCAGCTAAGAGGTGGATGGATTGTATGAGAGAAGATCTGCAACAGGCATGAGTGTTGAAGGCAGGAGTGTGGCACTGAATTGAGAGAGTTGGTGACAGTTAACACGATACCCCGACCCCATGTAGAAAAATGGGAAAAAGTGGGCTAATGATAATGATGATGATGACTATGCATTTGAAGAAGGCACCAGAAGAGGAGACGGCTCTAGTGGAGTGAGCTTTCACTCTAGTTGGCAAGGTCTTACCATGGACGTATAACATAAGATGGACTTGGAAATTCAGTTAGAGACAATCTGTTTAGAAATTGAGCTTCTCGACTTATAAAGAATTGGCCAGTCTTTCTGAATTGCTTTGTTTTTCCTAGGTAGAATCTTAGTTGCTTGCCTATGTAGTTCCAGGGACCAGAGAAGTCACTCATATCTGTTTTATGAGTTTGGGAAAACAGTTTTGAAATGTATAGATTTGTTAAGTGACAGCTTATTGGGTATAAAGGGTGAAGAGATTAGCCCTTAAATATACCCCATCCTTATTAAAGATAAGGAAGGGTGGGACTGCTATCAGGTTGCAATTCAGAAGTGCTTCTGCTACAGTTGAGTGACCATTAGAACTGTTTTTGGGGTACAGAATTTTAGTGAATATGACACTGCTGGTTCAAAAGGTAGCATCATAAGTTTTTCCAGAACAGAGTTCAGGTACTAGGGAGGTTGGATAGCTTTCCTAGGAGGATTCAGGTGAAGTACACCTTTTAAAAACTATTAAACCTCAGTTTTGAAGAGTGACAATAAATTTAAAGGCAGGCAAGTAGAAAGAGTGGACAAGTTGATCTGGATGTTTGAGTAGACCAAATGACTTTTGAGTAACTCCCCCATGTATAGGAGAATACTAGGTATACCCACTGCTTGACTGACCCATGGTGGTGGTGCTGTGGTAACGTTGTCGCCTCACAGTAAGATGCTGTCCGGTTCGATTCTCAGCTAGAGCATCTTCTGCATGGAGATGTGTGAATGGGCATACATTCGTTGAAGGTTGTCCATCAGGGCTGGTAACTTGGCACGTAAAAATCAACTACCAATAATTAGCGGACCGGAGTTCCGCTGTGGTGACTCCTAACCGGGAAAAGCCAAAAGACACAACAACAACCCACTGCTTGACTGAAGGAGGGAGGGAGTGTGTATCTATTGTCAAATCCTATGTCTTTGTACTATTCATCTGAGGAAGTAAGTTAACTAGGGGCAAAAAACACAGTGAGACAATTAAGCATTTCATGTGTATTGAGTGTTGCATTGAGACAATAAAATCCTTCTCGGAACTTTTTGTTTTATTCATTCCCTGGTGTTTGGCAGGGCCTCCGTGGTTTGGTTTATTGTTTTTACAATCTACTAGCTTGGCTTTGACATCTTCAAAGAGGAGCTTAAAATGAAACCAAGCAAACCTGCAGATGACCAAACCAGTGGCTACAGCCTGGAATTAGGTTTCTGCAGCTTCATAGCTGCATTGAATGGAGTGTTTGGCTAGCTGGGTGGCATTGTTGAACATAGACATCACTTGGAATTTTGATTCACAGTCCTCAAAATCAGCAAGAGTCTTCATCAGATTTCCCAGACCAGATAATAAATACTTAGTCATCTGTATTTGCCATACATGTCTATGGCAGCACATTGGATGCAAGTATGAGTTTGGCAGTCATCAGTACTGAGTGAAAAAACTGTGGAGTCTGCTACATGATTTTAGTAAAGGATTTTTTCTTTTTTGCAACTTAGTAAAACCCATATGGTTCATGGGTGTTAGTGGCTGAGTCTGTGCTAGTAGACATTGAGGCAAAAACATCCAAGAAATCTTCCATGACAGGGGAACAGCTAAAGGTATAAGGGCCCATTTCCAATAATTCATCATACCTTTTCTGTATGTCTGTGATGTGTTTAGTGTCCCAATAGTGGTAGTGTATCATCCTGGTGATAGTTTCGCCAAAGGAAATTGCTTCAAATCGGGAAGCTGATGATAAGGTTTCCTCATCACCTGAGGACAGCTGTCTCAAAGAATGCATTTGGGAGGAATACGCCTTTCATCTAAATCTGATACTTCCTCCTCTCCTCTGAAAAGGATTTCTGTTGTCTTTTCAGAGGGAGGTAGGGATAAGACGGCTTTATCTAAGCCCTGTGAAAAATCCTGATATTCCTTCTCATGGGATATCTGCAGAGGAGAAATTGTGTTTGTTTCTTTTTCTTTGTGAAGGGTACTTATCAGATTAAGCCTTGGCAATGACAATGGCATGAAACAGTACTTAGACCAATGTTAGTGAAGTTTCTTTCTTTCTTTCTTTCTTTCTTTCTTTCTTTCTTTCTTTATTTGACATTTCTTTACTGGGATGGCCTGACTGGGTTAGAGAGAACCCATTTTCACTGGAGGCCCGGGAGAAAAGCTCCAAATGCAGAGACTAACATATAGAATCTTTAAATACAAAGCATGTATAAAAACAGGTTTACCTTTACATGTGTGTATTGCACAAGGGCGAACAGCAATTTTCCAAAAGGCAGTTTGCAAAGTTTGCAAACGCCGAATGGAAAAAGGTTTGAATGTGCAATGAGCGAATGCACAGTGAGATTTGCTCATTGCACATTCGACATACTGGGGCAGATTGCACTATAGTGGGGATCGGAAAATGGTTCCTTTCCCCACTGTAGTGCAATCTTGGAGTTATAATAATAAAATAGGGGGAGTGGGGGGTTCAGGGGGGCTTGCCCCCCTGCATGACACTTTATCAAAGTTTTTTTTCGACATTAATGTTCAAAAATCAGCAAATCGGCTTTTTGATTTGCTGATTTTCGAACATTTACAACTGTCGCTGTTGTTTCATGGTTACGATTCGCTCATATGAGCAATCGCACCACTGTTTTTTGCTATTATGAAGGTAAACCATAAAAACATTATGAATACAGCATTACAGTAATATAGATAAAAATATAATCGTACAAATGTTATTGGTAGCAGTACAAAAGAAATGTGCAAATAGTGATTTTTTTTTTTTGTTGGAGGTTGGTTGATATGTGGCAGACAGGGGGGAAAAAGGATAGTGCAGGAAGGTGGGAAGTATTGGGGGGCGGTTAGCCAGGAGCAGAGCATGGGCACAGACAGTAGTTGTATAGATGCTGTTTTATAGAAGTTTTTTTTTCTCAAATTTTTTTTTATTTATGGAGGTTTTTCAAGGCAATTAGGTTTAAAATGCTTCTTTTAGGTATCAAGAGTGAATTCCATGATTTAGCAATGGTGTGAAAGAATAGGCTGTGTACAGATGTTTTAGAAGGTTTGGAGATTATATTTTTTTTATCTTCAGACCAAAGGGTCCTGTTAGGGCAATAGGGCTTCATGAGGAGGTTAAGAGCTGGACAGGCTAGGGGTTTGTAGAGTATGTTGTGTAGAGTTATTAGATACACATACAGTAAGTGATTGTGGAATTCTAGGCAGTAAAGTATTTGTAAGAATGTACAATGATATGCACTAGTTCTAGAGTTTGTGGGAAATTTGCCCACTTTGTTACAGCACTATTCCATTCTGGATCTAATAGATGCCTGTATGTTTGTGAGTATAGGGGGACCATGAAAAGGAGATGGAAGAAGGAAAGTTTTACCAAGAGTAATCCTGCTAGATGAGTCAAGCTAGTGTTTGTTTCTGTAGAGTATTCCAAGTTTCTGGTGTTTTTTTATGTTTTGTTGAACATGGAATACATATTTTAAGTGATCGTCAATGATTATACATAGTAGTTTTGTCTGGTGAACCATTTCTATAGTGTTTTTTGTCAGCGGACTGTATTTTGAATTGGTGTAAGTCGATAGGGCAATTTTTGGGCTGCAAGAGAAGTAGTTTAGTTTTTTTGGGGTTAAGGAAGAGTTGGGATTTGGTGAGTCAGGATTCAAAGGCAAAGAATGTTTGTTGTATGGAGGGGAGTAGAAGGGATGGTGTGGGAGAAGTGCAGATAATAGTGGAGTCATCTGCATACTGAATGAGCTTCCCAGAAAATGAGGCTTTGCATAAATTATTTGTGAATATGTTGAACAATAGAGGTCCTAGGATAAAGCCTTGTGGGACTCTGGTGGGGTTAGGTAGAAAGGGCCAGATACTATTGGAACATTGTACTGCTTGTTTTCAATTGTGTAACTATGAAATCATTGAAGGGTGCGAGCGGTTAGGCCTAATTGAGAGAGCCTGTCCAGGAGTGAGGAATGTGAGATGGTGTTGAATGGCTTTGAAAGGTCAACAAATAGAGCTGATGCCAAGTTATCTGAGTCTCTAGCTCTGTTTACAGATTCTGTAAAGGATAGGAGGGCTATTGATGTGCTGTGACCCGGCTGGAAACCATGTTTAGTATCGGAAAGAAGGTTGTTTTGTAGCAGATATTTCATAAGTTGCTAATACATTTTTCAAGTATTTTAGAGAGAGAAAAAAGTATGACTATGGGTTGGAAATTGGCAATGTCAGCGGGGTCATCCACTTTGTGAATAGGGATGATGTGGGACATTTTCCAGATGGTTGGCACTAGTGATTCAGATATGGGTTGATTAAGCAGGATGCTAATGGGGTAAGCTATTCAGCAGCTAGTTTTAGGAGTTGAGGAGGGAGGTTGTTTGTGGAGGTACAGCAGGATTTAAGACTCTTCAGTAGTCTTTTTATCAGACTAACAGGTACTGGTTATAGTGAAAAGAGGCCAAATTCATGGAAGGAGGTTTTGGGCCATTGCGGTGGAGGGGGTCAATACCAGATGTTGGGGTGCTGCCATGGGTATTGGGGGGGTCAGTACCAGATGATGAGGTGTGCTGTCATGGGTAGTAGAGGAGGGAGAGGAGGGGGTGCTGATATAAGGGATTATAGGGATCAGATCAGCTATGGATTTTATAAAATGATTGTTGAAATCATCGGCTAGTTGAGAAAGTGAGGTATTGGGAGAAGAGTAGTGGTATTTTTTTATCCTGGTTTAAGTAAGCTTGAGATTGAAGAATATATTTTTTATTGGATCTGTGGTACTGTTGTAGGTGGGTGTAGTAAAGTTGTTTATCTTTGTTAACCTATCTCTTTATTTTATTACACAGCTGTTTGAAAAGTATCAGATCTGTTTGTCTTTTACTTTGCATTAAGTCTTTACATCCCTTCTTTAGCCAGGGGAGAGAGTTCTTTCTACTTCTTTCAGGGCATATTGGTGCCAGCATGTCAAGTAAATGTAGGAAGCAGTTGTTGAAGTAGAGGACAGCATCATCAATGGTGGATGTTTTAATGGTGACCAATTCGTTTTAATAAGTAGTTCGCTGAATTTGTCTATAGAAAAGTTAGCAAAGTTGCAGGCAGAATTTAGAGTGTGTGTTTTAGGTAAGTGTGTGTTAGCTCTAGTGGCAAAAGCAGGAAGGTGGTTGCTTAGGGTGCTTGGAACAGTAGTGGTGGACATAAAGTAAGTTAGAGGGATGAGATACCAAGATCTAGTCTGTGGTCAGGTCAGTGCCATAAAAACAGTCTTTCTGCTTTGAGACGTAATCCTGTTAAAAAATTGCTAGTCCTACTATTCCTGAGGAAGCAGACTTGTTTCTGTGCTGTAATTGTACTTAACACACCATAGACTAGTGTCAAAAGATTTTAATACTCTTAACATATACTGGAAGAATCACGCAGATAAAAAATAAGCAAAAGGTTTATTTTACATGCATGGAGACATGCTACAAAGTACATGGTATGTCAGCAGTCTAATTTCTGTACACTTCACATGGGTTTTTATACCCTTCTCTGCACGTACACAGTAACTGGTTACCAGACAAGGAATTTCAGTCAAGGCTATAAATTCACATACTGGAGCCTTAGATGGTCAGAGGTCAGGCACAAGATAAGCTTGTGCCTGGACCAAGGTAACATCTGTGCATTCCTCTTTGGTCAGTAAATTCTTTATAAGAAAAACAACTTATTTTAACTTGCTTCTTTGCACACAATGCAATTTCACATTTTAACCCTTACTATACATGATACAAAGATGTTGAATACAAAGATTCTTACTACATTTCCCCCCTAACAACACTTTGTTTCACCAGTAATACATTTTATTCATACAGTTTTTCGCATGACTGGTGTTCTGTATATTCAGAATAATAAGCTTTAGTTGCATTGGCAGACAATACACTTGATATTATTATTCGGATGCAAGGAATGCAGCAACACCCCAACAGTAGGAATGTAATGGCACCAATACATATACCAATTAAGACATTCATAAGTACTGTTCCCCAATTTCCAAACCAATTTTGGAAAAAGTCAGTTAATGGATTCTGTCCTGGTTTTGTAAGTTCAGAAGCTTGTTGTAGGATCTCTAGATGACTGTCAATGTCATGTTCATTATCTGGAATAAATGAACAACACTCCTCCTGGATAAGAGCGCAAGTACCTCCTTTCGCCGCTAGGGTGAAATCGAGCGCCATACGATTCTGCAATGCTACAGTCCTCATTGCAGTTAACTCATCCGTCACCAATTCTAGCGCAGAAAAAGTTGCATTGCTCAGAGTTTCTAACAGTTTTGACAGTTTTCTGAGCTCCCAAATGGATTTTACTGTCCCATATGCTGGAAGAATACCAGCCCAGGAAATAACATCATCGCCCAAGTCCATGTGTGATAGCCCCTTGCTACTACTATGGGCCAAATCGTGGTGATAGATCCAGGATGCATCAACGTTACCTACGGGATTAACAGGTCTATTAACAGCACGTACATTTCGTATTTTACCTTGGGGAAGAGAAAATTTATGTCTTATAGCTGGTGCTAAATAACCCAAAAAGCAACTGCCTGACCAATTCCTCGGTAACCATTTGTATGCTTTTCTACCACAGATAAAATAACAATCATTTACTTTAAGTGTAATATTGACTGGAACAGAGTGATTTCCTTTATCTTGCAGCCCTTTAAACAAAAGATCATACACAGATAACATTTTTTCAAAGAAACTTGTGTCATTAACAAGCCCTGTACTATTAACAAGCACTCTTATAGGCTTGAAACTCGTTGCACAGTGCCCATCTTTTGTACAGTTATGAATTATTGTTACATTACACTGACTCCGTCCAACCTTAATCTTGCCAAATCTTTGAAAACATACAGTTCCATTCTGGCGACCCATGAGGGGTAATGCTATTTTGTCCTTTAAGGCTACATTTGAAGTTTCAAATAGTAAATTAGTCCATGTATCATTTGCCCACAAAGGGACTGTACCTAACATTAGACCACCATGTACAGTAGGGATAGCCGTGCATATCCAACAATTTGAAACATTAAAAGTTAGAGCATATGCATACTTAATAGCTTGATATGTATTAAAAGGTGGATGCCAAGCCGTATTCTCGTCTCTCTTTACTTTGGCTAGTCTTATTTGAAAATAAAAACGGCCAAAACAGAAAAGTAACAATCACACTTATTAACAACAAAATTATTTTGGAATGCTTTTGTGGGAAGGGCTGCTCCCTTCCGGTATTTCTCTGCATTGCTACAATAGTCAGATATTCATACAAAACAAGATTACTACTAATCAGTGTTCCTCAGGAGAACCCAAGTTTTTGTCCAGTTCAAACTGTTTTACCAGTTTACAGTGTGTCAGATGGATCCACGATGTCCGTTCTTTTATTCGGACTGCTGTAGGTGTTGCAATCAAAACCTGGTATGGACCTTCCCACTTAGGCGAGGCCCAGGTTTTCCTCTTGACAATTTTAATCCAAACCCAGTTCCCGGGTTTCACTTCCAGGATCCTGTTGTTCTTCTGAGTTTTATTTTTTATTTATTTATTTTACATTTGTTGACCGGGCTAGTCCAGCTGGATTAATGTCCATTTTCAGTGGAGGCCCGGGGAGAAAAGCTCCAGAGGTTAAAAACAGTATTGGAAATACATAAAAAGACATAGTACAAATGTATTATACAAAGGGATCTGAAAAGCAATCATTGGTTAAAGAGGTGTTAGTTCTGGTCAGCAATTTCCTCATGTAATCTGCTATCTCTTCACCCCCCTCACGTTCCGCAGCCAAAAGATTTTGCCACTGTGGGACGTAATAAGGTCTCCCGTATAATAGTTCAAATGGTGTGACCCCTTTTGAGGTGGGAGTGGTACGCATGGATAGGAGTGCCAGAGGTAAGCAGTTTATCCAAGACTGATGAGTCTCGGCCATGAGTTTACGTAACTTGCCTTTGAGAATGCCATTATGGCATTCAACCAACCCTGCTGACTGCGGGTGGTAGGCACAATGATATTTTAACTCGATCTGTAAAACAGCGGCCAGCTTTTGAATAACTTGGTTTATGAAATGTGTGCCATTATCAGAATAGATGCGTGTAGGTAGCCCAGAATGAGGGATAATGTTATTTGTAAGGGCCTTGGCTACCGACAGTGCATCTGGGTGTGCTACCGGAAAAGCTTCAGCCCATTTTGTAAAAGCGTCAATAATGACTAACACAAATCGCTTCTGTTGAACAGGAGTTAGTTCAATAAAATCCATGCAGATTGTGTGAAATGGATACGGAGGCAGCAGAAAAGCTGCTGGGGTGATCCACACCCCACCACCATGGTATTGTGCACAAAGCAGGCACGATAAACAAAATCGTTTAGCGTATGCTATAAAGCCCTTGGTCCAGAACATTTGCTGGATCATTTGAACCATAGCAGCAGGACCCAGATGAGATGGGCCATGCATCACTAATGAGGCATACCTAAAAAGGTTTGTTGGTAAGACATACTTATCATTTAGACCTACAAAAACTCCTGCTTTTGAATAGCCCCATATTTAATCCATCACTGTTTTTCCTGAACTGTACTAAGTTCCTGCATTACCTGTAAAGTTTGTAGATCAAATTTATCTGTAGGGTGAAGTTCCTTCTGTGTGGTCTCGAGTGCAAAGGTAGAGGTTAAGGCTACACTTTTTGCAGTTTTGTCGGCCAGTGCATTTCCAAGTGATACTGGATCCTTGGCATTCGTGTGCGCCGTGCACTTACAGATGGCCAGTCCCCGTGGCAGTTGGACAGCTTGTAAGAGGCTAAGGATTAAATCCTTGTGGGTTATTTCCTTACCTGAGGTCATAACCATTCCCCTATTTTTCCATTGCTGTGCAAAGACATGGACTGTGGAAAAAGCATACTGACTATCTGTGTAGATAGTAACTGCCTTATCCTTGGAGATGGTGCATGCTCTGGACAAAGCAATCAATTCGGCCGCTTGTGCGGACAGGTTCCTGGGGAGGGGTTTTGCCTCCAGTACCTTAGTCTCAGTTGTGACTGAATACCCCACTTGTGTGATACCTGCCTCATTCTTACGTGCTGACCCATCTACAAACAGGGTCCAATCTGAATTTGCCAAAGGTTGGTCCCTAAGGTCTGGTCTTGGTAAGACATTAGAGTGTATCAAATCTAAACACACATGATGGGCACCATCGTCAGCTGTAGGTAACAGCGTGGCTGGATTAAGAGTGGTGCATCACTCAATGGTCATGTGTGGTTGTGATAGTAATGTTGTCATGCAGGATAAGTGTCTACTAGGAGAGAGAAAGGTAACTTTATCCTGTAGTAGTATTACCGCGACAGAGTGCGGTACTCGTAAGGTAAGGTCCTGAAACAAAACTAGGGTTGCAGATGCTTGCACAGCTTGTGCGGCTGCGACTACCGCTTCTACACAGTGTGGCAAAGATTTTGCCACTGTGTCCAATTTACTGGAATAAAAAGCTAATGGTCTCAACTTATCCTCATAAGTTTGCAACAGAACCGATGTCATAAAACCCTGCTTACAATCTACTGTCTGAACAAAGGGTTTTGTATAGTCAGGGAAGCTAAGTGTTGCAGATCCTGCTATCAATTGTTTTACCCTAGTAAATGCCTGTATTGCCTTATCCGTCCATTGCAGCGCATCATGTGCTGCCATGGGAAGTGCGAAAATAAGTTCTGAAAGTGGACTTACTTCCTCTGCATAGTTGGGAATCCATCTACGACAAAAATTTGTTATTCCTAAAAATGACATCATTTCTTTTTTTGTGCTGGGCATTGGTGCCTGTAAAATGGCTTCTTTTCTACAGTTATCTAGTTGTCTACCAGCAATTGAAATGGTATAGCCTAGATACCGTACTTCAGTTTTACAAAATTGTAATTTAGATTTATTTACCTTATGTCCCTCTTTCGCCAAAAAATGCAATAACTGAATAGTTTCGGACTCACAGACAGCCTCCGTGGGTGCAGCCAGTAAGATGTCGTCCACGTACAATAGTAGATGACAGCCATGCTCTGATTGAAACTGTGCTAGGTTTGTCGACATTTCTTGCGAAAAGATTGTAGGGCTTTCACAATATCCCTGCGGCAGTCGTGTGTATGTGTACCACTTGCTCATGAACGTAAAAGCGAACCAAAACCTACTATCTTTCTGTAGGGGAATAGAAAAGAATGCGTTACTAATGTCAATAACAGAAAAATACTTATCCATGGGAAGGATATCATTTAACAAAACAGATGGATTTGGGACCATAGGAGCCCTTGGCACTACAGCAGCATTTACAGCCTGCAGATCCTGTACCATTCTCCATGTCCCGTCCGGTTTCCTTACTGGGAACAAGGGTGTGTTACACGGTGAATCTGTACATGGAATTAAAACCCCAGCTCTCAGTAGAGCCGTGATCACTGGTAGAATGCCTTCTTCTGCCTTTTTACTTAATGGATACTGATGCTTATGAGGTCTAAAATCGGATTTTGGGGTTATTTTAACCTGTCCTGCTGTTTTTATTAGCCCAATGTCGTGTTGTAAGCGGGACCATAAGGAGTCTGGCACTGATTGTAACTTTAATTCTTCTTGCGGGGTTAGGAGACATAGTCAGAATGGCCCTCCCCCGGGTGGCGTTAGCCTGTCTTCGCGGAGGTGCACTGTTGGTCTAGCCTGGGTGACCCAATTTAGTCTTTGTACCTGAACTCCTTTACATCCCAATTGTTCCGGCATCATTTTGGCCCATTCAGTAACTTTCCTCCCCACCAGATACCATGCCATTTGTTCTTCCCTTGTTACAGAGACATGTGCAATATAATTATTGTGAAAAAGTAACTGCATATCTTTTGTAAGACTGCATGTAACTGCAGAATTTCCTAATTTATCCCAATAGAGATTTTGTAACAGGATTTTTGTGACCTTGTGTTTAAAAAATTGCTCCTCATATTTGTCGTCTGGTCCCACATACTTTCTGTAATACATTGTACAGTGTAGTTGTTTAGCTACCACTGGCGGTTGTGTGCCATATTTGCTTAAGGCCAAATTAGTTAGCTCATTTACTACATTTTGTGGTCCAGTTTCAACAAGATTATTACTGTACCAGTAGTGTAAATCACCCTGCCCCACTTGTAACATAACATCTTGAATTTCTACTCATTTGGCTAGAATCCCTGATGCAGTCGGTACAGCTGCTATGCCAAACATGTGCATTAAATCTCTTCCTAATAAGTTTACAGGGCAAATTTTGGAGATAATAACTCGAAACCTAAGAGTTTGGTTAGTTTCAGGGTCCATGAACCATAAAGGTTTAGATAATGGTTCCTTATAGATGCAGCCATTTGCTGCCTTGACTAATACATAGTCATCAGAAGTTACATCGGATGGCACTGCAGAGTTTCTTAGCAGGGTCCTGGAGGCCCCTGAATCACACAAAAATTCTACATCCTTACCCTCTACTTTAAGTGTGATTATCGGTTGTGCCTCTAGCTGTATAGTTACAGCCAACGCTGTTAAATTAACAACCTGATATTCACCTTTTTCTGAAAAATCAGTCATTTCATTTTCCCATCCTGCACATTCTCCCTTACCTTCCTCGTTTGCATCCTCAAAGTCTTCCTCTTCACTCTGTCTTATTGACTCTGGCCAATCAGCCTCTTTATCCGGGTCTGATTCACCTCCACCACCATCATATAGTCAGGCTGACCCGTGATCCGGGGTGGTTTTAGTTTTTTCAGAAGACCGGCAATCCCTCGCAAAATATCCCTTTTTACCACATTTGAAACATTCTACTCTTTTCTGTCTACCTTCATAATCTTCGGAATGTCCCACATTCCCTCTTCCTCTACCCCTGCCTCTGCCCCTTCCTCTACCCCTGTTAGTCGGACCTTGTAGTAGCATAAGTGTCCCATCTTCGCTCACCGTAAAGGTTTGAGCTTGTTTTTTTTTTTCTTTTCTTCTAAATATTTTTCTGCATGTCTTGCATACTCCAGTAGGGGATGTCCGATGGTCTATCATATGCTTTTGGACAAAGTTGCTAATAGCACTTTTACATCCTTTTAAAAAGGCATTTTTTAGTTGTTGTTCATATGAGGAGTCTTTTGTCTGATCTATTTCTTTTTGCATACCACTATGGTTATCAAAGCACTGGGTAAGTCTCTGCAAATAGTTGTCTACTTTTTCATCGTCTGCTTGTACACATCTATTGATACAGGTGCAGTCTGCCCTAGGCTTCCATTTATCCAAAATATGGGCTAGTAAATCCTTGACCTGCTTTTGGTATGAGTCCGAATTGTGGGCAAGTGGCTTATTATCTACTCTGGTTATGGGATCCCAGTCCCCACAGACCAAGTGCCAGTCGGGACCCAAAATTTGTCGAACTACTTGTTCCAACTCTATGGCATTTAGCTTATAACTTTCTATCATGCCTGCGATGTCTTCACAAAACTTGGTCATATCTAACCTAGGGTGTGGTATTCCTTCTATGGCTTTTCGAATGTCTTCCCACGTCCAGGGTCGATAAACTAAAATGGTGGGACCCTGTCCGAACGTACCCGCTTGTGGATTTGCTACTTCTATGAGGGGATACTCTGTGGACGCCAAATTAACTTTGGTTTCCTTTTGTTTCCATTCTGATTTGTCTATACTACGGGTTCGTAGGTCCAGAGTGTCATCCGCCTGCTTTTGTAAAACTACGGGAGGTATGGTTTTGCTTTGACTCACTTCTTCACTTTCCTGATACTGAGGTGGACTGGTTTTAAGGGTTTCCGGGTTTGGATATAAGGGTGGGGCCGTCGCCTTGCGACAGACGGCAGATGTTTCATTATCGTCCTTTTGGACGAAAAATGTATCTTTTGCACTCGAGTCACCAGTTTTTTTATTTTGAAGCTGTTCTCTATATTTTTTATTAGCTTTCTCTAACCACTTCTGAGCCTGGAGAAATCCTATTCTCTTTTGATCTTTAACCTTATTTCCTGCATCCTTACATAAACTTTTTACCAAATTTTGACATTCTAATTTGTTTAGATTTCCACTAAACTCATAGTCTTTTTTCCATTTTTTTAGAAATTTTAAATTATTTGGATGTAGGTTGAACATATATTGTTCATCCTCGGTTCTTTTGTTTGAGCGGTCGCTGCAACTACAGCAACTACTCCCTGTTCCCATTTTTCTAATCTGAGAGAAAAATTAGTTTCCTTTTCCTGAGATCTCTACCATTCTTTTGTAAAATTAAACCAAAAGACGATTCCCTTATGACTAGTCCCTTTGTTCTTTTAAAAAGAGAACAATACAAAAAGAAAGAAAAAAAATGTTACGCTTACCTTTCTGCGGTTCTTCCGCCCCGTTCGTCACCGTCCCACGGATCGAATCTAAGAGTGACTGGCCTCTACTTACGACTTCTTCGTCGGAGGTCTTTCCGTTCAAGGGAGCCCGAGATTCGTTCTCCCCTTCCTGTACAGGTTTTTCAGTCCATCTTATGCGATTCGTACCGTGAAGAGGTGGCCCCATGGTCTTGGGCGCCAGAAATGTCAAAAGATTTTAATACTCTTAACATATACTGGAAGAATCACACAGATAAAAAATAAGCAAAAGGTTTATTTTACATGCATGGAGACATGCTACAAAGTACATGGTATGTCAGCAGTCTAATTTCTGTACACTTCACATGGGTTTTTATACCCTTCTCTGCACATACACAGTAACTGGTTACCAGAAAAGGAATTTCAGTCAAGGCTATAAATTCACATACTGGAGCCTTAGATGGTCAGAGGTCAGGCACAAGATAAGCTTGTGCCTGGACCAAGGTAACATCTGTGCATTCCTCTTTGGTCAGTAAATTCTTTATAAGAAAAACAACTTATTTAACTTGCTTCTTTGCACACAATGCAATTTCACATGTTAACCCTTACTATACATGATACAAAGATGTTGAATACAAAGATTCTTACTACAACTAGACTTGCACCTGGGGAAAGAGGAGTAACTGCAAAGGAGGCTGTGTTGTAGGACTGGGTTTTACTATTAAACTTATATGAGGGACCATAAAACAACAGGTTATATCATCTAAGGTAGAGACAGGGAGGAGGGGACCTAGTTCCAGCATCCAAGCAAGTGTGCATACCAAAGACAGTATTTCCAGTTTCTGTGTTTGAACTGGGGGCAAGAGAGTCTGTGGATCTCATGATCATACATTCACTTATTTAGCCTTGTGCCCATGGACTGAGGTCATATACAGGACATATGGGACATCAAGAAGGTTTTGGGTTTGGTACACTGGCTGGACTTCTAGTTGGTAGTATAACCCACAGGTATAGGAATACTGCAACAGTGATCTAAGGAATGGCAACATATATTATTCTATCCCTCTAGTTTCTCTCTCATTTCTTGACCAAGAAAACAGAGAAATCTCAGCTCCTAACACCAAGATAATATATTCATTTTGCATAGCAGATGTCTCAGATTAGTAATCTGTTCTTCTGCTATCCTATCCACTTTGGTACTACTGGTATTCTGTACCTAATACCTTGTTGCAAATCTCATGTGACAGTGACATTTTGCAACTGTCTATATAGATCTTCTATTAAACATACCATGACAATGATGTTTTTTCATGGAAGAAGCATACAAGTATATTCAAAGAATGTGAGTATGGACTATTAATACTTGTTCTCTTTTTGTCTCTCACCTTTTTTAAATTATTGTTTTGATATTTTAATATGAGATATTTTACCTCCATTAGTTAAAGAAAAATAGTAAGTAATTCTGTTTATTAGCATAAATAAGTAGTAATGAATTGATTTGACTAGAACAGTATCATAACTTTAGAGACAGCAGCAAGTTGGAATATATTACCGTGATCATTATTTTCTCAATTTCCTCACAGTCATCAGACATGTATGCTGCTGGTTATCTTCTGTGGAGTGGGGTTAATGAGGAATGCTGAGTTCTTATGTCTTGACAGCAACAAATATGTCACTGTGGCCATTTGTTCTTTCTGTGGCTATTTGCTCTTTCACATCAATATAACATCAGAAAAATACACAGAATGTAGCCAATATCTATATCTATAGAGGTGTGTATATATATATATATATATATATATATATATATATATATATATATATATATATATATATATATATATATATATATATAGATATATATACAGATATACACACACACACACACACACACACACACACACACACACACACACACACACACACACACACACACACACACACACACACATATAGTAGAAAGTGAATGGGGTTAGCGTGTCTGCCATCCCCGATCCATTCCTGCTGTTAGGCTGCTCGTGTCACTCCTGCTTGCTCCTCGGGTGTCCCCCCTTCTACAAACCTAAAAATAAACAGGAATATCCCCCGCACAGGATGACTACCTTGGACTGTCTACTAAAGTATTTCCTCTCAAAACCTGCATTATCTAGGGTCTTGCTCCTCGGGTGCTCCCCCTCTACAAACATAAAAATAAATGGGAATATCCCCTGCACAGGACAACTACCTCAGACTCCCTACTAAAGTGCTTAACCTCAAAACCTGCATTATCTAGCGTCTTGCTCCCCGGGTGCTCCTCCCCTGTACAAACATAAAAATAAATGGGAATACCCCCTGAACAGGACAACTACTTTGGACTGACTGCTAAAGTGTTTCCCCTCAAAACCTGCATTATCTAGCATCTTGCTACGTGGGTGCTCCCCCCCACAAGCATAAAAATAAACAGGAATACCCCCTGCACAGGACGACTACCTCGGACTGCCTACTAAAGAGTTTTCCCTCAAAACCTGCATTATCTAGCATGTATGTATCTGGCTTAAGCATGTATTAAATACTAATTGTAACTTACCCTTAGCGAGCATATTAGCAGCCTACTGCAGCCCTTTACCCCCAATCCTGCTGATTTGTTCCTTAATCTTTTCCTCAAAGCCAACTATTTTCTCCGTTTCCCACCCAATTTAACCACTAGGTGGCAGCAGACTCCCACTAAAGTGAAACGCTTGCTTTCATGCTTGCTGTTCTCACTTTCAAACCTAAGTTAATTTTTAAACATTACACCCTGAGAAATGGAGAAAGCCCAGTTCTGTCCTATACCTCTAAATCTAACTCCCACTCCAATTTACCTCCCTCTAGCTTAAATATAGTCCCAAGTACAGAGTCCCACTAACTGATTGTTTCTTGCAGCTCTGTGTGGACCTCTCACTCCTACCTGGCTCTCCCCTCCCCCTCTTCAAGTACTACCCCTCCCTTTTACCTCCTTATCCCCTCTCCACAGGGGCACTTCCTCCCCTGTACCTATTTCCCAGAGGTGCTATCAGCAGCGCCATCTTTAGAAAATAGAATGTAAATGGGGTTAGCGTGCCCGCCACCCCTGAGCCATTTCTGCGGTTAGGCTGCTTGTCTCACTCCCAGTAGGTCTAAATCAGCTGTTAATGTAGTTATATGCTCATGCGTTGAAAGAAACTGCTGCCTTTTCTTGAATGTAATGCATCATTAGCCTTGATAACTAAACTACATGTATCAGACTTCTTATGCTGTGTTGCCTAACAGCCATGTGCAGGAAAGCTGTGTAGCCTTATAGCCGTGTTAGCGATATGCATATGTACTAGAAGGTAGCGACAGCTAGTTTAAATGTTATCTGGACAGTATTGTTTGCCTGTGAAAGCCTGTGGCTAAGCACTCAATGTACTTTTCTGCTCGGAATTAAGTGCTAGTTAATAACCTAGGTTCAGAATTCAAAGTAGTTTTCTGCTCGGAATAAAGTGATTGCTATTAACATTTATTCAGCACTTGGTGTAGCCTGGTGTAAAACGGTTGGGATTTAAATGTTATATTTAGCTTGCATAGTGCTAAACCCATCGAGCTACTGGGTCTGAGCACTAACTGCTGCAGCATCTACATGTATTAAAAAAGTTGTTTATGCATCTCTCATAGCTTATCATGTGCAAGTGCTCTGTTAATGACTGAGGACTAGTTAAATGTTTGATTGCTAACTCTGCATTTGTATTTCCTAGCTGTAACCCCCCCCCCCAATTACACTCACACTCTATCCTGCTTCTACCTGTATGTATGCTTGTTGCCTCTGCATTTGTATTTTCCTAGCTGTACCCCCCTACTTACACTCACTCTCTATTCAGCTTCTTCCTGTGCCCCGTGCTATTTCTATGTATCCCATTTGCCCTAAAAACACTAACCTACCTCTCTCTCTCTCTCTCTCTCTCTCTCTTTACAGCTTGCTCCTCAGGTGTTCCCCTTCTACAAACAGAAAAATAAATGGGAATACCCCCTGCACAGGATGACTACCTCGGACTGCCTACTAAAGTGTTTCCCCTCAAAACCTGCATTTTCTAGCATGTATGTATCTGGCCTAAGCTTTTGGAATGTATTAAATACTAATTGTAACCTACCCTTAGTGAGCACATTAGCAGCCTACTGCAGCCCTTTACGCCCCCTCCGGTTGCTTTGTTCCTTAGTCTTTTCCTCAAAGCCAACATTTTCTCTGCCTCCCACCCCCATTTCACCACTAGGTGGCAGCAGACTCCCATTACAGTGAAACTCTCACTTTCATGCTTGCCGTTCTCACTTTCAAACCTAAGTTAACTTTTAAACATTACACCCTGAAAAATGGAGAAAGCCCAGCTCAGCCCTATACCTCTAAGTCTCACTAACTCCCACTCCAATTTACCACCCCCTAGCTTAAACATAGTCCCAACTACAGAGCCCCACTAACTGATTGTTTCTCGCTGCTCTGTGTGGACCTCTTCCTGCTCCGTTTGCTCTGAGGGCTCACTGTGCTCCCTTACCCTGCCCCCAAAATCCACCCACCCCAGTGCCTGTATATTTATACCTACCCTAACCACACACCCCTGCCACACCCAGCCTGCAGTTAGCCACTCCCATCCACAATCTCATCCTTACCCCACACACTCCACCTACTATGACTACTATCTCCACACACACAGTGATACTAACCAGCCTTCTTATCTCCCTCTGCTGTCTAACCTTCCTTACAAGTCTCCCTAACACACACCCACCTCTAAACCCCCAAGCCACCATCACATACCTCCCATATACGTCCACTGCTTATAGCCTAATTTCACCTGAACTACACTACCCAAACCTAGCCATTATTTCAAACCCTACATACTCTAAATTCCTTCCTCCCATCATCCCTTTCATACCCTCACCCTCAACAACCCTTCTTCCCTATTTCCCATACATCACCTCCATCACCTCTTCCTCAACATATCCCTCTCTCTATCAGGGACATATACTCAAACCCAGGACCCAGACATCTAAGCAACAGCCCCAACAAACCTCTCAAACCCAAAACCATCCGGCTAACCACCTTCAATGCGCAAAGCCTCAAAAATTACATCCCCAACCTACACACCTGGCTTGCTCAAAACCAACCCGATATTACAGCTATCTCTGAGACATGGCTTAAACCTTCCATTACTGACAATGAAATCCTTCCTCCTGCCTACAAAATCCTTTGCAATGATAGAACCCGGAAAAAAGGTGGTGGAGTGGCTATTATCTACCCATTCACCCATACTCCAACTCCTTACACCAACACCATCCCTACCTTCTCCAATGCCAAAATATCAATAGGCTACTTAAAACTTAACTGAAAATCTTTATGTATCTGCTCCATCTATATCCCCCTAGGCAATAATACCAAAACATTAGAAGACATACTATCCTGGTTTAGCTCTAATATAAAACTTAAAACCTATATCCTTGGTGATGTAAACGTTAACTTGGCCTCCCTCAACTCTGACACCCCATGCCATTCAATCAATCTGTACAACTTCACCCAACTCATAAAACTTCCAACCAGGCCTACCAAAGATGGAACCTCTGGTAGCATCATAGACTTGATACTCACTACCCACCCTCACCTTGCCTCACAAGCCAGTCTTCTACTCAATCCTCTTAGTGACCACCTACCTGCCTTTGTTGACCGCATATCCTCCACTCCACTAAAACATCACCAATATATCCAAACCCACAACCTATCCTCCTTCAAGCCTGAATCACACTGACTGGTCACCCCTACAAACTCTCCCACTTAACAATACATTCCTAACCATCCTAAATCAACAGGCCCTCCTAAGATCCAAACGAATCAGATCCCTGCCCCTGGTTATCCCACAAAAACTAAAAACATCATGCATCAGCGTGACATAAAATGGAAACAATACCAAAAACAAAACACCACCAACTCCCTCCAAGAATTTCAACTACGGAACTTAGCCAAAATAATTAAAAAACAAAGACTGCAAAAGCTACTACAACAAACTCCAATCCATGCACTCATCCAATCTAAAAAAAAAAATTGGAGCTCTGTTTCCTCCATCCTTCACCCAGGAAATAAAAGCAATCCATGCCCAGACACTACTCTCACCAATCTACAAACTGCCACTAATTTCAACCATTTCTTTAGAGATTGCATTGCAAAACCATGCTCCTCCTTCCCTGACCACCCCTCCTGCCCCCCTCCCCCACCAGCAAACCTTCTCCTTCCTCCCCCTTTACCCTCAAACCCATCCCCACAAACACAACAAAAAGACTTATCCTCAAGCTAAAACCTTGTCGTAATGCACCAGACAATCTACCTCCCACTTTCCTCAAACAATCTGCTAAAACCATCGCCTAACCTGTATCTATTCTCATAAACAGATCTATTCAGGAATCATACGTCCCAACCAGCTGGCGCCAAGCATACATCATTCTACTTCAAAAAGGCAGTAAAAACAAAGACACAACTAATTTTAGACCTATAGCCATACTCTCCCCTCTCTCAAAAATACTAGAAAAAACTATCCATGCACAAATCATGCAACATCTAAACCTAAATAAACTCCTCTCCCACACCCAACATGGCTTCTGCCCCAGCCACAGTACCATCACTGCCCTCCTTTCCTTTCTAGAGACTATCAACCTAGCACATGACAATGGCAAATATGTATCATCACTATTCTTAGACCTTTCAAAAGCATTCAACACCATCTCCCACTCCTTGCTTCTATCCAGCTCTCATCCTTACATCTCTCTCCCTCCACCCTTGCCTGGTTCACCAGCTATCTATCCAACCACCAACAAGCTGTCCAGTGGAAAGAATCTACCTCTCCTTTCCTACCCACACCCACCAAGGTCCCTCAAGGTTTAGTTCTAGATCCTCTGCTCTTTAACATATTTATCAACAACTTCCACCTCTCCATCCCTGAAGCCTCCATCATCCAATATGCAGATGACTCCACCATCATCTCCTCAGCCTCCTCCCCCTCTGAACTGCTAATAAAAACCCAACTTGCCTTTTCCAAAACAGAATCATGGATGAAAGCCAATCACCTTGCCCTAAATGCCTCCAAAACATGACTAATGATCTTTACCCCTACTAGAAATTCCACTTTAGACATAAACCTGTTCTGCATTACAAGCCAAAATAAAACTCCATTAGAAATAGTCCCCTCAACCAAACTGCTAGGCATCATTGATGAAAACCTAATGTTTGACTCCCACATATACTCTGCTATCAAAAAAACTCATCAGATGATTGGTCTCCTGTACAGAACAGACACAATCGCTATCTCGGCCCCTCCACCTGACAAACGCTTGCAACTACCTTCCTCCTCCCATCTCTTATGTACAACGCTCCCCTATTTACCAACCTCCAACTAGGCCAGCACTCCAAACTGGAAGCTTGCTACCATAAAATTAGCAAATTTGCTACCAGCTCTTAAAGTTCATCTTATCACTGCCACTCACTACTCATCCTCAAATGGTTAGAACTCGCCAACTATCTTAGATATCTGCAACTCACCACTACTCATAAGCTCATCTTCAAACCGTCTGACTGTCCATCCTTAGCCACAGCACTAACACCCTACAATCCCTCCCACTCCCTAAGATCTGAGAACCAAGACCTGCTTCAAGTATACAAACCCTCTCATCCCCCAGGCCAACTACTACTATCCTGCACAACTGCCAAACTTTGGAACTCTCTCCCCTCTCACCTGTGCAACATACCTAACCATAATAACTTCAAAACCCAGCTCTTCTCACATCTATCTTCCAAATGGGAATGCCCCTATCATGCTCCTACCTAAATTACCTCCTTAAATTTTGTTTCCTACCCTCCTTTTTGTTTACTACATGAATACCTAATGAGCTTTTTCTCTGTCAGTCTGGTTTAAACATATATAATATGATTTCCTATTCTACTAATGTTACTTAATACATTGGACTGAATATTGTCTATTAATAATAATAATGTAATGTAACCTTACATATATATAAATGTAATGTGATTTTCTTCTGGAGCTTTTCTCCCCAGGCCTCCACTGAAAATGGCCCGTCTTAGCCCAGTAGACTATCCCAGTCAACAAATGCAAATAAAATAAAATAAAAATAAAATAAATAAATATATACATACAAACATGTGTGTGTGTGTGTGTGTGTGTGTGTGTGTGTGTGTGTGTGTGTGTGTGTGTGTGTGTGTGTGTGTGAGTGTGTGTGTGTGTGTGTGTGTGCGTGTGTGTGTGTGTGTGTGAGTGTGTGTGTGTGTGTGTATATATATATATATATATATATATATATATATATATATATATATATATATATATATATATCAGCAAAAAATTGAAATATTGAAATATGCTCTGGCCATTTGTTCTAAGGCTTCCATCCCCATGTAACACAAGAAGTGTGCACAGAAGGTGACTGAAGGAGGTAAGGAGGTTTCTAAGATAAGACTTAAGAATTCTCAGAAGCATTTTATTTTCGTTTTCCTGGGAAATGCTATTTTGACAACTTTGAGCATTAAACCCTGGACAACATTTATTTCTTTGTTGAAAGAAAATAAACAGTAAATCAACTTCTTTAGTCAGGATTTTTTTCAGCCCGTCACTGGGTGAAGAGGTTTAAAAAAATACTGTAAAATGTATCTCCTTGCATTTAGAACCCCCTGCAACCTAGATTTAAATTTTCTACTCCACCATTATACTGCAGTCTTTGTCAGTTGTGCTGCCTTGAAAAGAAGGAAAAGCCTGCAAAGTAAGACAGACCCTGGGAATCATGACGTCAGTGTAAGGACAGTTTTAGCCTTGCACTGAGCGTCTTCCTTAAAGATGGTGCAGCAGCACCATATGAATATTTATGTGGGTGCGCTGCCACACCCTCGACGTGCAGGAAATGTGTACGAGTGCAGGGGGCGTGTTTAAGTGCTCTACGGTGGCTTAAACATGCCCCCACAGTTGCACAACCTACAATGCTTACTATTAGAGCCAGCATCTGACAGTAAGCAATTAATTCAATGTCCGTGAATAGTGAAATTTATGCTAAGCATACGAGAGTGTCCACGAACACTGAAATAAAATCAAAATACTAAACACAGAAGCACATAGTGGAATGTTGAGTCCCATCCCTAGAACTATCACAATTAAATTCCTTGTGTCCCTATTTTACATTTGTATTGCTTCATTATTGAAAGTGTAAGCGAAGCGCAGCGTGTTTGCGTGTCGTCGGCCTCTGCTTAGCGTAGCTTACACATCAAAATCATACAAATAGAAAATAACATGCAGAATCAACTTTAACATCAATATTGTAGTGGTTAGAGCATCTGCCTAATGAACAGGCATGCACGGTTTGAGTTCCATTATAGCTCATATCATTTTCCATGTGGAATGTGTATATGAACATATTAATACATCCTTGTGCTGTATAACCTACATAATAACATGTAAATGTGAACTGGAGTACTGCATGAAATGTTTAACTAATGTCATTCAATCAAAGTGGTACTGTCATAATGAATAAGGCACTAGTAAGCAGGTGAAAGCACAAATAAGCAGTAGTAAACATATATAAGTACCAGTAAGCAAGTCTAAGTGCATTTGCACAGGTGTAAGCAGTACCCACACACAGTTAGCATAGTAGAAGCTAACCAAATTTAACAAACTGTACTTGGAAGCTAGCACAGCCTACCGTCGCGCAAACATGCACACATCCACTCACAACTGCTTAAAAGTGCTTTAATCACTCTGCATCCAATGGCCCTTGTTCTGGCAGCAACAAAATAAATGGCCTCTGCAAAGGTCAAACCCAGGACCCTGCACACCACAACCAATGTGATTTGCCACTAAGCCATGGCAGATATTCATAAATCTGATGTTATCACAACATATCGTCCAGCACAGTCATGCAACAGAACAGGAAATGTATAGAATTATGTAGATGAATGTGCATGTGTATGTACAGATATATAATATATATATATATATATATATATATATATATATATATATATATATATATATATATATATATATATATATATATGAAGAATGAATGATGTGACAATAAATCATACAAAAAGAATGAGAAGGAAATCAACAGCAACCCCAGTATGATTTAGTGCTGTCAGCTTATTTCATATGAAACTGGGCAGGGGTGAGCAAATCACTGCTACTCACACCACAGGCAGGACACTACCTGTGGGAGTAACACTGTTGATCTGCTAAGTCTACTTTACAAACAATCACAGGATTGTCCCTGGTGGGACTACCCAAACATTTCTAGGCGGTCTGGACTTCCGACCATTACACAAGCAAGGGCAGGTATGTTCAAGCACCAAATGGTGGGAGAACCTGATAATACATGGGTTGGGACAACATACGTGTAGGGTCCTTAATGCTGGGGTGAGGGCAAAGTGTGGAGGTGTGTCATGGCTGTGATAGCAACTGGAGAATGGATGGTTTGCATATATGTTGAACTCGGGTGGGGTGGAGGAACCATGGGTATGAAATTATGGATCCAGGCATGTCAGGGTTGGAAGGCCTGGTTCTAATTGGACCACCTCGTGGAGGTCAGCGAGTTCGTTATAAGTATATATGTATATGTAGAAGTACATTCCCTGTAACACATGCATTACTTTTGCAGACAACAATAACATGAAAGTGCCCCTACAAACCTCAACAGTATATAGAATAATAGGTTGTGCATAAGAGGGAAGGGACAAAACTGCTAAAATGCAGAAGTGTGTACTTTGTCCAAAGTCAGTGCTGTTATCAAAAAATAAATTGTGAGGACTTTCTCACTATGAAATAGTGGGATCATTCCTGTGATCTGCCTGCTACGGCAATGCCAATCACTAAACCGGTCCTATCTGTAATATAATGTTACCGAACTCGTACATTACTAGCTCTCATGCGTAACGTGTGCTTTACCACATAGTCATAGTTTTTCATTTATTGTAGTGTCTTGTTAAGGGGAGTAATGATGTAATGAAGTGTAGAGTCTAATCTTGAAATAAAGATGTGTGTGTCCCAGGTGGGACAACCCAAAAATTGTGAATAGTATCCTATTGGTCACTCATTTCACCAATGTTTGTGGACTAAAAGTTTGGGATGTCTGATGATACGTGGAGTGAGTCAACCCATGGGATGGGTCTACACGAGTAGGGAGTGGCCAATGTATAGTGGTGTAGATACATCGCGTATCCAACTGGAGAATGGATGACTGCTGTGACAGTGAAGTCTTGGGGTGGGTGTTTCGGGAACTGGGATCCATGAGTATATGGGTATATATGCAAATGAAGCAGCACAGCAATAATGTAGTGGTTTAAGCATAAATAAGCAGTAGTAAGCATATATAAGCACCAGTAAGCGTGTTTAAGTGCATTTGTGCGGGGGTATGCATTGCCTACACAGATTAAGCAAAGTAGAAGCTAACTGAGTGTAAGAAACTGTAACCAGAGGTTACAGACATAGATATAGATATATATATATATATATATATATATATATATATATATATGTGTGTGTGTGTGTGTGTGTAGATATACACAGATATACAGCTATGATAGGAAACAGCACACAAGAATGACATATGTTCACAGGCTATGCCAATGGAAGTGAGGGGCCCAAGCAAGAAACATGTAACATGTAGCGTGACCACCCGCCCCCAGCTGGACAGAAGAAGCATACACACAAACCCACAAACAATGTAAATAGTCCACTGCTCCCCAGACCACAGGCAGGATATAACCGGGGGGGGGGGTACAGAGTGAACCAGTGAAATCTAATCTTGGAACACAGACAGAAGCGTCCCTTGTGGGATGCCCCAAAAATTGACATATAACGAAAGGAAGGTGACACGACAACCATTCTGGCTTGGGTGAGTACATACCCAGAATACAAAGGTGGGAAAGCCTGATGACCCATGGGTTGAGACAATGTATGACATGGGTCCCATGAAGTGGAGAGTGGGCAGCGTGTAGTGGTGTGTTCAGACCCAACCTGCACCCAGAGGAAGGATGTGTGCTGTATAGGAGGTGCGAGTGGGGGAACTATGGGTAGCTAGTTATGGGTCTAGGTGTGCAGGTTTTGGCTGATGTGGGTCTATATGGACAGCCTCAGGGATGTGAGCAAAAGTGTTCATTGGGCAGAGGCTTCGCCCAACGAGCAGCCACACCCGCTACGCGTCCCACTGCAGCAAAGTCTAATCTACATGGCAAAGAATGGAATAACCAGATGTAGATGTATATATGTAGAGGAATGTGTGTGTATATCTACCCATAGCTACATGGAGATATACCTCTCCCTCTCTGTAGTACAAATGTATACATACAGAGACAGAATACATATACATACCCACATATAGATATATACATATGTAGACACCCATACACCCATATGTTGTTAGATATACATAGACAGCAATATATAAATATATACATGTATGCATACATATACAGATATATCTGTATATAGTAATGTATATATAATATATATATATATATATATATATATATATATATATATATATATATATATATATATATATATATATATATATATATATATATAATATATACATACATGTGTGTGTGTGTGTGTGTGTGTGTAAATATACACATGTAAATAGCTAGGATATGATACAGCAGTTACGAATTACATATGTTCACAGGCCGTGCAAATGGGGGTGAGGGGTCCACTCAACAAACATGTAACACGTAGCATCAACCACCCCCACCTAGACAGGTGAAACATGCAAACACATGATACAAATAAACACACCACTACTTTCCAGACCACAGGCAGGATACTACCAGTGGGAGAGACCTGCCAGGTCTAATCTTGAAACAAAGACATTAATGTCCCTTGTGGGAAACCCCAAAAATTAATGATCATCGGAGTCAGTCCCTGTAATGATTCACCTAACCAGGCTGTATACGTACACGGACCAGTAGGTTGTGCAAGCCTGATGACCCATGGGTCGACACAACATACGACATGGGTCCTGACACGTGGAGAGTGGGCATTGTGTAGTGGTGTGGTTAGACCCCACCGGGACCCACACTAAGGATGAGTGCTGTAGAGGAGGGGCAGGTGGGGGCACTATGGGTATGCAATTATGGGCCTAGGCGTGCAGGTGTTGGCTGGTGCAGTTGTATTAGGACTGCCCCAGGGATGTAAGTAATATTCCGAAATGGGCAGAGCTTACGCCCATACCTCTCAACCCCTAAGAGCAATACCACTGGACAGAACATAAACCATTGGGGGAATAAATAGGGACAGAAAGCACATATTCCACTTGCAACCTTAGAGGGCTGATAGAATAATAGGTTATGCATTAGCATGACTCAGCTGAAGGATGTGGGGTCTGAAACCCAATTACTTGTCTGTATTTAATGGTGTCACTTCCCAGGTATTTGTCAAACAGGTGCAGACTGTAAGAGGGACACACCAATAGTATGAAGCAAACTCTGGACAGGCCGTGGATTCTGTACAGTCGACTGGCATGCTTATGCCTAATGGGCAGCCATTTCTGATATGGGTCCCACCGCAGCACAGTCCAGTTTATATGGCTAAGTACGGTATAACCATGTCTGTCATTGCATAACCCACTACACAACACCTATGAACACATGGTCGCAACACCCCACTGTAGGCATGTAAGCCGATGTAATAGGCATTACAAGGTATTATTGTAGTCCTCACCCCAATCCAGGGGTGTGAGTGTCTGATGCAAACACCAAATGCAGTGCATTTGCAAGTGCAGGAGCAAGCTGGTGTAAGCCTGTTTGGCCGCTGGTATGCAAGTACCACACTGGTGAAGCAGTGTAGAGGTTAACTGAGTGTAAGAAACTGTAACCGGAGGTTAGCATTACTTAGCTCCATGCAAACCCACGCACACCCACTCACAACTGCTTTAAAGTGCCTTAGTCACTCTGTAGCCAACAGCTCGTGTTCTGGCTAGCAACAAAATAAACAGCCTCTGCAAGGCTAGAACTCAGGATGCTGTACATCACAGTCATAGTAGTTAACCACTATGCCATGATAGCAATACATATAAAGGAGGTATCAGCAAACTAATCCTCACCACAGGGAAATCTAATCAAATATGTGAACTGAATCTATGTACAGTGTAATGTTCTATAACCGGCCACAGACCATAAATATATGAATTGGAGTACTGCAGTAAACATAGAGTTGAGGTGTCACTGTAATAAAGTTATGACGTCCCCAGGACCCCATACAGTGTATGTACACATGAATCACGGATACCAGACACATATATAACCTGTAATGAATAAGACATAGCTTAGCCTTTTCGAAACCGGCCAATTACAGAAAAGTGCAGGAATCCAGCCCTACTTAAACTGAAGAGGTGGGAATATGGCTCATAACTGGTTGTAGCATCTCCCTGCAGGCAGAATGGCTGGAGTGGGAGAAGGCACTCACTTTAGAGCGCAGAGCTGGGGCATCCATGAGTCCAAATTCATGGTATGGCTCATGGAGGATAGGTTGGGTAAGATGACAGACAAGACAGACAGGGCAGCATACAGGGGTGGTATATGACACATGTGGGGGGGATACACCTTGGACAGGGAGGAGTGTTTGGCAGTCACAATTCCATGAGCCCCCAAATGGAAACAGTGGGACAGAGGTCCCCACCCATGGGCAGCCACCACTGCACCTTCACAGCCGCAAAGGTGGCTGTGCCAGGGACTGTCTAGGAAGGGCAGGCTCACCCTCTAAATGTGCCACTCTGCCTTTGAGCTGGCATAGCTGGCCTCAAAACCCCTTATTGAGCCCCCTAAACACTATGGCCTGGACTGTACGATGGCTGACAGGTTCCTGTCTGGACCTGTTCCTAGGGGGGGCAAGCCCCATCCTCAGTGGCGGTTCCACCAGAAGGTGATGCAGAGCCAACAGAGGTGGAGATCAAAGGCTGGGTCCCAGACGTGCTGGTGCCCGGTGCAATGGCCTGCTGAAGTGGAACAGGTGGTTCCGCCGGGGCCTCCAATCCCATACAGCCTATGGTGTTGCAGTTTTAACACAGATAAGGCTTAGTAATAGTCAACAGCATTTGGGATTACTTATAACAGCATGCATAAATATTGCCATCAACCCAAGATAACAGATGTCATACATTTGCAGAGGGAGCACAACACATGCATATATACTGCATGACATCTTTCCAAAGCGTAGATGACTTGTGACTGCAGCTATGAACAGTGGCCCATTATTGGCATGTCACTGTGATAACCTCAGACAGTGACTGTCATACCACTGTTTCATGTGACGTATGTCCAATCAGGGATGCGATGGCAGTAACTCTCATCACTGTCACCGTGTACTAACTGCAATCATCACACTATGCTTCTGCAGTTCACAGATGTATGTTCTGTGAGGAACACAAGAAACAAATGGTTCCACACACTGACCAGTTCACAGATGACCCTACTGATGGGGGGTTTCTTGTCAGTTATTAAAACATGAAGACTAGCCATTACCACACACAGCCTGTTAGATTGGCAGTATTCTGAATGAAGAATAGCTACACTTACATGCTGTAGTCATGTCTGGCACATCACTCTCCTGTCTTTAGGCTATTTTCCACTGTGTATGTTGTTTGAAGACTATCCAGATTTCATCTGTGATGCTGTTTACCAAACACCAGATCCAGGTTCCACTCACAGTGACTGTCATGGGCAAACAACAACGTGATGTCCCTAGATATTGTACTGTGTGTCTATGCAATTGGCTATGGGAATGTCACCACAGCTGTTCCACATGCAATCAACTAGAGGAGGACTGCAATAGGTGCAGAGGCCATCACCTGATCATGACCATCACTTAGAAAACACAAGCTGCTGCTGAGCAGGTGTACATCTCCAAACCCACTAGAGAGTGTGTGGGAGGGACAAACAGAGGCAAAGTACATCAGAGAAGGGCTGGGAGACTAAAACCTAAGCATCTTCTGTCAGACACCTACCAGTAGAGGGGTTCAAACCCCTGACTGACTAGCCATTACTATTACAAGTGCATGCAGTTACTCCATGTTCCACATAGCTGACATGTTGGTGTGCTGTAAGAACATATATGTGAGCTGGTGAGCGACATCTGCAACAGAGATATAGTAGACATACATTAGGTATAGCACACATGGCTGTCCACATGAACAGATGTCATTGTCAACACAACCACACTCTCTAAGGGACTCAGACACATTGGCACACTTTTGCAGGCTCACAAATATGCTTCCTAACTACTTAGTTTGCCACACTACAGTAATGCACAGGTATTACATGAACCACAGGGGTTATCCTGAGGTTCTGTGGGCTAGAGCATGAGAACGTGTCTGACATCAGTCAGTATGCCAATGGGAGTTATACTAGGTGTGATTGTGGTTGGGAACATCATACCCCACATGCAGACACAAGGTGCTAGTATTGACATGCATGTGTGCATTGCTTCATGGGTGTGTAGTGGTTGGCTGTACAAGGCTGGGTGAGGGGTAATCCTTGGCATCAGGCCACCTGACAATGGTCTGCAGTGTGGTTCAGGGGTGTAGTGTCTGCAGTGTCCCACACAGATGGGTATTGTATTAACCGTCCTGTCATCCTGGTTACTATTGTGTGTGACAATTGCTTTGCAATGCATTCCATGTCTGTGTTTGATAGTCCTTGACATGGACATTGCCTGGGATGTGCACGTCCCACATTAATGTACAGTGACATGTTTAAGTGTACCTGGTTTGCCTGGCACATGTTATGTACACAGACTGTTATCATCAGATGTGCCCATCCTGGCCTGGTGTGGCAGGACCAGCTAATAGACAGCAGGTTGACCCTGTACCTGCATTGATAGCATGATACAGGTATTCCCTGGTGTCAGTAGCATCTGCCCATACAGGGCATGTGTGTAAGGCATTGCATATCCTTTGTGCATCACATTTGATGGCACCACATATGTTGCAGGTGTCCAGTGGGGAACATAGTGAAGGTGCATTATCCGCAATTATGCACCTATTGTTCTGGTGGACAGGGTGCCATGCCCTCTGCAGCCCACTGCAATCACACCATGCCTACTATCTGTCAAGTGTGTTTATGTATGACACATGGGTTCAGACTGTATTCTGGGTAATAGTAGGTTTAGTTACTTTGTTCACCAGGCCTTTTGCCAGATGTAGGGGGTATGGCTTGCCAACCCAGTCTCTTGGCTGATTGAAATCTGTAATCCTCGTGAGGTGGACATTGTAACATATAATATGACCACCATATAGGAAAACTAAAAACCTGCTTCTCAACATGTCCAATGTTAGACACTCACAGCCACCTCCACATAGGCTCTGATTGACACACACACACACACACACACACACACACACACACACACACACACACACACACCTACCATGTCTTGGAATAGAACTTCTACCTAATTAGTTTATTACACTACAGAATTACGTAGTTATAGCATGCACTACAGAGATTACTAGGTTACCATATCCCCAAAGGTGTATTTCACAAGGAATGACATCAGCAGGTTCACCAAAGTAGGGCATTTCAAATTTCCTGCAAGTGAGTAGCCCAAAATACATTGCTCACAAAACACACAGTGAAATGCACACAACTGACATGTGTGGGTATAGAACCCATGACCAAAATCTATATCACACTACTAAATGGAGATGTGATAGGATGCACCACAAGGATTACTAGGGAAATTGTTCCCCAGAGGTGTATTTGACAATGAATGACATCAGCAGGATTACCAAAGTAGGGCACTGTAAATGTCCTGCGAGTGAGTAGGCTATAATGCACTGTTCCCTACACAGACATTGAAACACACATAACTGCCTTGGTTGTGGATGGAACTCTACCATAGTTATAAATCACATGCCAGCATTGCTCACAAATCAGACAGAGACACACACAACTGACATGTGTGGGTATAGAACCCCATGACCAAGATCAATGTCACACTACTGCATGGCGATGTTACAGGACACACCACGAGGATTCCTCAGGAACTCATTCCCCAGAGGTGTACTTGACAAGGAATGACATCAGCAGTATTACCAAAGTAGGGCATTGTAAATGTCCTGCGAGTGAGTAGGCTATAATGCATTGTTCCCTACACAGACATTGAAACACACATAACTGCCATGGTTGTGGATGGAACCCTAACACAGCTCTAAATCACACTCCAGCAGTACGCAATTACCCAACGTGCTACAGAGATTACTGGGTTACAGCAGTCTCAGAGGTGTATTTCTAGGTGGGTGACATCAGCATCCTTGCCAAAGTTGAATATATGAATTGTAAGGAGTGTGTGTACTCTAAAAAGAATTGCTCCCTTCTCAAGCAGACAGAGACACACAAACAGTTGACAAGTCTGGGATTATGACACCTACCAAACTAGCTTATCACACTACAACATTACACAGTTACAGGACACGCTACAGAGATTACTGGGTTACACTGGTCCCAGAGGTGTATTTCTAGGGGGGTCTATATTATAACATCGAAGTCTTACAACTTCGAATGTTATAATATTGAACTCAGTAGAGCAACACACCAGAAAACCGAATAATCAGAATAGTGAATTTTTTCCCAGGGAAAACATTTGCTGTTCTGACAAACATACACACAACACAAGCACACCAAAATAAATAATCCACACACACACACACACTTCACAAAACCCTACACTAAACCATGCATACACCACAAGCTATCCACTTACCTTAACCCAACCCTAACCCTAAGGTCCATCACTATCGCACACTCACCTTACCCACTCCCTAACCCTAACTCACCTACCCCACCCTAACCCTCACTTCCACACAATTGCACACTTACCTGACCCATGCCCTAACCCTAACTCAACTAATCCATGCCCAATCACACACTCACCTTCATTCGCACACTTACCTTAACCCGGTCCGTAACCTTAGCTGCACAATCAAGGAAATAGCGAAGATGCAAACATGGCCTACCGAATACTTTCCCTAGGAAAGTATTTGGTGTTCTGCAGCTTCGCTATTTCCAGTGTTCACTCTACTGGGTTCGATATTATAACATTCGAAGTTGTAAGACTTCAGTGTTATAATATAGACCCATTTCTAGGTGGGTGACATCGGCATCCTTGCCAAAGTTGAGCATGTGAATTGTAAAAAGTGTGTGTACTCTAAAAGCATTGTTCCCTTCTCAGATGGACAGAGACACACACAGGTGGAAAATCTGGGATTAGAACACCTACCAAACTAGCTTATTACACTTTAGCATTACATAGTTATAGGATATACTATAGAAATTACTAGGTTATAGCACTCCCAGAGGTGTATTTCTAGGTGGGTGACATCAGCATCCTTGCCAAAGTTGAGTATATGAATTGTAAGGAGTGTGCATACTCTAAAAAGCATTGTTCCCTTCCCAGGTAGACAGAGGCACGCACAGTTGGCAAGTCTGAGATTAGAACACCTACCAAACTAGTTTATCACACTACAGCATTATGCAGTTACAGAATATGCTACAGAGATTACTGCAGTCCCAGAGGTGTATTTTTAGGTGGGTGACATCAGTATCCTTGCCAACATTGAGTATATGAATTGTAAGGAGTGTGCATACTCTAAAATGCATTCTTCACTTCTCAGGCAGGCAAAGATACACACACAGTTGGCAAGTCTGGGAATAGAACACCTACCAAGCTAGCTTATCACACTACACAGTTACAGGATGGGCTACAGAGATTACTATGTTACTGCAGTTCCAGAGGTGTATTTCTAGGTGGGTAACTTCAGCAGGATTGCCAAAGAAGGGCATTTCTAGTGTACTGCGAGTTGTACATCTTTCAACTTTGTGTACCTGCCGCTTACTGTTGCGAAAACACATATACACCCGCTTAAAAGTGTCTTATTCAGTCCTAAATGACATTATCAATAACCGTTGCAGGTTTTGAACCCTGGCCCATGCACACCAAGGTCACTAGACTTAGCACTAAGCCATCTGGGTTGTACAAATGTTTCATTGGTTTTATAATACACATTTTACTACAGGTATTCCGCAGTACTGAAAACAAATGGGACAGTACATATGTACAGTACTCTTGAATGTATTGTACTCTGTGAAACAACATAGACAAGTCTACATATCTACAACTATTATAACTAAATACTAAATACATATATGCACTTATGGGATGTGTATACACACACACACACACACACACACACACACACACACACACACACACACACACACACACACACACACACACATATATATATATATATATATATATATATATATATATATATATATATATATATATATATATATATATGCATATACACAGACACAGCTATAGCCATATATAAAAACATGTCTGAACACCCTTTGTGACACAGAAGGGTTCAAAAGGAATTGACGTGTACACAAAAATGATCAACTCTTGTATTATAACATTTAAATTTTAATCAGTTCACCAGAGAAGGGATGGTTGTTGTGTGGGGTGGGGAATGATGGCTAAGGAAATATACTCAGGGGATTGTGGAGTTTGGGTGGGGGAATGATGCGTATGGAAATACACCCCGGAGACCACTTCTGTGTCACTGCTTGGCAGTGGCACAGGAAAATAACATACCCAACAGTAATCATTCTTGACTGTCTGTTCCTTTCTAATAATTTGTAGACTCCACTCACAACAGATGACTACCATGGTGTATGTCTGGCTACAAGGTATTCACACACACACAAACACACTTGCCAGTTTTGTGCTTACAAGTCTTGCCTATGTAAAGGTAACTAGTAGAGTGGTATGCAGTTGTGGTATGTGCCACAGAACCCATACAATTACACTTAATCTGATTCTGCTTCTGAGCTTGGTGACATCACAGGACTGATTACTTGCAGTGGGGAGCGGGGAAAAGGGTGGCTTAGGTTCATAGATTAGTACTAAGCTAACTGCCCTTGCGAGCCATTTTAAGCTTAGCCAATTATCCCTTGTGAGACTCAAATCCTGCACCTTGTATTTGTAAGGCAAACACCTTAACCATTAGGCCACCCTCCCAACCCCAGATGACACAGATGACAAAGATAAAGGCCAGTGAAAAAGGTGGTTTCTCTTTGGAAAGCAGTAAAACCCACTCTCATGACAGGATGCAGACACAAATACACATACACAACCACACTCAGCCATTTGCTGACACACACACTCAGGCCTTTGCTGACACACACAGTTGCAAGTGCTAGAATCAGAACTCCTTCCTATCTACAGATCACTATTACAGTAGTATGCAGTTATGAGACGCGCCACAGAAATTACACATTTCAAAACAGTCAGAATGCCCTTCTAAGATTGAGGACATCAACAGGGATAATGACAGTTAAGATGTACATAGCTGTAAACCTATGTGTTTAAAGTAAGAATCCATTACAACCTGTATGCACAAACAAGACACATCATCTGCAGGTAAGACATAGGTAGGCCTGAGAGGTATAGTTGTAGCACAACAAGCCCTGAAATGGAGTATGCCCATCTGTGGAATGGACAACTAATATCACTATACAAGGTGACAGTGGGCATGCTCATACACTTAGTAGCACAGGGCTGTTTGGGATGCACTCTGATTCTAACCACAGAAGGCCACAGTGTGCATGATCATACACTTAGATGTACAGAACACGTTGTAATGGACTCCTATTGTAGACACACAGGTGTACAGCTATGTACATCTTAACTCTCAGTATATATGCGCATCATACAGGTTTACTACCAGAGCTAGTAAGGGAGACGGCTAGAAAGGTGCTTGGTATGACACCTGGACAGAGGAAGGATGACAAGGAGACATGGTGGTGGAATGAGGAAGTACAGGAGAGTATACAGAGAAAGAGGTTGGCAAAGAAGAAGTGGGATTGTCAGAGAGATGAAGAAAGTAGACAGTAGTATAAGGAAATGAGGTGCATGGCAAAGAAAGAGGTGGTGAAGGCTAAGGATAAGGCATATGAAGAGTTGTATGAAAGGTTGGACACTAAGGAGGGAGAAAAGGACCTGTACCGATTGGCTAGACAGAGGGACCAAGCTAGGAAAGATGTGCAGCAGGTAAAGGTGATAAAGGATAATGAGGGAAACATACTCACAAGTAAGGAGAGTGTGTTGAGGAGATAGAAAGAGTACTTTGAGGGGTTGATGAATGAAGAGAATGAGAGGGAGAGAAGGTTGGATGATGTGGGGACAGTGAATCATATAGTACAATGGATTAGCAAGGAGGAAGTAAGGATAGGTATGAAGAGGATGAAGAATGGAAAGGCTGTTGGTCCAGATGACATACCTGTGGAAGCATAGAGGTGTTTAGGTGAAATGGCAGTGGAGTTTTTAACCAGATTGGTTAATGAAATCTTGGAAAGTGAGAGGATGCCTGAGGAAAGGAGAAAAAGTGTTTTGGTACCAATTTTTAATAATAAGGGTGATGTGCAGAGCTGTAATAACTACAGAGGGATTAAACTGATCAGTCACAGCATGAAGTTATGGGAAAGAGTAGTGAAAGCTAGGTTAAGAAGGGACGTGATGATTAGTGATCAGCAGTATGGTTTCATGCTGGGAAAGAGCACTACAGATGCGATGTTTGCTCTGAGAGTGTTGATGGAGAAGTACAGAGAATGTCAGAAGGAGTTGCATTGTGTTTTTGTAGACTTAGAGAAAGCATATGACTGGGTGCCTAGAGAGGAGTTGTGGTATTGTATGAGGAAGTCAGGAGTGTCAGAGAAGTATGTAAGAGTGGTACAGGATATGTACGAAGGTAGTGTGACAGCGGAGAGGCCTGCGGTGGGAGTGATGGATGCATTTAAGGTGGAGGTGGGGTTACATCAAGGATCAGCTCTGAGCCATTTCTTATTTGCAATGGTGATGGACAGGTTGACAGACATGATCAGACAGGAGTCCCCGTGGACTATGATGTTTGCAGATGACATTGTGATCTGTAGTGATAGTAGGGAACAGGTGGAGGAGACCCTGGAGAGATGGAGATATGCTCTAGAGAGGAGAGGAATGAAGGTCAGCAGGACCAAGACAGAATATATGTGTGTGAATGAGAGGGAGGATAGAGAAATGGTGGGGATGCAAGGAGTAGAGGTGGCGAAGGTGGATGAGTTTAAATACTTGGGGTCAATAGTTCAGAGTAATGGTGAGTGTGGAAGAGAGGTGAAGAAGATATTACAGGCAGGATGGAGTGGGTGGAGAAGAGTGTCAGGAGTGGTTTGTGACATACGAGTACCAGTAAGAGTGAAAGGGAAGGTCTACAAGAGGGTAGTGAGACCAGCTATGTTATATGGGTTGGAGACAGTGGCACTGACTAAAAGGCAGGAGTTTGAGCTGGATGTGGCAGAGTTAAAGATGTTAAGATTTTCTCTGGGTGTGACGAGGGTGGACAGGATAAGGAATAAGTATATTAGAGGGTCAGCCCAGATTGGAAGGTTTGGAGACAAAGCCAGAGAGGCAAGATTACGTTGACTTGGACATGTGCTGAGGAAATATGCTGAGTATATTGGGAAAAAGATGCCAAGGATGAAGCTACCAGGTAACAGGAAAAGAGGGAGGCCTAAGATAAGGTTTATGGATGTGGTGAGAGAGGACATGCAGGTGGCTGGTGTGACAGAGCAAGATGCAGAGGACAGGAAGAAATGGAAACAGCCAGGTGTTCCTCACTGTTGCTGTGGCGACCCCTAATGTGCACAGCTAAAAGAAGATGATGATGACCTGTATGTGGCTCATAAATGATGTGTCTTTGTCTGTGCTGTGTGATACACATGCATACATGTACATGAAGTACTGCCATATATATATGAAGTATACACAATCATGCATGTGTGGAAGTGACAATTGGTTAACTGGGACACACAGGTGGATGCAAAGTACAGCATGTGTCACACACATTGCTGCCCTGAAAGGCATACATTGATACCAGGTTGTGGACAGTGGCATTATACTTGGAACAGAGCCATGTGCAAGCATAGTATGTGAGCCCCATTGTCTAATGGTACTGAGGTGCAGGTGTCAAGGTGACCTCTCCCGACCATGTTAGTAGTTGTCATTATTAGCAGGACCGCTCCACTAAGTATATCTGACATTGGTCATCTACACAACATCTGCTGCTGTCCATCACCTAAGATGTAGCATTTGTTACCAAGCACAATACTGCCACTTGCAATGATGTCATGGTACAAGTGGCAAATGCTTGACCAAAACAATGAGCCAATGTCCTGCTGTAATTATGAGGTTGTTCATTGTCTGTCATTCCGGGATGACATGACTGAAAGAAGACTAGTCTTTGCCACAGATCACATGCATCCATGATTCAAGGGAGTGTGGATAATATCTAGGTCACATTTACCTATATAGTGCCATTCCAAGGCAAATGTCCTAAACACAGAAGTAACACCCTGACACCTAGAAGACAATTGCACTGGATGCTTATGCTAACCAGTGCTAGATATGTGGCTTTCGTAATCCATTTGCTCAATGTAGAACCTACAATGGGGAATGCTGACATCTGCGCAGTGAGGAACACCTGGCTGAAGGCTCTGTAGTGCACAATAGCACTACCACCATATAACTCAGATCCAGGCATGTGGGCAATAACACTGGTATGGACCACTCCAGGTGGTAGTGTCCACATATTCATAAAGGCTACTCACAAGTAAAGACCATTACTCCAACATAATGCATCACAGATGAGTCAGGTACAGGTGACAGTGGCAAAAGCTGCATTCTAGGTTGTATCCTCATATACATCCACCACCATGTCCTCAGACTACCAACACACATCCATAAATGTGGTATAAAATAGTATGGTACAACACCAAATAACATTTGACTGGTGGACTGTACCTAGCCCTACATTAACTATGCAAAGTACCCAAGTACTGACACAGTTGATAATGTATTATGCAATGCAATAATACCACTGTTTGTAACCAGGTCAGTTGTACATATGCCAGGGTCCCTAGGATGTTGTCAGCATTAACACAGTTGATTGTTGCTGTACACCAGTAAACAACACCGTCATGGTTGGATATGACCTACATGTACCTGCCCTGGATATGTACATCCCACACTCATACAACATAAATGAAAATACCATAGCTGTTGTTGTCCTTTGTACATACAGGTGGCTACATTCATTACACACATGCACATGGACGATAGGTCCATGGCTGCTGAATGCTAACAGTACATAAGGTTTGATTTCTATGTTGACAGAGGTAATATTCCCTTTCTACTTGTCACTCATGCCACCTATCATATCATACAACAACCCATGTGGCATATATGTCATTACACATGTCCACCAAATGCAATGCCTACAAACATACCCAAATAACAGGATCATAGGACATACACACATGGCCTGTATTGACAGACTCAGGGAAATACAGCTATGCTCTGTATGCTCCTGATTAGTTACAGGTGATATGTTCATGACATGTACAGCCATGTGTGACCCACAGCCCCTACATGTACCCCATGTCAACAATTGCAAGCCATGCATGCTGTGTGCTGCCTGGACATTAACCTTATTACCACAATAGCCAAAACGTGCTGGGGTGACATGTTTACAAGCCACAGACCTCACACATGCTTGAATAAGTGTAATGCCTAGCTCAAACAGAGCACATTGCTGGCAATCTTCCAGTAATCATGAGGTGTGTGTGGCAAATATGATGTGTGTGTCTGTCAAATATCATGTGCGCACTGTTGACCGTTACAGTGCCCTGGCTTCACAGTGGAACTGTCAACTAACAGTTTGTGGGATCATGACATGGAATATTGCTGTGTGTGTGTCTTGCTGATATGTGCTGTTGGCATAAATACCACAAAGCAAACTGGAAACCAGCAAAGAAAAATCCAGGCAAGGATCCAAACACAGCTCACGTATTTTATTTCACAAAAAACAGCAAATGTTCACGTATTTTCTAGCACAAATAACCAGCAGATGTTGAGCGCTTTCATCCAAAAAATATATGGACTTCTTCAGAACAACATCATACTACCTTCACACACTTTAAATACAAAACTTTCCCACCTAAAACCCCAATTAATTCATCAATAATTCAATTAAAAAGTTAAAAAATACTAGTAAAGAATTCTTTACTATATACAGCATATTATAACTAAAATAGATTGCAAATTGTTAAAAAACTAAGTGTATATTGTAACCACATCATATCTTATGTAAATAAACATGTTTTATACATAAGAAAATAACATCAATTGATAAAAAAAAACTATTAAGCAATATTTTCTTAATGTTTATGCCAAGTATACATATACTAAATGACAATACCTTATATATATATTGTTTATACAAGTTAATTGACTAATTGGAAGCCATAAAGGCTGTTGGCATAAATGTACACTTAGCTACTCAGTGAAAGAGGTTGTGTGTCCTACCAGTACACGAATACAACATTCAGTATGGTGTAATTCTCAGCTAGGTTTCAAACATGGTGTGGGGAAGGTGTGGAATGTATCCTCATGACCTGCTAGTCCACTTACTGATGGAGATAGTCCACTTACTGATGGAGACTGCATATGTATTGATGTGTGTTTAGATTCCATGTGTGTGCAGTGTCTGATGTTTGAAGGTGACTGTTGTCTTAGTACATCATGCAGTTGCAATGCAGCCTCAACATTGCCAACTGTATATGGTGATATGCTAAAAGTACAGTAAGCTGTACTTTAGGTATGGACAGATGTTTGGACATAACTACTAAGTGGTGGGGCTACTTTGCAGATGAATGATTACTGAGGAATGGTTATGTTAATTGAAGGGGAAGACACACAACGTAGAATGCAGTAAGGGTGACACTGAAGGCAAACCTCTTGACACCTGTAACAATAACACCTCCCCTGTGCATACATTGTGCATATATCTGCACAGTTGGCAAAGGAAAGAGTCAGTATGCTTTGTAGCACGTGTAATAGTGCTGTAACTCTGTAATACCTATCATGAGATAGGCAGGTGTTTGATTCACAGTACTGGCATGTGTGTGTGTGTGTGTGTGTGTGTGTGTCCATATATGTCATGTATGGTGGGGAATACATCCCAAATGTTTTTCACTCTCCTGTACACTGTTGTAGACATCTGTACAGAGTGAAGTGTAGAAAGCAAGACTTAGGCCCGAGTTTGAATCTCACACATGTCAAGTGTCTGTATGTGTGTGACATAGGTGTATATCTTTGTGAATGCCACAGTGTGTGTGTGTGTGTGTGTGTGTGTGTGTGTGTGTGTGTGTGTGTGTGTGTGTGTGTGTGTGTGTGTGTGTGTATGGCTGTCGGGTCCCAGGAGTGAGGCTGTATTTTACCATAGTGAAATGATAAGACCCCTCCCCCATCCACTCTGCAATCTAGTATCTCTGTTGATGTCATCAATCTTAGAAGGGTATTTTAACTGCCTGTAAACATGTACGCCCTGGGGTAAGGCTTGTTGTTATATAGCCTACTGATGAACCCCCCTCCCCACATACACTCACTGCATTCTAGTATCCCTGTTGATGTCCTCGATCTTAGGCCATTCTGACTACCTGTACATGTGTAATCTCTGTGGCGCGTCTTGTAATTGCGCCACAGAGATTACTATAATGATGATTTGCACATAGGCAGGGGTTCTCATCCCAACACTGGCAACTGTGTGTGTGTTACTGTGTCTATGAATTCCTGAGTGTGTGCGTGTATTAATGTGTCTGTGAATCACTGAGTGTGTGTTTGTGTATGTGTGTTTGCATCCTGTCATGGGAGCCACTTTTTCCACTGGCCTTTACCCTTGTCATCTGCTAAATGACTCTTTTACCTCCTCTCCGCTCCAGGTAACTATACCTGTGATGTCACCCACTATGTATGTGACAGCTCTGGCTACAGTAGCTTACTACACAACTATCATGCTCTTGGATCATTAGATCAGTAAACATGTTTGAAACTTAGGAGATTATAACTGTGATGTGGAAGCTACAAAGTGCATGCAGGTACTGTCATACAGTCCTGTGAGTAGTCTACATTTACATATGGGACACTAACCACAAACACTGACATCCCCGGGCACATGCAATTACACCTGAAAGAGGAAGGCAGAACATCAAGATCAACATGCAGTTACTGTTGTTACACATGATACATACTGTCAAAAGTACAAAATGCATTCTAAAACTGTAGTACATTGTATGTCTGCTGCCTGTCAACACTACTCAACAATGGTAATCTACAATTGTCTTCCTAGTATGTTCACCCTGTGCATCAGACCATATGAGCATGTCCCTGCACCGATGGTGTGGATGACAGGGATGCGGCACAGGCATCATCATATGCACAGGGTGATAATGTTTGCCAGAGGCCTAGGCTGCACCATTAGATGACATCATGTGTGTGGGTTAGGGCCTTTTATCTCATTGGGCGTGTGTGGACGTTATGCGTGTGTGTGTTGAGGTGCCCTACATTTGTTACTGGTGTGTGTGTATGCATGCACACAGGTCTGGCATGTGGCTGGCCTACACAGGGGTATTATTGACAGCTGCAGACTGTACAGGGCAGGTTTTACAGTTCACGGTTTCTGGCCATGGCCACGTGACCTGTGCCTGCCAGGGATTGCACAGGCACTACCAGGCAGAGGTCCGGATTGGGTACTGTATGATGACACATGTCCACTGGAACTGTGTCCCTGTTTGGACCATCCAAGGCCACGTGCATGTGGCCTGCTGTGTCCTGGTGTGGACAGCACAGCAACAGCTGCACTGCTGTTGCTACTGCCACTATGGGAGTGGGCTTGTGATTTAGCATGTTCACATAGACCATCAACAGGTGATGTAGCTGGCCTACATCCACATGCCTGATGCCTCACTTCCACCAGATATTCCAGCACAGTCATCCCACGCTCAAGGATTGACATGCCACGGTCAAGGACTCCCACCATGTCACCCAATTGTCTATCCAAAACATCTGCAAGATGATGTTGAGCATTTGCAATTGCCTGGATGTTGTCAGTTAAAAAATGGCAGCAGCCCTCTGAGGCCTGAGACCTCTGTTGTGCCATTCAGCACATGCCTGTGCCTCCATTACAGCCTGAAACATGCATCTGGTGACACCAGCTGATGTGCTATGTCTTGCAGAGGCATGTTGGCCAGAAGTCCTCCTACAAGCAGCCCTGGGCACATGCCTGTGTGGGACATCACCAGTCAGTTGGCTGGGATCATGGTGTGCAGGCACACCTTCTATAGTCTCCACACATTCCTGTTCCATGCTACCACCTGCCAACTGTCCTTCCTCTATGTCCACTGGTCATAGGGTATGTGTAGGCATGAGAACTGTGTGCAGGGATGAGGGGGATACAGGTGGAATGGCAAGCAATGGCACAGATTCAGCCCCTGACAACCCTGCCTGTGCCTCAATCATACTTTCATCATCACTGCTAGAGTCTTTGGGGACACTAACATCAGGTGGACCGCAAGAGGGCAATGCACCTACATCAACAACTGTGAGGGGCAGACAAGAACTGTACATTACAAGTTATACAGCACAGTACAAACACACAGACACACAGACACACAGACAGACAGACACAGACAGAGACACATGATATGGCACCCAATGGCATGCAACATGCATGTGATATGGCAGAAGACATTCAGCTTAGACAATTATAGTGGTAGTTATGCATCCCTGTGTTGCACACAACATCATGTATGTGTTATAGCAGAAGGCATGCACCTTACACAATTATAGTAGTAGTTAGCATACATCCATGTGTTGCACCATTTGTGTTAGTAGGTCATGCCCCAAACCTGCAACACAATGTATGTACTATGCACCATTGCACTGCACTGCCATGTTTTGTGCAACATACCCCACATTTTAACAGACCATCTCTGACCTGTTTACATCTGCCACTGATGCTTTGTGTTGGCCACTCCCCCTATGTGTGATGAGGACATGAGCAGAAGGGTATGTTGAGTGATTACTATGTTTGCCTGAGCCCTAGCTTGCATATCTCCTCCACAGCAGTGCATGTCTGTTCAACATTATTCTGCTACCCCCTGAGCTGAGTCTACAGACAATGTGCATGTGACTGTAAACACGTTTGACATGGTTGTCCCTACTTTGCAATGGTGCCACAGACCAGCATAGGTTAACAGTACACCAGCCTGATGTGTGGCATATGACCTTGCCAATCACATATAATATGACATGTCTTCTGCTGACATGTTGAATGGCATGCATACATGTTTAACACAGTGGTGTCCTTTCAAATATACAGTGAGGTAATGGTGTCCCACTGCAGGGACATGTTATACTAACATGGACCTTCAGCTGACGCAATGCTGTCAGTCCACCCTACAGATATACAGTGACATACTGCACATTGAGCTGATGTACATAGCCATTGCAGGGCATCATGTGGCTTCACTATTGCTATACAATGTGAGTTAAAGACACAGTTCATAGCCATGACTGTGTTTAGATACAATACATATCTAATGGGGAATGTGATCCACGTCACTGAGGTGTATACACACTAAACCCTAATGTGGAATGTGTGACACACCTGCACATCTGCAACCATATTGCTGATGCCTGGCAACTATGCCCAGACATGGCTAACCTAGCAGTACTCCATGTCCCACATGCCATCTGTGTACCTCACACACATGAGGAGAAAGCATGAAAGTGATGCCTGACACCAGCAAGGTGAATGTACTGTATCTGTGGCCTGATGTGGTTGTATGTGTATGTTGTGCAACACATGTATGTATTTGGATACTGTATAGGTGAAAGCTTTCATGTCATGACACAATCAAGATGTTCAAGACATGTTATGTGGTGGTTTGATGTCATGCCTACACAAGCTGTGCACAGGCCTATATGATGTTTAGTGTGTCACATCTGCAATATCACCATTACACAAAGGCCATAGTTGTATTTTGTCAAGCCAATGTACAACAGGGTGTACACACATGTACATCCCTTCTACTGTCTGTGTTGCTTCATGTCTCTGGCCATCCTCCATGGCCATGTGTAAACATGTTTTGTCCAATGGTTGTGATGGGCATCTATTCCACATGTCAGTGTTGTCCCATATAGTTTCATAGTTTCATAGTTTAGTACTAGGCTATCTGCCCTGGGGCATTTATAAGCCTAGCCATAGTGATGTGGCTTTCACCACTCCATGAAATGGTACAAAAGTGTACAGAATAGATTTAGAATATTGTGCCTCTGTCTAGTAGTGACACAGTGAAGACCCCCTTATATAATAGAATTAGTTTACTGTGCCTCTGTCTAGTAGTGACACAGAGATGACCCCTGGGGTAAACCTACGATCTCCCATCCACTCGTCAAGTTTTCTCTTTAAGAGAGTTAGTGAGGGGCTCTGCCTAACATGAACTGGGATTCTATTCCAGAGTATGGGAAGCCTCTGAGTTATGAATCTGTCCCTCCAGCATGTCCTATTCATATTTGTCCTGAGGTTTAAATCTTTAGCTCTCGTGGTTCTGATGGATTTGGATTTTTTGAGGTGGAGCATGTCCATCAATTCCTGATTGGATATGGCCTTGTACGTCAGGCACAGATCACCTCTGAGTAGGCGGTATGCTACTGAATAGAGCTGGAGTTTCTTTAGTCTGGCAGCATATGACATATTGAAAAACAAAATAGAGAAGAAACCACACAGTAGCACAGAACGAAATGATAAAGCACTTTTCGTTTATTCCAATAAACAAACTTCTTCAGCTCAAGAAAAACAAAAAGTCACAGCTTAAATACTCTCTGGGCTAATACTTACAAAGTCAATTAACTACTTAAGGTGAAAGCTGACGTACAAGACACGCCCTATTTGCAAACACAACTCGACTAAAAACTGCTTTTAAAGTAAAAGCTAAAAATCCAAATAATCAGACTAAAAGTACATAGGAAAGTAACGTACTCCAACTCATTCCTGCACTACACAAGTCATCCTTTTCATCAGAAGCGGGCGATCGTCAAAGGTCAGCTAGTGAGGGCAGCCCGCATTATCACATTGGATAGTGATTTTGCCAATGAATGTGGACACCTAAGGAATATGTTTTTACACCGGGGTTACCCACATGAAATGTTAGACACTATTATAGAAGAAGTGTCGTCTAAGCGTCAGTGTCATTTTTATAAACCAATCTTGAATAGAGAATTGGTTCTTACGAATGACACTAAATCCTCGAGCACAGACTTAGTAAATGTCCACACAAGTAGGCATCCTTCTGAATGTTTTGGTGTCACATTCATAACAACATACAGTCTCAATAGTAGTGACTGTGTTCAGGCACTACGTAAAAATTGGGACTTACTCAAAAAGGACAACACAGTACACCAAAAACTTGGATATTCACCCATTGGTTGTTTATAGAAAGGCAAAAAACCTCAAAGCCCTGCTTGTACGACATAACATTAAAAAAACAATGACAGCTGGCATGTTTAAATGCCAGGCATGTAATTTTTGTCAATACATCTTGGAATCCAATAGATTTAAAGTTCACGATCACGAATACAAGTTGAACCTAAGAGCTAACTGTAATTCAAGAATGGTGATCTACTTAGCTATGTGCCAAACCTGTACAGCTTTCTATGTGGGCAAAACAGAATGACGCCTACGTGACCGCATTTATGAACATACTTATGTGATCAGGAAGCAGAAACTTGATAATGCATTAGCAAAACACATTTCAGTTTATCCCAACCATATGTTTAAATTTTTGATTATTGACTAGATCACACAGGACTTTAGGGGTGCTCCTCTCCTACTTGAGCGAGAGCTATTTTGGCAAATTAGACTCAATGCATACAGTTCACCAGGTCTGAATGAGAACTGTTCTTTAAGTAGTGTTCTTAAACTTAGGAGCCTTAATAGGTAGGCTGTGTCAGGTTACCTTCCACACTAGCACGACGCAGCTTAACTAATGCTTTTGAGCACCTTGGTTCAGTGACCTTATGTGTATTTTTTGCTGAGTATTTTTTGCTGAGAATTTGTAGTTTTATCTTGATACTTTACTTACTACCAATTATGTTCAGTACACTTGATGTTCTTCAACATACACAGTTTAGTGCACTAACATAGGTATTTGTATTAACTCAGTTTTACAAACACCAGCGATGTTTTTATGCACTTGTAATTATTATTTCTTTGCCTCACTAGCTTAGTAGTTGGTTATATTTACACATTTTTATAGACAAAGCTAGTTGTACTTTTAGTCTGATTATTTGGATTTTTAGCTTTTACTTTAAAAGCAGTTTTTAGTCTAGTTGCGTTTGCAAATAGGGCGTGTCTTGTAAGTCAGCTTTCACTTTAAGTAGTTAATTGACTTTGTAAGTATTAGCCCAGGGAGTATTTAAGCTGTGACTTTTTGTTTTTCTTGATCAGAAGAAGTTTGTTTATTGGAATAAATGAAAAGCGCTTTATCATTTCATTCTGTGCTACTGTGTGGTTTCTTCTCTATTTTGTTTTTCAGTAGTCTGTTTTGCCTGTTCAGTTTACAAGCATATGACATATGTTGGAGACCCTTGATTCTCTTGGTGAGGTACTTTGGGGTCTCTCTAAGCTGTTGCAAGTGCTGGGTGAGGTACATACTAAATGGGGCATTGTACTCAATCATGGGCTTGATAAGGGTGGAGTATAGGGGGACAATGACCTCCTTTGATCTGGATGTGAATCCCTTCATGATAAGGTGGGCAAGGTAGAAAGTCTTTCTAACCACTTTGGCAACGTGGGTGTCAAATGAGAGGTCACTATCGACTTGGGTCCCCAGGTCTCTGATTACTTTTTCCGTACTCAGTTGGTTACTGTCTATGTGATAATTTGTAGGTACTTTGTTTTTCCCAAAGGGGATGACTATACATTTTTTGGCATTTAGTTTAAGGCCATGACTCCGGCACCAGTTGTCCATTTCAGTGAGGCCTTTCTGTAGGATGTATGTGTCAGCTGGTGTATCAACTATGGCGCCTAGTTGGCAGTCATCTGTGAACTTTGTCAGCCACAACCCTCCCATGTTTGCTTTCACATCTGAGAAATAAATGCCGAACAAGAGGGGTCCCAGGACAGAGCCCTGTGGGACACCACTTGTGACTGGCTTTGAGTCTGACATGGCTCCAGCGATTTTGACTTTATGGGTTCTATCCTTTAGCCAGTTTGCAACCCATCTTGTGACATATGGATTTACATTTAAGTTGTTGAGCTTGTCTATGATGCCTGAGTGGGGTATTGTGTCGAAAGCTTTAGCCAAGTCCAGGTAGGCTGTATGGACTGCTTTGCCCTCGTCAATGGCTCTAGGGACTGTTTTGAAAAAGTCAACCAGGTTCAAAAGGCAGGATCTGCCATTTACAAAGCCGAACTGGGTGGGATCAAGTGTCTGTAAGTCCTCAATGTCTTTGTTTATGAGTTCCATAATGATTCTTTCCATAGCTTTGCAGACCAGGCTGGTTAAGCTTATGGGGCGGTAGTTACCAGGGTCTGTAGAGGTGCCTCCTTTGTGGAGTGGGACTACTGTTGCTGTACGCCAGTGTTCAGGTACATATCCTGTAGTAAGGCTAAGGTTAAATAGCATTTTTATGTGCGGGTTTAGCTCCTTTTGGAGTTCACGTAGCATGCAACCCGGGATGCCGTCAGGTCCCATTGATGCTGTGTTTTTTGCTTTGCTGATGGCAGTTCTCACCTGGACATCTGAGATGACAGGGAGGTTACATTCAGCTGGGATAAGTATTTCTTCTTTTGGGGGTGAGGGAGGGGAGAAATTTGCACTAAACCTGTCTGCCAGAATGTTGGCAATATCTGTGGGTTCAGTGTATTTTTTGTCATTGTGAACAAACTCCGAACATATCTGAGAGTTTCTGCCCAGGTTTCTAACATAGCAGAAGAAGGCCTTGTGGTTATCTTTAGTGTCCATAGCGATTTTTCTCACAAAATTGGCCATGGATGTTTTTATGAGAGAACGTAGCTTTCTACTAGTGCTGATCAGAGTTGCCTTCTCTTTATGGGATTTTGCTCTGTCATGCAGTAGCTTCCTTCTTTTGTTATACAATTTGTTTATGGCTGGGGTCCACCAGACAGGATGCCTGCCCTTGCTGGAGAGGGTCTTGGTTTTATTTGGGATTGCATTCTTGGAGATGTCCGTAGAAAGCATTTGTGAAGGATTCTGCATTGTGGGATGTGGTTTCCACTGGCCCAGTGGGCTTAAAGGATACCATCTCAGTTTTAAGAAGTGTAAAGTCAGCTTTTGAGAAGTTTTTCACTGTAGTCTTTTGTGTTGGGGGTGAAGGTGGGATATGTATATCAAGGGTGATTAGTTTGTGGTCAGATCTCACTAGTGGGGGGTATACTTCCGGTGTGGAGCACTTTGTCCCCATGTTTGTGATTATCAGGTCTAATATATTATCTCCCCTTGTGGGAGAGGTGACTAGCTGTTCCACTGCATTTGAATTTATGAATTCCAGGAACCTTTGGGCTAGGGTGTTTGGGCTAGAATAATGCACCCAGTCTTTGTTAGGGTAGTTGAAGTCTCCCAATATGATGGTGTTTGGTGAGACATTCATATCCTCCAATGTCTTCTGGAAGGATGAATGGGGTTCCTGAGATTGGGATGGTGGTCTGTAACATGCTACCAGTTGTATAGCAATTTTGCCTATGGTTAGTTGCACCTGGATGGTTTCTGATGCTTCATGTGTTGCCACTAACCTGGAGGTGTGGGTGTCCTTGATGAATATGGACATTCCCCCTCCCTTTTTGGTTTGGCCCGAGTTTTGGGGCCGAAAAGCATGGTACAAGGTATAGCCTGGTAGTGCTGGGGTGCTCTCAGCAGCCTTGAACCAGGTCTCAGTTACTGCACAGACATCGATGTTCTCCATACTGAGGAGTGCTTCAAGAGCCTGCATCTTGAGATTTAGACTTCTGGCATTGAGCAGCATTACCCTTAATTTTTTTCCATTTTTGTTTTCTAAGGAGGTGGGTTTGTTTTTTGAGCCTTGCCTAAAAAAGGCACTATGGGGGTGGCAAGAACCTTAGCCAGTATCCGGAAGCCCAGTGGTGACAGATGCAAGCCGTCTCTTGCGAAGCAGCATGGCTTGTCCAGCATGTCATCCCAAGCAGACAGACATTGGATCCCCCTAGAATGACACCAGTATTTGAGCCAATTATTAAAGCTGATCATCTTGTCTTTGTATTGTGGCATCATTCTTGGTGAGGGCAAGATGCTACTCAGGGTCAGGGTCATACCAGCCTGGGCTACATAATCGGAGAGCTCCTCTATGTCTCTTTTCATGTAGTCCAGGGAGGTACATCTCAGGTCATTCACGCTGGCATGGACAATGACAGAGTCATATTTGTACTTGCTTTGGAGTGACCTGAGTGCGTGTCTTATGTGGCGGATCCTAGCTCCCGATAGGCAGCTCACAGTTACCCTCTCCTTGTTCAGCCTGGTAAGCGGAACGTCAGTGTGTCTGACTATAGAGTCACCTATTACTAGTGTATCAGGCATGGTGTTTGGCCTTAAGGGCTGTGATTGTTTGACACACTGATTTATTGAAGTATGTGTTGCATGTGTTATGTTTTGAGGTGGTGGATTTTTGGGTGTCTGCTTTGGGAGCCTCTGTTGTTTTGGAAAGTTTTTTGTTAGAGCCTCCGAGTATGTCTTTGTGTTATTATGTGTTTGGTTTGCAGATGTGGTAGGTCTATGTGGGACTGGGTTTGCTGTGTGTGTGGTTACCTTCTCCTCCTGTCTGGTCTTGCCAGTCCTGAGTTGAGAGAGTTCAGCCTCCAGTTTGGCTATATAGTTGCATCTCTCACATGTATTTGTGTTTGTTGGGAGGAGGAGAGGGTTGTCTGTGTACATGAGACAATTGTAGCATTGTCTCAAGATTCCCAGGTTAACCAGCTGAACCGGAGAGGATGCTAGTAATCTACCACTCAACATGCTAGAATATTATAAGGGAGTGCTGTGCCTTTAAGGGAAGTGGGTACTCACAGGGGTGGTAGGTGGATGTAGTGCTTACTTTAGTTAGAGAGTGCTTACTTAGAAGAGAGGTTTTGAGAACAAGTGCTAGGCTTATAATAAATCGAGTAGACTGATTATTATAAAAGTAGAGCTTTCTTAAGGGAAAATTTGAAGAGCAGACTTGGCAGAGCCAGAAAAAGTTTAACCTTGTTTAACCAACGCTGCTCTATGTGCACAATCGCACAAAGCCACGCAAACTCGGATTTTAAACAGCAAAAAATACTTAAATCAGGAAAGTAGTCACTTTTCTCAGTTCTCTGCTGCTAGGACCACTCTGCAGGACCACGAGGAGCTGTTTCTGAGTAGTATAGCCAGAAAAAAACGCTCAGAGGCGGATTTTAAACAGGGAACTTCAAAAGAGCTAGAAATGGTCCAAAACAACCAATTACTACAAGCTCTTGTGCTGAGGTCACTCCTTCAGGGACAGATAGGCTGCTCAAGGCTCCCCACTCCCACTGGTGAGCAAAGGAACTTCCTTCTATCCAAGTAAGGCAATGGACAACACAGGAACTACACCACAGCCCAGAATACAGCAAAGCCTGTATACTGGTCTAAACTAGTTGAGGAAAGGCGGGAAAACAAGGATTTTTTTTGGGGGGGGTTTGTTGTTGTATGACAAACACCTGTAGATATCATAATCTCCACTGAGGACAGGGTTATGCAGACAAAGGGTGGTATGTTTGGGTTGAGAGATATCATGTTTTTCAGGCTGGTTAACCAGTGTTGCAGTCAGCCCACAAAATGTCATGGACATGTCAGATAGCACATGACATTGTGCGACAGTCATACCACCATACGTTATGTGTACATGTGTTAAATGGCCACATGGCAGATAGCATGCAATTAATATGACCTGTGCATTATCAAGCCTGATAAATAATAACACTCTCACCTGCAACAGGTTGATATTGCTGAAAAATACCAGAAGTACCTAAATAGGAGTGTCACAGCAGTAAGATCATTATCCACACCTGTATGATAGCTACAGGATGCAATGTGCATGTTAGCACATAAGCCAGTACAATAGACTACACTATGGAGTATGTACATCTGTGCATACATAGAGTAACAAATTATAGTATGTGACGTGTGCATACATGCCTTGCATATATGTTAAATATTGTACAGTAACACATGTAACTATATGAAATATAGTTGTGTTCTATGTGCAGTAGTGACTTACCAGGTAACTCACGGCTCAGTGGTTGTGAGACACCCTACTCCACAATTCCAGCTAAAGCTTGTGGATGGCGTTCTGCAAGTGACCCCAGGTTGGCCAGTAGCTCCTCAGTACATGTGAGTGGGAGCTGGGTGAGTGGCACCCCCCACCTGTTGCAGCTTGTTCCCTGGTGATTGCATTTGCACACTGTTTCTCCCATCTAATGAGGTCAGTGCAGTGTTGGCGCACCTGTTGATAGGTGCGATTGTGGCCGCCAACATCATTTACCCTCCTGCGAAGTTCCTCCCACTGGGCATCCAGCTGCTGTGCATCCTGTGGCACATGGCTGAAGAGTGTTTCATGGTTGTCAAGGAGGTATGGAATGAAGACCTCATCCTCCAAGTGGGAGTATGGTGGGAGCCTGGCACGCAGCATACCTGGAAGACATAATGATGGAGACAGGTCACAGTAACTCACAGAGAAGTACAGAAGTACAGCTGCACATACATGTGTATCACATTTATTATGATTACAAATATGTCTTTGCAAATCTGCATGACCCTAACACCACTGACATGTTTAACTTACACATATTTGACACTTACTGGTGATTTGATGTTATCACCATATATGTGTGTGTCAAGTGATGACATTGCTCATACTCCATGTGGATGTTTTCTTGATGTGGGCATGTCTGTTTGCCTGTACTGGTGTTTTTACCTATCAGCACATGCCTGGACATGTTCACATTAATGCAAGAGACCTTAATGCTGTGTATATGTCACATATATAGTCATACACAGCCTTAAGGGACATGACCTGTGACCCTGCAGATGTGCTCACAGAAAGTTTTTCATGCATGTGTTTTGGCATATACATCTACATGGCACTGAACAGCAGTATAGCATCCTGCCATGTATTCCTTGTGTTGCACATGTGAAACACATGAGACAATGGCTAACTTGATAGTATTTGCAGGGTTGAATATCAACTATAGCATGTATGGTCATAGTGATCTGGTAGGCTATATGCTCTGGGCCATTTATGAGCCTAGGCTGAAAGGCTACCTAGCTGTAGCCAACAGACAGGTAACTTTCAGAGGCCAGTTCAAGCAGTGCCACAGAACTGATGCACAGGGTTACTGATATATTTGCCATGCGGTCATCACACCATGTCTCAACGAGGGGCAATGTGCAGCTTTGCTGGACAGGGATGCATAGTATGACAGGAGTATGTAAAGTGTATTCAACAGGGATCTGTCAGGCATGTTGTGATCCTTGTACTAGAAAGGTGGATGTCCATGAAGTATGTGTTTATTTGAAATCAGGATGTGTGAGTGTAACATGTCCAACATCTCTGGGTTGGACATGGCTTTATTCAGGGTAGGCATCATGCTACATAGTGGAGCTAGGGTTTGGGAAGGCTGGTGTAGGCCATCTGAACATGGCCAATAACCCTTAAAGGAAATATGTGATCTATTATGGGTCATTGAGTGTTGAGTATGGCTGAACAATGATCTCTATATTCATGTATGGCACCCTGTCATGATTAGGGATGCCATTTATGACTACCTGACTGGTGTGGTGAAGTGACTATCAAAGGAAAGACTACTGTCCAGCTGCATCCCATACAATCACAGTTTCCATTATGTTGGCCGCTGCCTAGGTGGTAGTTCATGGGTACAGGGCTTTTAACATAGGGGATGTCAATGCAATACTTAGCTATCTGTGGCCATACATCACACACCACATACCTGACCCACAAAAGCCCTTCTGTATGTTGCCCACAACACTCATTGAGTCAACTTTTGCTCCTAGCTCATATCCATTTGCAAACTTCAATAGGCAGATGCCTTCTGTATTAGTCTGTGTGGTATAGATAACAAAGAGGGGGAGTACCAGGAATGAACCTTGTATTACTGCAGCTGGTACTGGTTTGATGTGCGTGTATTAGTCAGACACCTTCTGTAGTGTTGGTTCTGCCAGCAGTCCAGTTGCCAACCAATCCTGAGACATAGGAATATACAGCTAGTTTACTGAGTGTAGCTGTAACACAGTATGGGTGATGGTGTTCTAAGACCTGGCTAGGTCAAGATATGCTGTGTGAATCAACCTTACTGTCATCTACATCTGTACTGACTACATCAAATAAGTTGATCAAGGTTTATGGCTTTACAGACCAGACTCATCAGGGTAGTAGTGCACTATTCCCCATTATCAGTGGTGACTCCCACTTTGTGGGGTGTGATAACTGTTGCTGTGCACCATTCAGCATGTACACTACCTGGCATGAAGCTATGATTGAACATGATGTGTATGTGGAGAGCAAATTGTTCTGACATATGTATAAAATACACCCTGGGATGTTGACAGGTCCTATGCAAGCTGTATGTATGGCTTTAGAGAGTGCAGCTTGTACCTGCATAGTTGTTATTACAGGGGCTCTGTAGTGTACATGGATATATAAATATGTGTACCTGTTGGGGGTGAGAGTGGGTTTAGGTTATCCAAGACCCTATCTGGATGAACAAGTGCTATTTCTGTAGGTGCAGTACTTCTCATGCCATAGTGCTGTGAAGTACAGCAGGTCTTATTGTTGCCATTACAATTCATGACACAGCTATAGAATGCTCTGTGATTGGCCTCATAATATGTAGCTGATTAGTTTCACAGTAGCTTTGTGTGGTTTTATATGGTGTATCTGCATCTTACTGAGGCTGACCAGGGATCACCTCCACTCATGTGTGTTCACTCTTGCAACAGTTACTACCTTCTGTGGTACAGTTTAAGGCAGGGTACCACCTGTTTGCCTTCCTGTTTGTGTTTGGTTGAATCTTGGTTCTGTTTCAATGGCACAATCACTACACTTATGTGAGTGCTTAAAGTGCATTTGTGTAGGATTCAGCGTTTGCACATGCATTGTCCATCTGCACTGGTGCCATGACAGTCACCACTTTGCTCTTAAGAAGCATAACATTGGCTTTGGAGACTAACTATGTGTAGCATACTGTTAGCCCTGTTTGTGTGACTATGGTGATCCAGGTCATTGGAGTCAATGAAATCCAACATACATTGAGCACAGGTGTTGGTACATGAGGAGTCTTCCCAGTTCATAATGGGATAGTTGAGAGCAGTCATTATTATGATTTTCTGTCTCAAACATAATATTCCCCATTGCAGCACAATATGACAGTTGGGAATTCTGAGGCATGGTGGACGATCTGTCACAAGGTGCAAATTGGATTCCACTTTGGCACAAAGGTAGTTGCACAGCATAATGCATCTGAAGTTATGCAAGTGCAGCTAGCGTGGGGGTGTACATATCCTTCAGGAATATGGACACACCTGTGGCCTGTGTATTCCAATAAAGGACAATGGCCAAGAGGTGAGGTATGTGTTATAACATGGTCATGCAGGGGTGCTGTCTGGAGAATTGACCCATATCACAGTCACTGCACAGATATGTTATCCATGTTAAGGATTGATGTGAGTCCATATTGAGTTTCTGATATGTATCACTGACTAGCAAGACCCACAGTTTATTGCTTGGCTGTCCCTGTTACAGCAGTGGACTTTTCTTGAACTTTGCATGATGAAGACACTAGCCAGTATCCAGATTCCCAGGGGTGACAGGTGCAGGCCTTGTCTTGCAAAGCATCATGGTCTATCAACCATGTTATCCCAGGCAGAGAAATACTGGATACCCTTTGAATTACACCAGTACATTAGACAATTGTGGAATACAATCCTTTTGTCCCTGTACTGCAGTATCATTCTGGCCAATGGCAGAATGCTACCCAGGCCTTGGGACATACCTGCATGGGCTACAAGACTTGACAGTTCCTACATGTGTGTTTCCATGCAGTCCAGGCTACTGCATTACAGGTCCTGCACAACAACATGGAATATGCCAGAGCCATGTGTATAGTTCAAAAGGTGGTCTGAGTGTATGGATATGTGGCTAATCATGGCAGACAGGCAGCTGACAGTATGTTTGCCTTTGTATAGCTTGGTGTGTAACATAGTGCTAGAGTTTGCATTCACAAATGAGTACTGTTGGGCATGTTTCTTGCCATGTGTTCTGAGGGGTGGCACAATTTGGCAAACTATGTCATACAGTTTGTGTATTATGTTGTCTGTCTATTCCAACTTGGGCGGTCTCTTGCTTGGCCAGATACTTAGAAGCGTCTGTGAATGTGTGTGATTTCTGGTGGTATGTGTGGGTGTCCTTACTGTGTTCTGGTAAGGGTATGTGTTGGTTGTGGTGATGAGATGCATGTGTTAACCTACACCTCATGACTGTCCAGTCCAGTCATGGCTGTAGACTGGACTGCCTTCCAGCTTACCCCTGTAGCTGCATCCCAGACAATGTGTGGGGTGTGGTGTTAGGTGGGTTTGGCAGTGTACATGGCATAGAGATTACATTCCCCCAGTATGGCCACATACACAAAGCTGACATTAGTAAACACCAGTAGCCGACTAGTGGACATGCCTGTATGAGCATTCAGTACTACAAGTAACAAGTACTGTATTTAGTTTACTTATTGCTTATGAAGATGTTTTAGACAGTGATGCTCATATGTAAATATTTGTGTTATGGACGTGACAACACTGGCTATTACAGAAACATAGTAGCTGCCTTTAGCAGCAATCCTCATCTGAGGAGCACATCACATACTGATAGCTGATTACAGATGATGCATGTGTCAACAGGTCTGTATCCTTTTCTGGGTATATACTCACATATTCACCAGAACCATGAGCTCTTTTGGGCACGAACACCCACTCCCCAAACACAGTCAAGTATCAATAGACTCTGCTGCCACTACCAACATGATCATGGTATAATTAGATAGTGTAAGCCATCACCTATGAAGCAGCTATTACTCATGGGCAGTAGTCTCCAACATCTTCCACTCCTCCTGCAGATGTTACACTGGAGTTAAAGATGATATGCAACTTGTTTCATTATCAGTACTGTGCACAACCTTACATACAGTATTTGCAAGCGGCTGTTAGGTTGGCAATGAGAGGTTAGGCTACACAAACCTGAATGTTCAACCAATGTGTCTCTACTCTCAATATCCACTCTATGTAGGTGTGCACATATCCATTTGCCCCAGCCCTGTAACAAGAGTCACTATACATTTGCATAACAGTAGACATGCACAGCTGCTATTGCTTGCAAACGATACTAGAGAGGTGGATATTACATGTCTCATGTGCATGGATAGTTACCTAGCTCTTCCAATTTTCTTTGCTATCATGCTGCTAAACTGTCAGATGAATACAATTCATATGTATCCTGTTATTGAGTATTGTAATTGCCAATAGACATAACTAATGTTTGCAAACATAACAGAAATATTATGTAAAATGAAATACAGATCTGCCTAGAATACTGTACATTACACAGTTATTGGCACAATATCCTACAATGCAAATCATATTTGCACAGTAAGCCCATATTTGACATGTTTGTCTCACTAATACACCCATACATATGTCTACTGTTACAATACATCAACATATATTATCCCCTGTTATAGCACATACTTGTTGGACCAACCCTGTCACTGACAGTGGCTGGAAAAGAATTGGTGAATTCCAAGCCCAAATATATCATCCCGTGTGATGTATGAGGAGTTTGCCTTGCGACCTACAGCAGTACACACATAGAATACTACAAGCATTACTACTGCTCAACAATACATCACTACAAGATAGCTATTTCCACTATATGCATTGATTACACTGTAATTATTACAGAACAGGTACTACATACACAGATATACTAAATGTTATACATACCTTCTTGGTAATTGGAGGTGTTATTGACTGGTATTTTAATCTTTTTCAGTTTGTGTTTTAATCTTCTATTGGGTATTTTGGACTGTTCTGCAGGTATATACATATGGTATGAATGTGTGACAAAGCATCCTTTTATAGTTAGAGATCAGAAACATTTGCTATCCTGATCACTAATTGGTATTCCGAAGTAGTTAATTACATGCACATTGGCTGTGTAGCTACTCCATTAGCAAGTACCATGGCAACAGTGGAGTATTATTGAGTACTCCACTTGGGCATTGACCCTTTGCCTTACTTGTCAGGAAAACAGCCTGGAAGTGTTGTCTGAAATCTATTGCAACAGCTGTATGGAGACAAATACAAATATATTGTGTGTAATGCCTAGAAGATTTGGTCTAAATGTGAGTACTGCTGTTATAGTTCTGAACATTGTTACTTGTGCAGGGTTTGTCTGTACCTGATACTTCTGCATATGTTTCAGTCTGGCCAGGATGTGTGACCAGATCAAGGCTGTATGGCTATGCATATAATGTTAGGGGGTTTACAGTGTGCTCACCAGACATCTTTAGTTTGGTGTAAATGTGTACCATACTGTGCTTATAATCAGTAATTGGTAACACTTCCTGGTGTAATTACTTTTCAACCCTCTGAAACAGGATTAGTTCAAACAAACCCTGTAACATCAGCAGCCATTCCATTGTATAACAGCAACTATTTCACATAGGGCCATGTTAGTGTGTCTCTGTCCAGGTATGTCAAGGTTTCAGCAGATGTCGTGCAGTGGGTGAATAATTGGTTATGGTATGACAGTATGTATTGTTGTAATTAGTTTGGGTGTGGGGGAGATGTTGGTGGGTGTACATAGCAGAAGCAGGTGTGTAGGAACCACTTTTATACATATTCTATATGTGTGTGGGTGTTCTTTCCCTATGTGAACACCTATCCCTTAGTGGACTAATACTATGGTAATTGCAGGCTGATTCATTAAGGCACTGTCCTGTATAGCATGCAGGTAATGTTAGTCCTTGAATCATTTTGGCAATACATCGGAATGTAATAACGTTTTGCTAAATGAAAGATGTCTGGGTATTTCTGTCATGGATATTTGCAGTCATTGTAGTTGTGTTGGTGACTAACCCTATTTGACTCATGTCCATAGAACATATTTGTAATAGTGTATTGGCATATACTCTTCATATGTTATGTTCATATTGTTTGGGGGTGGCAGACTGTGTGATTGCTATGCTCCATGTTATACTCAGATTTGAACACTTCAGATGCTGTATACAAACATGTATGTATGTATGTATATATATATATATATATATATATATATATATATATATATATATATATATATAATATATATTATTGCATATGTTTATATGTACCTCCATAGATGTGTAGATGTTTTTAACCTATCTACATAGATGTATATCTATATATCGACATGTAGCTATGTATCTCTCTCTCTCTCTCTCTATATATATATATATATGTACATCTGTATATATATATATATATATATATATATATATATAGCATGCACCTTTCATTGGGTACATGGGGGTTTGTCCTATTTCCACACAATCCTCCCTTTTGTGTTTTAACCTGTCTGAACACACAACTGGCATAGGTACATTTCAGGTAGCTTACTGGTAGGTTACTCTGAGGATGGTGTACATGTTTGCGGGTTCAAATCGTAGAAGTGGTTATTATTTTACCTCTCAGAGTAGGCACTGGTAGGGAAAGTGTGATTAACACACATTTAAGCAGTTGTAAGCAAGTTTGCCCATGGTCTGCCTGACGGTAAGCAAAGGTTACACCTCTGAAGCGCTTATCCGTTTAATTGTGTTTAAGCGTCGCTTACTTTTGCACAAACCCGCGCAAAACTGCTTATAACTGCCTAAAACCTTAATCAACCTGCATCCAACAGCCCTTATTCTGGCCCTCAAAAAAAATTAACAGCCCGTGCAGGTCTTGAACCCGGGGCCATGAACACCACAGTCACTGAGTTTGCCACTAAGACATCTGCTATATGTACAAATGTTATGGTGTTTAGAATATACATTTACTACGGGCATTCATCATTACTGAAAACAAATGTGACAGTCAGTTGGTGTACATATGTATGGTACTTGTTAATGGTCATATGTTTGTGGAATTAAGTGTTGCAATGTGACCTGACAGGGTGTATTATGGATGAGAATGGTTCTTGTTTTGTGTCCTTTTTTTATTGTCCCCATACTCCACGTATACCCCTCCAGTTCACTTATTGAACATCCAATCCAGGCTCTCCTTGATGCATAATTTCATTACCAATCATTCCTCCCCCACTCCAATCTCCACATACACAACAACCATCCCTTCTATGGTGAATTAAGTTAATATTAATAGTTATAATACCAGAGCTGCATGTGTTTTATGTACACTTCAATTCCTTTGAATTGCTTCTGTGTCACAAAGAGTGTTCATAGATGTTTATATATATGGCTATAGATGTAACTGTATATATATATATATATATATATATATATATATATATATATATATATATATGCACAGACATCATTGACATGCATATATATATATATATATATATATATATATATATATATATATAGATATATATATATATTTAGTATTAATTTTTAACAGTTATACATATGTAGACTTGTATATATTGATTCACAAACTACAGTACATTACAATGTACTGTACATATGTACACAAAGTGACTGTCCCATTTGTGGTCAGTACTGTGGAATGCCTGTAGTAAAAGGTGCAGTCTAAAGAACATGAAACATGTATACAGCTCAGATGGCTTAGTGGTAAGTCCCATTACTATGGTATGTATGGTCCAGGGTTCAAGACCTGTGATGCTTTAAAAATGTTTTTTACTCCAGAATAAGGCTCATTTAAGCAGTTGTAAACATGTTTAAAAGTATTTGTGCGACATTAAAGCAGCAGTTAAACACGGTTAAACAAAATTTAAAAACGTATAATCTGTGTGCGCAAACACGGCCATATCTGCTAACTACTCAGGATATATACATTTCAGTGAAGTAACATCTCACTATGTGCTTACATAACATTACAATCTCTGTTGACTTTACTCTCCAGCACACGTGTTTATATGGGTGTTTCAAATGTTTATTATACTGAAAAATACTACCTAAATATGCAAGATGTGGTTAAGGTATACTTTTTAACATGAAATACATCTCTGACTTTATTGGGATTTGAACAACAAATGCACAGATACTATGCGAATACTTTAACCATTACACTATTGACATTAACGTTGCTTCTGCCTATTTCTTATTTAGATGATATCTATGTGTAAGCTAGGCTAAGCAAAGAGCAGAGGCGCTCAAACCCACTGAGCTTCACTTACTCTTGAAATCAAAACATAAATGAAATGAGAGACTATAAATTAAATTCCTAACTACATTAGGCATAGCCCCTCACTGACACACTTCAATAGGAACCTTGATGTTTGAATGGGTAACAGAATATACACCCCTGGGATCATGTGTCCCAGAACCATACAGCCAGGGGGAGGGGGAGCCTCTCCAGTTTTATAGCTGCATGACCTGTTGGGGAAATTGAATGGTGTTGATTTTTCATGTTAACATGCCCTTTTTAAATCACTAAGTGCCCATATCACCATCCGCCACCTCAGTCTTCAATAGCTTCTGGCAACTCTGGCTGGAATCACTTCATTGGCTATGCTTGACAGAGGCTCAGTTACTTCAACAATGGTGCAGAGGAAGCCAACACACTGTAGCTATGCTTCTAAATGCCCTTGGGCAGATAGCCTACTACCTATCTGTGAACCTCTAAAGTGCAGGCCATCACAGAAATAATATATGAATAAACAGAGCTTTCAGATCACAATATACAGTGAAAAAATCACCTTGTAGTCAGAAAACAGTTAAGTACAGCAAGAACATACAGAACACTGATACTTAATCACTCCAAAAGCCTATCTTGGAAGCTAGAAGACTTGTATAAGTTTAAGGCTTTCTATTGCTTACCAGTAGGTTACAGGAAAGATGAGAAACGAGCACAGATGGGCAACATGCATGCAACAATACAATACCGGCGTGCATGTGTCAGCCTTAGGCTTTGGAATACTGGCCAAGGCAACTGGTGCCCCCATGGTGCCTTTTTTAGGCAAGTCCCACAGGTGAATCCCACCTCCGTAAACAGCACAATAGTGAAATCAATGAGGGTTATGCTACTCAATGCCAGGGGTTGTAATCACAACATGCACGCAGTCACAGCACTCCTCTGTATGGATGACGTCATCTGTGCAGTAACTGAAACCTGTTTTAAGGTTCCTGAAGCACACCAGTACTACTGGACTACAACCCATACCACACAATTCGGCCACAGAACATGGACTGACACAGACATGTAGGGGGTCTATCCAAATTCATCAGGGATACTTACACCTCCAGGTTAGTGGAGCAGCATGATATCTCTGAGATCATCCAAGTGCAGCTAACATCAGCCACAACTGCAATACAAACTTTGGCCTACTACAGATCACCCTCCATGACCCTGGACCACCACTCCACCTACTTGGAGACAGTGGAAAATACGACAGTCCTACCGAACACCCTGGTATTGGTCGATTTCAACTACCCTGCCATTACCTGGGAAACTTACTCGAGTACTCACTTCTGGGCCCAGCGCTTCCTGGAATTTATCACATCAAATGCCCTGTATCCTCCCTAACCAGAGGTGGAAACATACTAGAAGTGGTAATCACCAACATGGGCGACAGGTGCACCACAGCAGAGGTAAACCAGTCACTGGTTAGATCTAACCATGAACTATTCACTGATGATTTCCACACCCAACCATCTCCCCCACCCAAGGTAACCACAGTGAAAATCTTTCCTATAGCTAACTTCACACTACTAAAGACAGAGGTGGGAGGTTTCACAGCCCCCACGGTAAGGGAAAACACTGCTCAAGATACAGAAAGATTTACAAATGCACTCTATAAGCACCTACAGGGATGTATGGATCGTACCATCACTGGTAATCCAAGACTCATTCCTCCAAGACAAGGACACCAGTCTGGTGGACCCCTGCAATAAACAGGCTATACAACAGAAGTAGGACAGTAGTCCAGAAAAAAGCAAATGCCAAGAAGGGCAGACATCCGTGACCAGTATTAGTAAGAAACTTAGGTCCCTCATGAAATCATCCATGGCTAACTTCAACAGGAAAATAGGCAAGGATTCGAAAGATAACCACAAAGCCTTCTTTGGCTATGTCAAGGGTCTAAGTGGTAACATACACATTTGCACTGTGCCGGTGCAATATAGCACAAAATATACTGAACCTACTAATATCGCCAACATCCTTGCAGATACATTCAGTGCAAACTTCACCCCCTATAGAACCCACAACAAATACCCGTAAAGTACAGTATCCCAGACATCAGAGACACACAGGTGGAAATAGCCCTCTCAAATGGCAAAACACATCGTCAATGGAGGCAGATGGTGTCCCAGACTACATCTTCCAAACACTACAAGACAAACTAACCCCCCCCCACCTAATTAAGCTTTTCAACCTCAGTTTCTACACAGGCTACATGCCCATACAATGGTGCATAGCAACTCCACCAAGGTGGAAACACAACTGACCATGGTAACTACCACCCCATAAGCCTGACTAGCCTGGTCTGCAAAGCTATGGAGCACATCCTCATGACACTCATTAACAAAGACATTGGTAACCTCCAAACACTTGACCCAACCCAGGTCAGCTTGGTTGAGTGCAGATCATGTCTACTGAACCTGTTTGACGTCTTACAGACAGTCACCAAGGCATTAGATGAGGGGAGAGGTGGTTCACACATACTACCTGGACCTTGCCAAGGCTTTTGACACCATTCCCCACTCAGGTATTTTTGATAAACTCATCAGCCTGTACATGAACCCATACATCACAGGATGGGTTGGCAACAGGCTTACACACAGAACCCACATGGTAAGACTAGCAGCCTCCAGGTCCAACTCTTAACCAGTCACAACTGGTGTCCCACAGGACTCAGTCCTGGGACCCCTACTGTTTGGCATATACTTCTCAGAGGTACAGGGAAACACAGGTGGACTACGGCAGACCATGTTTGGCAATGATTGCAAACTGGGAGCCATAATTGACAGTCCAGCTGACACAGACATCCTTCAAAGGGCCTCACAGAGACCGACACAGGGTGTCAAAGTCATGGCCTCAAGCTAAGTGCCACAAACTACATGGTCATTCCATTTGGGAAAAACTAAACACCCACATATTAACACATAAGTGGCAGTCACCTTAATACAGGCGAAGTAATAGGGGGATCTTGGGACTAAGGTAGATAGTGATCGCTCCTTTAACAATCATATCTCCAAAGTAGTTAGGACATCCTTCTATGTAGGCCATCTGATTACTAAAGGGTTCGCATCTAGACATACTTAGGTTATAGTGCCCCTTTACTCGTCACTCATCAGTCCCATCATAGAGTATGATAACCCATTTGGGATGTACCTCAGAAGACACTTCCGACAGCTGGAAGGTCCATGAACGTACCTCATCAAGAGGATTACTGGCCTCAAACATATGTCCTATGCAGCCAGACTGAATAAACTCCTGCTTTACTCAGTGGCATCTTGTTTACTCAGAGATGATCTCTGCTGGCCAACAAAGCCATGTCCAACTCAGGCTTAATGGATATGCTTCACCTATGGGAATCCATGTCACAGTGAGCCACACGCTGTAGTGAGCTAAACCTTGCCACAACAATAACTAGAACATGCTGTAGGGACAGATTCCTGTCACAGAAACTCCCCATGCTTTGGAACAACATCCCTAATTACATTATACAGAGCCCCTCACTAACACTCTTCAAGAGAAACCTTGAAGAGTGGATGGGGAACAGTAGATACACCCAGGGGATCCCACCATTGGCTCTGCTCCACAAAGGAACAGTTAATTAATCAATGGAGTGGCAAAAGCTGACACATTTTGGTTAGGTTTATGAATGCCTATAAACCTATACATACAGTATCAGCACATGCTGATACCGTAACTTACTGTTCAGGTGTTGACTTACCATGTGCCAATAGCAGTTGTGTGCGCAATAGTTGAGGGCTGCCTATGTTGAATGCACACATCAGACTGCCTATACATGACAATTTACAGGTAGTCTTGTGTTTGTGCCATCCATTTTTACTCTGTGTGTAGGTGGAGAAAGGTGTCAGTCCCTAGGTGCCTACACTGTGCTGTGTGTGCTATATGTTCCCTCTTTGCTAAGGCATGGGCATACTGGGCACGCCTCCATCTGCCTACTGGGGCTGGCTCAGGGTCTTCGTGGTCTGAGTATCTCTGTGCCTGTGGGGCCCTTGGCAATGGTGGTGAGCTGTGAGGGCCTTCACCATTCTGTCCCTGCTGCAGCTGTTTCCACAGAATCATATCGTGTAGCATGGCATATACTATGAAGATGTGGGCACACGTGCCTGGAGAGTACTGCAAGGCTCCATCAGAAATGTCCAAGCAATGGAACTGTGATTTAAGCATCCCAAACACATGCTCTGTGATGATTCTGGTTTGTGCGTGTGCCTCATTATGGAGTTCTTGCATGGGTGTGTGTGTATTTCTGATGGGAGTCATCATCCATGGTTCCAGTGCATTGCTAGCATCCCCCACCAGGTCACCACTTGGGATGTCCACCATGGCAAATACCTGATACAGCTGTGAGGCATGCCAGATGTGAGAGTCGTGATAGCTTCCAGGGCTGCAAGCACACACATCCATGATAAGGTCCTGAGCATTGCACATGACCTGGCAATTGATGGAGGGATATCCCTTGCAGTTTATGTAGCCCCTACCATGCTCACTGGGTGGTGGCTTGATATGTATGTGCATGCAGTCGATTGCACCCAGTACCTCCGGGTATTCTGCCACACGGTGGAAGAGGCGCATATCGCTGGCCATCTCCTCCTGTGTTTGCGGGAAGTATATGTGCTCATTGGCATGTGGTAACATGACATCCAGGAACTTGTGACGTACTCTCGATGCTGATGCCTGTGAGATCCCCATGGTATCCCCAATTGGCCTTTGAAAGGTACCTGTGGCTAGTATTCTCAGGCTTACACATACCTTCGTATCCACTGGGATGGGTTCCCCTCTGTTTGTTCTGGCTCTGAGGCGTGGCCGGCACAGCTCCACAAGTTGCTGTAGGGTGTCCCTGTCTACCCTGTAATGCTCTACTATCTCCAGATCATGTAGCCCCTGGTAGGTTATCCTGGGTCTGAACACTCTTCTCCTCCTCTGGTGCCTGAGGTAGTTGTCAGTATCATCCGCCACACCATCTTTAGTCTCCCAACACATGCTGGTGGATCAAAGCTATGGCAGCCCCTAAAATGCACATATTAAAAGTTCCCCATATGTATACATCAATGGTGCAGAGTGTATGGGAATACACAAGTGTGTGTGAGGTACTTTCACACTTTATACTATTGTGCTATGGATGCTGCTGATGTCATTGGCTGCGTATGAGCAATTCCAGCTGCAGGGTATCTTAATTATGGGTTTTACAGTGAGTACTGCAAGTGTGGGGCCTGTAGTGTGGAGTTATGCTTGCCTGCCTTGATTAATCTGTTGCCCTTTAATTCACTTTTACACCTGGACCCCCTCCCATTGTCAGGCATGCATCCACCTGCCAACTTTCTTGTTTTGTACTTTCCCTACCCAGTCATGTGTTGCAAAATGTGTTTTGTAGCTGATATAATGCAATTCTGCTTTGTTCTGCTGTGACACTTTACTGTTTTCTTTGCAGTACAGCCCCTCCCCTTTCTTGTTCTGCAGGTAGCTGCTTGCAGCCTTGTTAGCTCTTATCAATGGGCCACTGTAGGATACTAGGTGTTAATTAGTCATTTGTACTCCAATTTCCCTGCTGCAGCATTTCCTTATTTTTTTTCCTATATCTTTCCTGTTTCAGCTCCAGTGCATGCCGCACAAAAACGTTTATCGAGTTTAAGTGCATTTTAATCTCCGTTCACATGCATACTCAGTTACCTTGTGTGCTATCAGCTGAGCAAAGCTATAGCCAGTTCAACACACCCCTTTTCTGCAGCTTTGCTTAGCTACAGGAAAACCAGATTAGCAATGCTCCAATCTGCTTACAGCAAAGGTGACACACCCCTCTCTTGATGTCATTTTTATCTCAAGGGCACACCAGTGATTCACTATTACTCCTCTCATTTGCATGGCATTGCCTACTAATTCCTAGCTACTGCATAAAATACTGTCACAACCCCTTAGGAACCCTTGCACCATGGTGGTGTAACATGCCTGCCATTGACTATTATGGGGAAATCATGATATGTGTTACATTGCAGTTTTATTCTATATTTTTCTATTTTTCTATTTTCCTTGCAATCCCATTTGCGAGCCGCTGCCCTGTGCTTAAACTTCGCAATAGTGCGAAAAAAATAAAGTAAATGTCCATTTTTTATATTTTGCACATGTTTTTTATGCCAATGGCTATATATTTAGCCATTGGCATATATTAACAATATAATACATGTGTTTGGTCAGCTGTCATGGCTCCGATTTTATATATGCAAAAATGCAAACCGTTTTTTTACAGTTTACATTTCTGCATGCTTACACTATGCCTGCACCACTTCCTGGATCGCAAAATACATTCATTTGCATGCTACACTGCTGCAAATGGGGTAATTAGCATACAGGGGCCGTGGGCTGTGCGGGCTTAGCGTACGCAGGCAGTGCACGTGGAAACAGCTCATACCTGGTTCGCTTGCCGGCCATACTTGGTGTTGGAACGCCAACTCTACGCCTGCACCTGGTGCAAGCTTCATGAATCCCGGGGAGATATATATATATATATATATATATATATATATGTGTATATAGATTAAAAAAAAAACAAGAAAGAGCTAATATTTATGGTGTTGGGAGGACAGGAAGGGGGAAAAGACGTGAAAGCACTATAGGCTTGGAGGACATGTGGGTAATAGGCAATGAGGAGTCTCATGGAGTGCAAAAAATGTGGGGATGCAGGGGGAGCCAGTAGTCATAAGGTGGGGGGACACCTTTAACTTCCTTGTCTAGGCTCTCTTTCAGTTAAGGCTGGGCCTGAGCCCAGCAATAAGATGATGCTAATATTGTTCCCCATTATGTCATCATGGAGGTCAGTTCATAGATTTTGTTTTTTTTTTTTTTGGAAAGGCACTATGTTCATGATAGGGAACAGAAAAATAAATTAAGTCCTCTTGATGGGGAAATAGGGTTGTAAAATATTTTGTCTACTATTCTACACAGTACAGAATGCTCTTGAAGCCGGCCTTCTATAAAATAAAACAAAATCGAGCATTTTTTTCAAATGTTTAAGTCAGGACCTGCCTGGAGTGATATGTTCAATTATATGGGCATTTTATGAAGAGGTACATTAGAATAGTGACACACTCCACAGTAAAAATGGAAAATGAATAAAATATCTAACAATCTCGTATTTGCTTAGCTGGGCCTCCATTAGCTGTGAATACAGGATGTTAATTAAAGCAACATACATCAACGGTCTATGGCAGAGAAACATCTTATCCATCAGTCGGCAAATGTACCACTGATGGTAAGGGACACATACTAAACTTATAGGAAGAAGAAGGGGTAAAACACTTCTACTAGACCTAGGTTCCCAATTTTGGAAAGCACCTCTTTAGAAGCAAAAAAAAAAAAAAAAAAAAACAAAAGCAGTGCAAACAAAATGCAGACTTTGCAAGCCTACAACCATTAGTGCATTCCCTTACTTACTGAATGTTTATTTACTGTTTCGGTGTTTTGTACATAGCACTTTACTTCCAGAAGGAGTTTAAATCACAAACTTTCATGATATACCATGCTAATTACCAGAAATAACAGACTAACAAATATATCACAAGTTACTTGAAATAAAACAAAGAAAAGAATACGGACTTCACAGATCTCGTGAGCTCCTGTAACCTGCAGCAGCACATCAAAAGCAGAGTTTTAAGAGGGCAGCAATCCTAAATTAGCCGCCACTAATCATTTCATACATTCAGTAGTGACCAACTGCACTACTGAAGTCAATGTGTTCAGTGACTATAGGAGGCAGTAGTTCCACACTTTTACTTATTTATTGCTTGCTCACCAGGTCAGACTAGATGACTAACTTGAAATTATTCTTACAGGGCCACAGAAATAAAGTACAATAAATGTACAGATGAATAAGAACTATAAGAGTATAACCTAGTGCATTCTAATTCAGGTTTATTCTAAGCTAGTTCCCTGCATGTAAACTAATTAAGAGAACAGTCAGGATAACATGATGCACACATAGGGGTTTGATCACTGCAAACTACAGAACACAATTTGCAGAGCTTTTCAGTTTCTTATGCAGAGCATTTATATATTTCAAGACCATGATTTTTTTGTAAAGTAACAGACAGCCTCAGTTAACAAGAAATGTTGTTAGATGTGCAGATTGAGGGAATATGCAGCCTGCATGAAAGCAGCGGTTAAAAAATATCACAAAACCAGGGCCATGGAATCCAGCATCACAGTGGTTAACATTGTCACCTCACAACAAGAGGTTCTACGGTTCGATTCTCGGCTGGGGTGCCTTCTGTGTGAAGTTTGCATGTTTTCCCTGTGTTCGCGTGGGTTTCCTCTGGGTACTCTGGTTTCCTCCCACATTCCAAAGGCATGCATCTGGAGCATTTCTCCCCGGGCCTCCGCTGAAAACAGGCTCTGTGGAACCTAGTTGGACATTCCCGGTCAACAAATATTAAATAAATAAATAAAATAAATAAAGCACAGTTGTATTGGTGGTCAGGGATTAACCTGGGAACTAATGTCTAATCATTCCTCATTACTGTTTCAATCTAAATTTAGAGTTTTAATTTTTAGAGTCTTTTTTTATTTTATTTTGGTCATAATACCAGTTAGGTACTTGAGACTCCTCTTTAGCAAAGATAGCTCAGGAACACAAGTTAATATTTTGGCTTGTAGAGTGCGCAAATATTAAATAACATGATTCAAATACAAAACTCCAGCACTGTAGCCTAACAACTAAAGCATCATGTTGGTATCAGACTCCAGTGTAATCTGCATCAGGCATATCCAGCTCCAGACTTCTGTCAAATGGAGTGTTGGCAGAAATGGGGAAAGGAAAAAACTCAATATATTGGGGGGGTGAGAATATTTCTTACAGGACTACGTATTTACATAAAAAATTTACAGCCCGACATCAAAATACAAGATTGCAGAAGAGATAGATGAAAGAAAGACAAAAGTACAGTAATAAATATCACAGTAATCAAACAAAGAAAACACAGTGGTAAAGAAAACAAACAATACTAAAATGACATTTAACCAGTTCCTAAAAATAGAGTGAGTGAAATCTTTGATTTGGGACAAAGTAAATCAAATGTGTAGCTACACTGTGACTACAAAAAAACATATGTATCATCCTTACCATTTTGCCCAACCAAGCTTTTTTTGTGCATGTAATTGATAAACTTTTTAAAGTGTTTTAAAATAGTGCCAAACAAATGTTCTCTGGTTTCTCATGCAGACAGTCTCACTAACTCCCAACACAAGGCACAGTGCACTTGAGGTGATATATTGAATTTTGCACAGCTCAGTTTAAAACTCACCTGGCACAACCTGTTGAACAACTTATAGCTCCAAAACATCTTCCTCTTTACTCAATATTCTGGTCTTGTAGGAGTCTAGACCACCATTATCTTGATGGCTGTGGCAGGGAATCAAAAAGTTGAGCAAGTGGACGTCTCAGCAGTTTATGACACCTTTTATCCTTTGGCAGCAATCTCTTATCTCATGTGTGTAACACATTCAGCACTGTAGATCTTCTTCTCTTTCAGTTGTTGCAGTTAGGGGTCACCACAGCAGATCATCTGATTCCATTTCTTCCTGTCCTCTGCATATTGCTCTGTCACACCAACCGCCTGCATGTCCTCTCTCACCATGTCCATAAACCTTATTTTAGGCTGTCCTCTTTTCCTCTTACCTGGCAGCTCCATCCTTAGCATCCTTTTCCCAATATACCCATCATCCCTCCTCAGCACATGTCCAAACCAACACAATCTCGCCTCTCTGACTGTCTCCAAACCATCCAACCTGAGCTGACCCTCTAATATACTGATTCCTAATCCTGTCCATCCTTGTCACACCCAGTGCAACATCTTTAACTATGCCACTTCCAGCTCTGACTCCTGCCTTTTTTGTCAATGCCACATTCTCAAACCCATACAACATAGCTGGTCTCACTACCCTCTTGTAGACCTTCCCTTTCACTCTTACTGGTACCCATCTGTCACAAATCACTCCCAACACTCTTCTCCATCCATTCCACCCTGCCTGTACTCTCTTCTTCACCTCTCTTCCACACTCACCATTACTCTGAACTGTTGATCCCAAGTACTTAAACTCATCCACCTTCGCCAACTCAACTGCCTGCATTCTCACCATTCCTATATCCTTCCTCTCATTCACACACACATATTCTGTCTTAGTCCTACTGACCTTCATTCCTCTCCTCTCTAGAGCATAATCTCCACCTCTCCAGGGTCTCCTCAACCTGGTCCCTACTCTCACTACAGATCACAATGTCATCTGCAAACATCACAGTCCATGGGGCCTCCTGTCTGATCTTGTCAGTCAACCTGTCCATCACCACTGCAAATAAGAAAGGCCTCAGAGCTGATCCTTGATATAATCCCACCTCCACCTTAAACAGATCTGTCACTCACACTGCAGACTCCATCTCTATCACACTACACTCATACATATCCTGACCCACTCTTACATACTTCTCTGCCACTCCTGACTTCCTCATACAATACCACAACTCCTCTCTAGGCACCCTATCATATGCTTTCTCCAAGTCCACAAAGACACAATGCAACTCCTTCTGACCTTCCCTATATTTCTCCATCAACAGTCTCAGAGCAAACATCGCATCTGTAGTGCTCTTTCCCAGCATGAAACCATACTGCTGATTGCTAATCATCACTTCCCTTCTTAACCTAGCTTCCACTACTCTTTCCCATAACTTCAAGCTGTGACTGATAAGTTTTATCCCTCTGTAGTTACTACAACGCTGCATGTCACCCTTATTCTTAAAAATATCTATCAAAACACTTTGCCCCATTCCTCAGGCATCCTCTGACGTTCCAAGATTTCAGTAAACGATCTGGTTAAGAACTCCACTGCCATTTCACCTAAACACTGCCATGCTTCCACTGGTATGTCATCTGGACAAACAGCCTTTCCATTCTTCATCCTCTTCATAACTGTCCGTACTTCCTCCTTGCTAATCTGTTTCACTTCCCGATTCACTATCCCCACATCATCCAACCTGCTCCCTCTCTCTCTCATTCTCTTCATTCATCAGCCCCTCAAAGTACTCTTTCCATCTGCTCAACACACTCTCCTTGCTTGTGAGTACGTTTTTCTCACTATCCTTTATCACCCTTACCTGCTGCACATCTTTTCCAGCTCAGTCCCTCTGTCTAGCCAATCGGTACAGGTCCTTTTCTCCCTCCTTAGTGTCCAACCTTTCATACAACAGTCCATATGCCTTATCCTTAGCCTCCGCTACCTCTCTCTTTGCCATGCTCCTCATCTCCTTATACTCCTGTCTACTTTCTTCATCTCTCTGACAATCCCACTTCTTTGCCAACCTCTTCCTCTGTATACTCTCCTGTACTTCCTCATTCCACCACCAGGTCTCCTTGTCCTCCTTCCTCTGCCCAGATGTCACACCAAGCACCTTTCTAGCTGTCTCCCTTACTGAATAGCTGGGTAACTACAGCAGAGATGGTAAATCTTCACTGCCCCCCAGTGCCTGTTTTAACTCTTCCCTGAACTCCACCTCACAATGTACTGCAAATGCTGATACATTTAAGTGGTTTATAGCAGGCCTGAGGAGCAAAGAAAGCTAACTATGAGGCAATTACCACCCTGGACAGTCCTCCAGTTGGCATTCCCCCTAAGAGTTGAGAAGCAAAGAAAAAAACATCTTCAGTTCTAGGCAAAGTAGCTAGCTACTATGGTTCTGCATAGTAACATGTTCATATTTTTTCTAGACAAACTGTAACAAAGAGTTACACTGACTTAGTGTGAGAGGTAAACATTCTTTCAAATCATTAAATCATTTAAGCAGTTGTGATATTAACTATGGAGGTTTAAATTACTATTGGTATAAATGGTCAGGACCACTGACTTCAGGGAATGATTGGGATCTTTTCAAAGATGATGATGATGCCCTCTTAACAGCTTGCACATGGAGCAGCCACCTGCTTTGCTCCAAACTACTTATGGCTTTACAGCCAAATACAGTTACTTTGGGGCACAGACCTACACTATTTTTGACAATTAAATCCAGAGTAAAAGAAGCAGCTGAAAGGGTATGCATCATGACGACAGATGCTTAAATGCTTTAACATTAAGAATTGCAGCACATAAAAATATTAGCAGTACTTTTTCTGCAGAAAGTTTCAAAACCATGTACACAACACAGCAAGACAGGATGAATGAAACTCAGCAATATAAACATAAAAATACGTTTATTTCAAATCATAAATGAAATGAGCTTACATTCAGAGATACAGCAGCACCATAATGAAAACAGAACTGAAATACCATACAGATTGTAAAATCATGAGACACAGTCACCATGGATGCAATACTGAGTAAGTAACACATACTAAGATGCACGATCACATACTAAGATGCAACATGATACCAGGTTGTGGGCTGAATTTGTGCCTCTTGAAAACATTTCTGCAACTAAAGTCCAAACAATTTGCTGTTAATGCTAGATTAGCTAGATTAACTAGAAATGTAATTACCAATCAGAAAGAACAATTCCAAACACTGTACATAATCTTGAAAGACCAAAACAGAGATGCCAAGTAGTTCTCACCGGGTATTTGAACAAGCATAAAAATATTTGGCTTCCAAGAACAACATCCTGTGTAGATTTACATTCACAGTGATGACAGAACAAATGCATCTACAGACATGCATCACAAACGACAGTGTTTTCAAGTTTGAAACAATTAAAATAAATAACTGTAAATATACTGAAAAGTTACACAACATTAATCCTGGAAAATGATTACATTATTTAGACAGCTGTTAACAGAAAACATCTGTAGACACAGCATGCCTCTCAACTATGATTTACGCATAGAACTATGATTTCTTTGCCCTCACATTTACAGATTTCCTTCAAGAAGATTTACCCACTTAAGATTATCTACTTTATTAAATAAAGTGAAATAAAAACTGCAGAAAGATTTGTCATCATTGACAGTACATGGTCAAGTTAATAAAGAACGTCTACTACAGAAATTTTAAAAAGTCAGTGCTGTGATTTTTAATGCTCAAAAATTGTAGGGAAACAAAAGTAATGTAAGAAATGAGGAAATATACTTTCAATACTGGCGAAAGATTATAAGGATATTGCAGAAATGTTTTCAAGATACTGCTTGATCCGGACTGCCCTAAGTGTAATTAAAAAAGCAGCATTCACCTCATTATAAATACTTACAATAAACCATCTGGAAAAAGTAGAAATAACATTTAATTCTCAATTTATATACATATTACCGATTAGTAACATCTTTTTGTAAAAAAAAAAAAGAATGCAAAAATACACACAGTGTAAAAGTACACAAAATACTTGAAAAAAAACAAAAAACTGTAACTTAGAAACATGTCACAATTGTGCAAATATTCCCAAATCCTCAGCAGGATCAAAAATTGGCTCCAGGCTTCCATTACATGGCACATTAGCTGTGTCAGTTTAATGAGCTGTGATTGATTAATAACTGCATAACCAGGGTTCAGATATGGAAAGCACAATGGGTATTGTTAATGATTTATGCGTTCCCTGTTTTATCTACTTCAGGATGAGGGTCACAAGAAGCAAAGTTCTGCTGAATTTTACATCATCTGTGCTGATGTGAACGATGGTATGGTTATTATCTTTGTACTTAAAAAGGACTTGTAGATTCAGTTTCAACTCATAGGTTCATAGAGTATAGGTTTATAGATAAGTACTAAGCTAACTGCCCTTGCGAGCCATTTTAAGCCTAGCCAATTATCTCTTGTGAGACTCAAACCCTGTACCTTGTGTTTGTAAGGCAAACAACTTAACCATTAGGCCACCCTCCCAATCTTCTACTGTGAGTTATAAGTGTGTAACATTATCCTTTTCAGACTGGACATTTTTTATGTGTAGCTTCTTGCATTCCACCAAATAAACTTAAATAAAGCTTACGGACAGAGAAGTACAACCTCAGAGGAGAAGTGGCCGCATAGCATTCAGTCACATTATTCTGTAGTTATTTTAAAAAAAAAGGGTATTATATTAGGACTGACAAGACTGCATGTACAAGCATCTATTCAGTGATATGAAACCATTGTCTGATTCTAGCTAATTAAGTGTGACAAAGCATGGTTATCGGTGACGACTGCTTTGTGACGATAACTGTAATCCTTGTAGAAAATGGATCCATGACTATAAGGCCAACATGTATAGTACCTTAAAATGTCTCCTTATCATTTGCTTGCTTGTGTGTGTGACATCTTCTCCCTCAGACCACATATGTAATTTTACTACAACTAAATTTCAAAAACCGCTGTACTCAACAGCCAATCAAAAGAATTCCTATATAATACTAGATATGAAAAGGTGAAATGCACATCCCACTTCGAGTGTCAGCTTTTCCATTCTCAAAAACTTACATGGGAGGTTGGTACATTGGTTAAGATATTGACCTTTTAGACACAAGTTGCAAGGTTTGCACATGTGGTAACTGGCTAGGCTTAAAATGGACCACAAGGGGAGTTAGCCTTGTACTAATCTATGACTATACGACATTTGTGATTAAACTGAACTGACCACCAAAAACTGTGGCAGTGTGCTAGATAACCCACTATCTCCTAAGGTCAAGAAGAATATGCAGCCCTGACCAATTTTCCACACACTGCTTAGCTTTCTGAAGCTAATGGGCAGAATAAATGCAAGAACTACTAGCCTCAAGTTAATTAGAATCCTATATTCTGCATGCCATCTGGAGCTCATTGTAAGATAGCAGACATGTCACTGCTGCCAGATGCAGAAACAAAGGTAAACATTATCAAAAATAGCAAAGCATGTACTCCAACCTCTCTAGCAACAAAAGTCCACAATGCTGCTGAGACACTGACAAAAAAATGTCATTCTGTACAACTGTGGTACACATAGCTTATTAGTCATTTACTATATCAATACAGTGCAGCTTAAAATGGCCTTAGTCCTGAACGCGAAGTAATAATGTCACTGCAGTGGTTACTGTCTCACATGCACAGACCTGGAGATATATTCAGGAAATGCTCTTCCTTAAACATCCTTTGTAAATGTTAAAACTACTCCTATAAAAAGGGGTGTATGAATGGAATTGCCCTACAGTTCCTCTGGGGAGTTTTGAATGCCTTCATGATAATGAGTACTGCATGAACTGTGGTCGATGCAATGCACACAGGAAGTAGCTGCAAAGTAACTAGTAAGCAGTCAAGCTGCATGGCAGCTAGTTTTTACAAGATGTCGCTAGTTGTTGCTTGACCAACTCAGCAGCCTTTTTAGTGAAAATAATAAAAAAAAAAAAAACAAAAAAAAAAAACATAACATCACATGTAGTTCAGTCTTCAACTGGATAATGTTTGAATGCAAAAAATGTATTTAATAAAAGACTGGGCATTACAAAACTGCCAGCATGCACTCATGACATAATTATAACTTCAGTGATAGAGCAGGTAATACACTAAGCCTACATGATGATCAGCTATGGTTCCTCCATTTTGCAAATAGCCATTGCCATGCTGAGGTAGTGAAAGTTCTAAAGTTACAATGCCACATTACATTTTATAGTTACTATCCGATTCGGATCTTAGAAGCAATTTTGTGATGCTCTTTGAAGGGGGGGGGTCCACCTAAGTGCGCCTCATCTAATTACCATGCTACTCCATTTTGACTTCTTCCTGCATTTCACATACAAGTGTCCATCTTATATCAAACCTAACAAAGACAAAGTTATAACATTCTATGCCATTTACGTTCATATAACTTGCTTTGTTAAGCGCCTGTGCTCCAGTCTCCCAGTTTCCTTTAATTTTATAATAACCTTTCTCCTTCCTTCTTGTTTTGGTGACACTTTCTTTGCCACTCTAATTAGACACAGTGGATCAGCACACTTTTATTAAGCCTTGTGGACAGCATGCTTCATTCTCAGTGTTCCAAGTATGTGACATGGTGCTCCACATGTGTATTAAGCTACACACCCTCTTAGGTATTTTCCTTACGATTCCTCTAGTTTAAACACTGCACGTCAACTAACTCCAAGAATGGTCCATCATGCCTGCAAGACAGCACTCCAGAAACATTACTCCAGAAATAATACTTTCTCCTTCCAATGTGGTTTTACACAACACAGTGGGTTCATGTTAACTAGACCTGCTTCCTGGCAATGGAACATGTTACTTGCATCACCTGGAATACAAACACTGAGTGCTATCAAAATGACAAAGAACAATTTCTGTCCAAATATAAATCCCCTGAGGTCTGGATACAGTAGAAAAACACAACTGTCTACATCATGTGTATAACACATGCAATAACAATACAATATGCATTTTGCTAAGAAAAGTGTTTTTATACCACAAGTACAAAGATAGCATAAAAAGATCCAGATTTCACCTCTTTTTACAGAGTTCACAGAACTGCATTATGTCTGTAACAAATTGACTTCAACTTTCCTTAATGAAGTCAAAACTTGTGACCAGCACAATCCTAGAATATTCCTGCTTACAGCATTCCAGCACAGCTGAACTCCCAAGATTCCTAGTAGAAAACACAGCATTGTCTAACTGATTTCTAACAAGCTGTCCACAGTGCTTCTCTCTTTCTTTCACGGTGCATTATTCCATCACTTCTAAGCTTTGGCGCCACACATATCCACAGTTTGTGAGACTTCATTCCAAAGCAGTTTTGGCCCATCTTAATTATTAGTGAAGTACACCTGGTCACACTCTTTCTGCCATATACAAGATGAGTTCATAGGTCACCATCATAGTGGCAGTGTTAGGGATCTGCCTGATAAGCTGAGCCATGAGTCCCCGGTAGAAAGCTGTGTACCCTTCTTCCTTGGCCACAAGCCGTACTGTCCGCAGGAAAGAAGTGTACTTCGTCCCCTCTTCTCTTAATCTAGTTCTGATTACCTCTGGAAAAAAGAAATACAAAGAAACAAGTAAATAAAACCGCAATGTAGCTCACACATTGTTTAAAGAGATGCATACAAATTCTCTCTAAACTGGAAATAAAGCCACAAAGTAATGCATTTTCAACTTTCTACACACCAAGTTATAAAACTTGGAAAGCATTGCGTATGGATGGTCGCAAATTTAATCATAACTCTGAAATGCAAGGTAATCCCACATACAACACAAAGAGCTTGGTTACTAGCAAAATCAGATACTTTAGAGATATGTTTGTATGGTTGCTGGACAAACTCAAGATAGCAGTTCTTTGCCTCCTTACATCTCCTAGGCTTATCTAAAGGACACATAATACAAAACACTTTTGTGTCTTACTATTCATTTGTAACAAATTAGTGCCACATAACATACCTTACTGCATAACAATTTCAGTTACTTCCAATCTGTAGCAATGCTTCATTTTTACTATCTTATACATTTGTTTTCAGTGAAATCGATTGTACTACAATCGGCTTTATCTTTTCTTTTTCTGATTTTATAGGTAATTTTCCTGCATGTTATGTTGCCATATAAAACTTTACTTTAGCTTCACTTGCTGCCATTTTGTAGAACTTGCTGCCATTTTGTAGCACTGTGTTGCTTTTATATTACTACTTTTATGATTATTCTACAGTGTAGGAAATTACAAAGATATTATTGGATACAGTTACAACTGAGGTAAATAACTTTTTTCTCTTATGTAATTAAAATTATATTAAATTCACTTCAATTTATCAAACCAGACAGCTAATATTCTGAATAACCACAGCATTAACTCAATGTGGTGTTTTAGAATAGCTATTAATGTTCTTCAACTTTTCAGAAGTCTGTCATCTCACTAGGTTTTCTGAGCCATCCTGAAAATAGAACCCTGTGCCATATATACTATACTAAACAATACCTAACAATAAAATTGAAAAAAATGCAAACTAAATCCAGTTAGTACTGTAAGGAAGAAACAAAAACAGTTAAATTACCATGTGGGTATGCGACACACGAGGCGCATGTCTTTGAGATGCCTGCTGAGACCATTAACCCGAGAAAGTCCCAAGAGTCTTGATTCACATGGGTTGTCCCTGGAGGTGTCAAGTACCGCTCTTGTCTCAGACGTTGTTTCAGTGCCTCGTATATTACAAAGTGGATAATAGTCTCAGATATCCCTGCATAAGAGGCTGTCATTCCTCTGTAAAACCCGCGGAACCCTTGCATTTGGTAAACTCTCTTCACACATTGAACTGCATTCATTTTCTTCTGACCACGTTCCCTTCAAACAGAAAAATAAAAAATGAAGCAAGAGAGTCAGACTACTATCTACTCGCATGTCCTATACTTTATTACCTTCCTTAGAATAAGTGGTATGACTACATGTCCAGTTAAAACTGAACTTTACATTAACACAAAAGAAGTAGCATTAAAATGCTAGAAAACAAGTCCTAACAAACAAAATGATGCTTTTCAATCCATCAGCTCTAGTAACTTACCAATCTACAGTTCTCCGATTCTCTAAATTAATGTATTCAGTGTATGCACAATCTTAAATCTGACAGGTTAAACAGGAATTTGGACAGTTCGATGCCAAAATTGACAGAATGGTGGCTGCAAGGCTATACTTGCATATCCAGCTAGACTTTAAGATTTCAGGGACTATTATCTGTGTATGTTCCGGCAAAATGATAAAGTAGTATTTTTCAAGTATGGTACTATGCAAACAACTTTAGAAATCCAACATCTTACTGCTTTATAAAATGCTGCTACATTTGGAAGTTCATTCCTTTTTCTGTGTAAATTTTATGCAGATGCCTTAAGTAGCATGCACATTTTTCTATAGGGAGTAAAAAAGACTGTGCTCAAGCTGACTGCATTAATTTAGAATGTTATGAATGCCCAGTATAATTTATGATAATGCATTTTTTGCACTTGTTAAGTATCTCGATTTTGATTTCTGCTAATGATCTATCTGACCAATAGCTGTCAGCTCTGGTAGTTTGAGTCAGATTAACCCTTACATCTCAACCTCAGAGTAGGAAATCTGGACAAAGCCAGAAATAATGAGGGGACAAGGGCCAAAAAAGAGGGACAATATTTAAACATTGCTCTTACAAACTTAGAAAGTTCATAGAATAACAGATTTTGCAATGACATACGCTTTCTGAAGGTATGAAGTCTGCAACTCAAATATCTGTCTTTATTTTCTGACTCTATTACTCAGTGATTTTCTGATGTTTGCCAAAAAACACAATTTTATGAGAAAAAGACCAAAATATGAAGCAAAAATCTGCACATTCTGCAAAAATCTGTACAGCTGAGAGGGATGGTTAATCTGGGATATATGCTGGATTACCCCTCATCTGAATTCAAACAGAATGGGATTCTCCTTATAAGTAACATAATTTGCACCTAAAACCCAAGTAGTTCTCAAATGTACCTTAATTTACTCCATGTTCTTGAAAGCACCTTAGCTTTAAATCTCAAGGAATTCCCCCAAGGTAGACCCCTTCTCCTTGAAAGCACACCCAGCAGCTTTGGCAGTCCACTGTAAAATATTAATTCTAATGCAATTATCTTTCAGCTGTGACACCCTCACAAGTGAACTTCAGTAGAAAGAAGCCTTGATCCTGTAACTCTGATATAAGTGTAACTGAACACATACATGAAGTCTTCATTTCCAACATGGGGTCTCTTGTGAACATAGCTTTACATTGTATTCTGCACTGTACAGCTTGCAAACAACAGTCCAACAACATTACAAGTTTGAGGATATAAAGAGTGCTGTTGCAAAGCCTAATCTTTCTACACCTCAGTATTCTATTTGTCAAATTTGAACTGCAGCTTAGGTATGCATGTGTTGCAAGAACAAACCACAATCCTTGCTTGATACACATAGGGCTATCATACACCAGAATCAAATCTGGAGCTCTCCCATCCCAGAAATGAAATCCACTTACATAAATCATCTTGTTTCAGCCTGCTGACCTAAAGTTTGCCCATGTACTTTGACTATATGGGGATCGCAGCAATGTTATCACCAACTAGGGTAACACCAGCAGACAAACTCACTTAAAAAATATAACACATCTATACTTTTCCAAAACCTAGACTAAAAAAAAAATAAATAAATAATTGAGAGTTATGCTACAGACTCCAAGTAAAAAAAAGAAAACCTTTTCACTACATTTGTTTTTGGTTCGCTTTCTGTTTATTCTGTGATTACACTACCTTTTCCTTGCAAAGCACTCTCCAACATATGGAGTTAAGTGTAAGTACTACAAACAAACCTCTATAATAAAACATATAGTCAGATTTTGTTCTCATTAAGTAGAGTAATACAGAAGTAGGAAAACAGAACACAAGAACTTACTTTGCTTCAAGCTGTAGCCTTGTCTTCACCAACCAAATGGGGTTGGTTGCTGTAATTGAAGAAAATCCTGGAAAAAAGAGCTATATGTTAGATGTGGTAATTTCTACGCATGTACTAAAGAAATACAGAAAAAGGTAAAAAGGCTGGTTTGGCCAGTGGCTTGATGATGCAAGTTACTGACTGATCTTTAGCATCTGAAAATCTAACATTCTTACTCCTTCCTGTGTTTCTGTCTTTAGTGTTAGTGATAGGTTCCTATCAAATCATTACCACATTGGGTTGGGAGGAGGACTACTTACTAATAAATCCTGAAAAGGAAAGCATTTTATTATTTGCATTATCTCTGTGCAGTGACCTGGGTGAAACTCCCAACCATGGAGAATGCATGGGTTAATGTTCTTCCCAAGACTTAAAACATTACACAGTATTTTTAAGCAACAGCATTCAATAGAAAGATGAAGCAGCAGAAAGATGAAATGCCTGCTATCATGATCAGTGTTAAGGACTCTTCAGCCATGAGAACCAAAATCCTGGAGAGAAACCATAAAATGGAGCAATGGTAAATAAGTGCAGAAGTCATTAAACTACAGACATAGCAGACAAGGCGGGAAATAATGTAATCTGGAGATGGGCAGTAGTAAGATGGGGTAAATTAACAGCTTACTAGTGTAGCATAATGGAAGAGTAGAGCTCAAGCTGCAGAATATGAAATGTAATTTTCTCATCAGGCTAATATGTTATGCCACCTTCCCCAACCCTTCTTCTCCTCACTTTTTACATATTTTATATGTGCTGCGATCTGACCTGCACTGCTTAAAATGACTCTGTCAAACTAAATATGAAGATGCAAAAATTGGGCTACTTCAAAGTCTAAGATACCCATTTCATACTGCTGCTGCAATTCAGAAATATCATACGAGATTCCAGGACTAAGATAAATCTTGTCCTGACTTTCTTAACATGCAGTTCAGCAACTTGCACTGATTCTAATTATTTTTTCAGTCTAAATTTTTATCATCATCGCCAGATGCAAGAAAAACATAGTCAGGAAGTCCAAAAATGCCTTACCAGCAAAGGCTGCTGAGCAAATGTGCACTTTCTTGGACTCTGGTTCAAAGATAGTGTTGAAATGTTCTTTTGCTCCTGAATATGAAGCAAAATAAATGGCCCTTAAAAGAAATGAAAACACAAGTCATTTGCTACTGAATCTTCTAAGGAATGGATGTATGATCACAATTACTATCAAAACTCTAAATTTATCATTTTTTTTCTTCATAGTACATTCTGTTAATAAATAAGCAATGTTCTACTAAACACCTGCATTACATTTAATTATTTCTGTATGAGCTGAAAAATTTCAGTTCAGAATTATACCTTGATGGTGCAACTCCAACAAGATTTGGTCCAAGTCCTCGAAAAAGGGAGCGTGCTCCTTCCTTCTCCAAAATTGTCCTGAAAACCAAAAATACAAAATGTTAGTAAAGTCCTGTTTGTGCTTCCCTTTAGGTCTGCACAAATTTGTTTAACACCAGCTACTCAAACACAAGACTAATTGAAAATGTGCTAATATTTTGAGAACACATGGGTTTTCTGAGTTTTGAAAGAATCATATATGAGAAAATTATTTTCCAAATATAGCACTATTCATATTCAATCATCACTCACTCTTACAGACCATTGGCAAAGCGATTAGCCAAAAAGATGCTACGGCTGCAAATGCAATGTGTCCTACAGGTCAGAACTAAAATGTAATGGGCAACTTGCAATCAAAATAAGAAAACCAAACAAAATACCATTAATGCTACAGAGGAAGTTTCACTGCTAAATGGGGTGGGCAGGTGACACATAAAATCCAGTGCCCAAAGCATATGGTACAGCAGGCAATGTTTTAATGCACAATGTGAATGAAAATACAGCAGAAGGAATTCTAGGAAAAAAAAAAACAGGACTGTCTTAACTCTGCCACAGTTAAGTTTGTGTACAAATCACTATGTAAACCTTAGCCGATACACCACCCACTCCTACAAATCTAATGATCAAATGCACTCACTCCCTCTCCTACAAATCTAATGATCAAATGCACTCACTCTGCAACACAAGCCCATGATATTCTGACATCCAAAGCTAAAACTGACAGGTCTTTAATGCTTCATACTTTACCAAGTTACATATGTTCAGCTTATTCTGTACTCCACCTACTTTTCTGAGCCTGGTGATACACGTTTCAGCTCCATGTGAACATGCAGCAAGTCACTTTTTCTGGCTAAGTGACAACATTAGACTTTCTGGTCACTCAGTGAGCATGAGCCAGCAGCCTGATTTCAGTGACCTTTCTCCTACACTCCAATGGTACACTGCTCCTCTGAGCAAAGAGAATCCAATCAGATTTTATTTATAACTCAGCAAAGACTCGGGTTTTCCCTGATTAAGCAGACAAGGCCATCAATCTACAGTTCATACATGTAACCTTGTGTGTGGGGGGGGGGGTTGTACGGAGGAGGTGCCATGCTAACAGACGACACTGAACTTTCTGGTAGAACAGCTTAATTTCCCTCCTGGTAATGTGAACCAGACACTGCTGGCTGAAAATATGCAGCATCAACATTTTCCTCGTCTTACATATGTCGAGTGATTCCGTAAGAAATATATCATGCAAGACTGGCAAGCTGATCAACTTTTCAATTTAAGGCACTATTGATCAAATAACCAGCATTCACTGTAACATACCTAAATTACATTAAGTATATTAGAAAAATAGTGAATAATATACTGGTGTACATGTGAAACACTAAGGAACATTCTGACAGACATGACAGGGGTGGAAATGAATGTTTTCTGCTTTTTAGTATTTTGATTTATTAAAGCAAAAATGGGTAATATTGCTTATTACAAAACAAAAGGATTCAAGCAAAACTGGTAGATTCAAATAAGGGATAATGCAGAAAAACAATCCATCTTCAATCCCCTTGGGATACAGTATGAGCATATTTCACAGAGGGAATGAATACAGCATCTGACCTGGTGCAAGGACAACTCTGGGCCAGGAGGATGCACTGCAGTGTCCACTGTCCAGCACAGCCAGTGGGAATAAGTCTTTAAAATGGGCAGTCAGAATGAGCTCTGCAGCTCCACTTTATCCTCACAATTTCACAAATTCATGTTTTTGTCAATTAAAAAATGTACGTAGTGGCCATTTTCACATTCCTTTCTGACTAAAAATCATAACAGAATTGTTGCAAAAAGAAAACCCTTCAGCAGCATAATATAAGCTCTCTGCCTGCCTCACTTTTCTCTTGTGTGTGTTATACACCTGGTTCTAGGATAGCACCAACCACTCAAAAACTAACAAAACAATATACCTACTACAAAGTAAAGCTTGCTGAGCTGCAAATTTTACTGCAAGGCCCTTAGCTATAGGGAAACTTGGAAAATTTTGCTTAAAAAGAATTGCGGTAGCACAAGCTAACATAAATAGTTTACTACATTATATCATTCTAGAGTTAAAATGAATTCAGATAATATGAAAAAAGGAGAAATGCAATGAAGCCTTACACGCAACCTCCTCTCACATTTGTGAACATTAATATGAAAGTAAGCAGATGGCAAAAATGTGAAGCAATAAAAAAGTCTAAAGTAGGCATGACAGTCCCTTGTGGCAGAACAGATGTGGATATTAGTGTTCTACCTGGATCAGGTAAACACAGACAGTACCATCTAACAAAGCACCAGCACGTAGTTTGGATTTGTCAACAGGAGGGTGTATATGACTACAGCTGTATCCTAAGCACTTTACTACTTTACCTGTCTCTTAAGCCCCTCTCCCAGTAAATATACAGCTTCAACATAAAACTCAGAAGTGATGGGACATGTTATGGCCCAGGCTCACAGATTCAAGGCAATACCAATCCAGCAACTTCCATGACTCGCATAAAAAGTTACAGCTCCTAAATTTTCTATTTGTGATAAACATTTTTTAGTCTAAATCTAATGACATTTGGCTATTTTTGTGCAAGTTCTTCAACTGCTTCCTAATAATTTCTCTCTTTTACTGCTACTTGGTCAGAGTTGAAATCTGGTTCTTAAACGGTCAGTTGCACTGTATTACAGAGCCCAACTAAGTCAGTTGTACCCTCCTTGCCACTCCTATATGACGCATTTTGTTACTGGTACCGACTGCAAGATCAGAAACTTAGAATAACAGCTGCTGTCCCACATTCTATTTCTTTCAACCTCAGCAAGTTGAGTTTGAGATATGTTGACTGAACAATGCAAAAATATAAATAACTGACTACTTTGCCCCTACAAGCATATACACACCAAAACAACTGTATTTTGATGCTTACTTCAAAATCTGTAGGAGACCTGGTGATAAGGGTGTCGAGCGGACAAAGCTGCCACCATTAATGGTCTGAAGATGCACCTGAGGAAAGTAGATAGGGCGAAAGGTTACACCAGATGACTGAAGACGAGTCTTTACAACCTCCAGGGGGCAGGTGAGTATGGCTCCTGCTGTACCACCGCATCTGAAAAAGAAAGTGGGGGGAGGGGAACCATTAAATTCACAGCAATTCAAGGCAGAATTACCCTAATTTAAACTTTCAATGTTTATTTATGAGACTACAGACGATACAAAAGAGAACAAAATGAATATCCTTAAAAGTGTCGCCCTCATGAATGTAAACATCTCACTAATTTTACCCACTCTAAGTTTCAAATAAATTTTCTATTTTTCCATTTTGTTAGGTGTGCAATCCTACTGAAACAGCAGAATCTTTTAGCTAAACAGACCAAGAAATACAAGAGAGTTAAAAGATTTGGTGAGGGTCATTAAGTACACAACTAGATGCTGGCGGCACTCAAACGCTGGACTGCAAGTTTGCTAAAAACAACCTTTTTTGCAGGTTTACTTGCTAGGGAGGCAGGCAGATTACAAAAAATTGCAAGGATGACAGTGATGCACATATATCTTTTTTGTAGCAACAAACTCATCCATTTAATAGAGGTGGGGGAGGTAAGGCGTTTCAAAAAAGACTTTACAGTTCCCAAAGTAAATGCAAGGCCACAGGAGCACCCTATCCTCTCTAATCCAAAAAGTAATATGAAAAATAGGATGCTCCTCCTCCCCTAGAAGTGAGCCTTGTCAAATCTGTCACACATGCAAAAGTGGAGAAAACTGTACTCTGTTCTTGCCAAGGAGGGCAAAAAAATGATTCATTAGTAATGCAGCAAAAAACAATTAAGGACTCAGTGTTCTATCAAACAAGAAAAATAATGAAACAGGCAAACTAAGTTCAGAAAGCACGGCAAAGCTTAACATTTGCATTCTTAACTACAAATAACATGAGGAAAATAATGACTGTTTCACTTAGTCTTTGTTTTCCTGTCATCAGCACTTGTTTTACAAAGGTCATTAACTCATTCACAGTTACTAGCTGTTTAATGTCACATCTCCAGCAATGCACATTCATATACTTTCTTAAAATTTGTGTGCCCTTTTTGAAAAATTAAGTTAGCCACACAACTTTTCATATATTGGAAAGTACACTATGTAGATATGCAGCGTCAGGAGCACTTTTGATCACAAGATTTGAGCTTTTACATGATGACAAGTAATTCCCTTTTGGAGTGATACTTTATCAAGATATTTACAGATACATGAAAAATGAGTATGTGCCTAATTAGCAGTATAAAAGCACTCCTTTATTAAGCTGTACAATGTGCAGTGCAAGACAAATTTTCTTCAATGTCATCTAAAGTTTCACCTGATGGTATTCTACAGTGTCAGTTTTGAAAATATTAATGCACATGTGGAAATACTACACATCTTCTAAATTACTAGCAAACATCTTGCAATAAACTAAGCATAGTTCACTATAGTTGAAAAATGAACAGAGACAGCATAGAGATAGCATATTTTCTGTCTGCCAGCATGACAGATATTATTTTTATCAATATCATGTAAGTTACTCTACTATGAAAATATGAATAACACATGAAAAACAGTGGTTAGTAAATCTAGTGCATGACATCTTAAGATTAACAATCTTGGTGTCATTGTATTACTTACACCTTACCCTTTCATATGCTGCCTACTATTAATTAGCAAACCAATTTGTTAAAAAATCCAGCCCCCCCCCCCCCAAAAAAAATGACACCATAAGGTAAAGGTGCGAGTAAGTTCTTTGTGGTATATTGTACTTTACAGGTCTGATTGGTTGGTTTAACATTTTTTTCCTTACAAAGCATGAAATGCTTTGCCCACGTGTCTCAGTTAAGGCACTGTGTTTTTCCAGAGCTTTTCTGCTCATGGGTGAACTCTGCGACATCGGCTTCTCCTGTGGTATAGAATGCTGCTGGAAGTGTTTAGCTGTTGCTGTATATAGAAAAGAATGTGGAACCACGTGACATAGCTAAGCACTCTGCAGCACAGAGAGGAAAAGTGCAAGGTCATGTAAAAATGCCACAGACTTTTTGAAGTCTAACAGGAAACAGCATAAATCGAGTAATACAGGCAATGTCATAATCTAAGGCATGATTTTTTTTAAATCAGTGTTAAACCAAAGTAGTGTACAAATCTAGAAATGATGTCACCAAAAGCAACAAAATTGAATGCAGACGAGACACAGCTGTACAAGATTAACTAAGATGTTACCTTGGTCATCAAGTGAAAGTCTTGATGAAGAAAATGCTGTGGCAATTTGTTCTATGAATGCTGCTTTAGAATAATTTCTTGTATGAATGTTGTTCATCAGAACAAACTGCACTTTACAGTTATACATCTGATACATAGTCCTAATGGCACTAGCCTGCTCAATGAAAAAATGTACACAGTTCAAAAGGAATGTGCAGTATTATGCTTTGTAACTCATGTTCTCTACAGCCCGAGTTAAAGGAAACAAATTAGACATAGAAGCTTGGTGTGAAAGGTGAAAAGACACAGTGGCAAAGCAGTGTATTTTGCTGTTTACATTGTTCAAGTTAAACTTAGAAAAATCAGCTAATAGAAAAAGCCAACCCAAACCAATAGGGTTTACCTTTTCCCATTTGACCTCAGTCAGGCTAAGATAACTAAAGCCTGAGGCACGGGAGCATAGGGGGCCGAGGAACGAAGAAATGTGAGACATGCCAAGATGCCATCTAGTTATAAACCACTTGTACACCAAAGAAATGAGGACTCGTGCTGCATACTGACTTGCAGCAGCACTCACTCCAGGTAGGTAAGTGATTATCACAAGTATCCAAATATGCACTCCAGATGGCAGACTGCTTTAAAGACATACCACGAACATTGCTCTTTGACTTTTTTTTTTTTTTTTACCAAGGTCATGACTTAGATGTTTTTAATCTCAAACACCATACGCACCTTTCCTTTTCCAAGAATCAAGCATAACAATAACACAAATTCATACAAAAAAAAAAAACACTTGGCAAACACGGCTTCCCAAGTATTTACTAGGCATGCAGCCCTGGTCACCACCAAGAAGCCTAGCCCAATTTCCCCAAATGCCCCAAATCACTGCCTGGTGACTTGCTCAAGGTCACACAACAGACAAATGAAATCAAACCCTTTACCACAGGAAGCATCTTACTAATGGCTCATAGCTTTAACCCTCTGTGCTGGGGTTGTATTCATGATAATATCTGACAAGACATGAACCCCTTGCACTGGCTTTGGACCATAACATACTACCCAGTGGTGAACTGATATGATGATCCTTCATTCCATCGTCAGGAATGCACAATACAAAAAGGACAAAAGGATTTCAGACAGTCTTCCCTATAACTCTGTACAACACAACAAGCAGCTAATGAACCTTTCACAAAGTTGTAATGTTATATATGTCTAAGCCCTGCTGTGATGAGGCCTTCTGTATGCCTTGATATTACAAAATTAACTAAGTATTATAGGGACAATGCCTACCCTTCTAAAGTGCATTTATTGGCGGTCAGTGAAGTAGGAAAAGGGGGCACTGTTATGCAGAGTAGTTTTGCACTGCTTGCCCCTTATGTGTCTTGCAAGGAATCCAAACGTGCCGTTATGTCATTGGGTTACATCACATGTACAATGCAACAGTAAGTCAGCATCATAAAGACTTCATCTTAATGAACAGAATTTGCAAAACTACTATACTAGTTCTGGAAGAAATAAAACCGCTAAAGAAAATTTATGAAAAATGTGACTAAATACTTATCAATGAAACTCTAAGTAGTGCCGTAAGTAGCAAATTAATTTTCTTAGTAAAACTGAACAGCTTTGTGAACCAACACAAAATTCTAATGCTGGGGGCTAATGTATCTAGTAAACTGTGATAACTTTGCCATTCTTTTGTGTGTCTCTCTCTCCCCCTAAGTTGATTATCCAGTGACAGCTGCTTCACCAAGACAGAATATTAATAGAACTAAACCAAGTAAAGGAGAAAATATGCAGGTATTCTTTACAGACACCCAGGGCTGGAATCTAAAGATCTCTGTCAAAGGGGAGACAACACCACCTACACTGGCAGACTGACATAAACATTTCAAACTTTTTATGCACTCAGTATGTTCAAATGTAAACTACAGCCAATGAGCCATTTCGGGTAGGAAAAATCATAAAGTCTGAGTATGTAGACATTATCCGTATTCATCTGTGCTTGTTTTTTGAGCTTGTTGCCCATGCGTGTGTGAAAAATATTCTTTATTGTCCACTGAAATCACTGAATGGTTGAAAAGTGTATTCCCTGCATGCAGAAAAAACAAGATTAATGTTTGATTATCTGAATCATTTAATTATCATAACTACCCTATCTCCCAGTTAGTTCAGATTATTGACTCTACTGTAATGAGTTCCTGAATGCCTCTGTAAAATCAATGTAATCACGCTGTCAAAGGAAATGACACACTGTACCATGGTGCAATGGTACTTGTGGTTGGTTGTGCATTTTTGCATCACATAATTCAGTATAACGCTATGCTTGTCAATACCAGGTGGCACAGAAACAGCAAGCTGGGGCTTTTAATTTCTACAGGTCTCAAGTGCTCCTGATGTATGGTATCCAAGCCCCTAGCCTGTTTGTAGTGTTGAAGGTACTCACATTCAGATTTCCATAAGGTAAAGTACCACTGCATGTGCTGTTCTTTTGCTCCTAGGAATGTAATATTTCACAACTGCTTCTGCATAAGTAATTGCAGACACAGTAGCTTCTAAACTGACGAGTTCTTCAAGTCAGAAGCTTGAAAATGTTGAAGAAAACATTTTATTCACATTTGGTTAACACCAATAAATCTGAAGGCTTAGGTACAACTAAAAACTTCAAATGTTGATCTGTACAGTACGAACAGGACAAATCTTTTTCACGCAATACCTACAAACAGTAAAAATGCTATAATCCTACATATGCCTAGACTTATTTATTTGCCCTTTGAGACTACATGTTGCATAGGTTTGTCACGTACTTGTATGTTCTTCTGCAAGTAGTGACGCTGCTAGACCAACACACACACTTTGGAGTCCTCCCTGCTGGGTTTATCTCCGCATGCAGTTCCTATACATTTCTTCTCCACCCTCAGCTAAGACATGCCTGTGCTTGTATGTTTTGGCAGCCTCTCTTACTGTATTTACATCAGTCACTTACTTCTGACTGGTTGCCAAAAATGAATAAAGAAAAATAATGATACATGAATTCCTCCACACTCCTCATCAGGATGTCCGCTTAACAATGCAAAATGATCTATAAAACAATTCTAGGCTATTCAAAATCCTACTGCTAAAATTACTGCTTCCTAGACTGCTGACATTAGCTCTTTGTTTTGCGCACATAAACAACATATGACAAATTAAAGTAAACTACATTTTAACTAATCAAAGTTAACACATTCAAAAGGCAACTGAACTGCAAAGTAAGGAATATAAAATAATATAAAATAATGGTACTATTAGAAACACACCACAGAACATCAACAAGGAACTACATTGTTGTTCAAAGACATCACTCAGTGTAGAAACACTTGGGATTTTCAAGACAGTGTAGGACTCGTTACTATATTGTAACGTGCAAGTTATAGGTTCATAGGTTCATACTAGGCTATCTGCCCTAGGGCATTTATAAGCCTAGCCAGAGTGTGTTTGGCTTTCACCACCCATTTTAAATTAATTTTGCTATGCCCTTTTTCGAGGTTAGTATACTGTGCCTCTGTCGAACAGTGACACAGAAGTGATACCCGGGGTAAACCTACGATCTCCCATCCACTCATTAAGATTCCTCTTGAAGAGAGGAAATGAGGGACTCGGACTGGGATTTTATTCCAGAGTGAAGGGAGCCTCTGGGTTATGAATCTGTCCCTCCAGCATGTCCCATTTATTTCAGTGCTGAGGTTCAAGTCTCTCGAGCACGTAGCTGGATGGGATTTGGATTTTCTGAGGTGCAGCATGTCCATTAATTCCGGGTTGGACACGGCTTTATACGTCAGGCACAGATCGCCTCTGAGCAGGCGGTATGCCACTGAGCAGAGCTGGAGTTTCTTTAACCGGGCAGCATATGGCATCTGTTTGAGCCCTTTGATCCTCTTGGTGAGGTACTTTTGGGGTCTTTCCAGTTGCTGCAGGTGTATGGTAAGGTACATCCCAAAAGGGGCATTGTACTCAATTATGGGCCTGATGAGGGATGAGTAAAGAGGCACGATGACCTCCCCTGATCTAGATGCGAATCCCTTCATGATTAGGTGTAGCTATATAAAATGTTTTTCTAACCACTTTGGCCATGTGGTTGTCAAATGAGAGATTGCTATCAACTTGGGTCCCCAGGTCCCGAATTACTTCTTCTGTACTTAATGGATTACCACCTATGTGGTAATTTGTGGGCACTTTGTTTTTGCCAAAGGGGATGACTATACACTTTTTGGCGTTTAGCTTGAGGCCATGGCTCTGGCACCAGTTGTCGGTTTCTATGAGGCCCTTTTGGAGGATGCTTGTGTCGGCTAGAGAGTCTATTATGGCGCCCAGTTTGCAGTCATCTGCAAACTTGGTCAGTCACAGTCCTTCCGTGTTGGCCTGTACCTCCAAGAAATATATACCGAACAAGAGAGGTCCCAGGACTGAGCCTTGTGGGACGCCACTTGTAACTGGTTTGGAGTCTGACATGGCTCCAGCAATTATAACCATGTGGGTTCTGTCCTTGAGCCAGTTTGCAACCCATCTAGTGGCATAGGGGTTTATATTTAAGCTGGTGAGCTTATCTATAATGCCCGAGTGGGGTATTGTATCGAAGGCTTTTGCGAGGTCCAGGTAGGCTGTGTGGACCCCATCCCCTCGTCAATGGCCTTGGTGACTGTTTCAAAGAAATAGACCAGGTTTAAGAGGCAGGATCTGCCCTTAACAAAGCCAAACTGTGTAGGATCCAGTGTCTGTAGGTCCCCAATATCTTTATTTATGAGGTCCATGATTATCCTTTCCATAGCTTTGCATACCAAGCTAGTCAGGCTTATGGGCCGACCAGGATCCATTGAGGCACCACCTTTGTGGAGAGGGACCACTGTTGCTGTACACCACTCTTTGGGTACATATCCTGTAGTATGGCAGAGATTGAACAGTAGTTTTATGTTTGGGTTTAGCTCTTCTTGGAGTTCATGTAGGACAAAGCCCAGGACACCATCTGGTCCCATTGATGCTGTGTTTTTTTGCTTTGGAGAGGGCGGCTCTTACCTGAGCATCTGAGATGTCAGGGTGGCAGCACTCTGCTGGGATAGACATTTGCCCTTTTGGTAGGGGGGAGGGAGAAGTTTGCGCTGAACCTGTCAGCTAGAATGTTGGCAATGTCTGTGGGTTCGGTGCATTTTTTGTCATTTTGGACTAATTCTGAGCATATCTGGGAATTCCCACCCAGGTTCCTAACATAACTAAAGAAAGCCTTGTGATTATCCTTAGTGTCCTGTGCAATTTTTCTCTCGAAGCTGGCCTTAGACGATTTTATGAGTGCCCGTAGTTTTTTGCTAATACTGATCAGAGATGCCTTCATTGTTTGGGATTTTGCTCTATCATATAGTAGCTTCCTCCTTCTATTGTATAGTTTGTTTATGGCTAGGGTCCACCAGACAGGACGTCTGCCTTTAGAGGATTGGGTCTTGGTTTTATTTGGGATTGCATGATCCATGCATTCCTGAAGGTGTTCATAGAATGCGTTTATAAAGGATTATGCGGTCTGGGCCGTATTTTCCACAGGCCCGGGGGCTTTGAAGGATTCCACCTCGGTTTTGAGGAGTGTGTCATGCCTAACTACTTAACAGTAGGCCAGTCTAAGCAGCTTGAAAAGGGCTTACGTTTCAGTTACTGAGTAGCAAGTTCCCCTTCTGTCAAAAAAATCCTATAAAGATTTTTCATCAGCATTTTAAAATGCTATTAAAGGAGCCTTGAACCAATAAAATACCGAGTGGGGGTCCATGCAGTGCACAATGATGCTGCAGAGAAGACATTAAAAAAGCAGACAGCACTGCAGACATCTAGTATTCCAAATACACATATGGATTATCTGAACACCTCAGTTTATAAAAAGCCTGTAAGGTACTGTATGGTTTGCCTCAGTGCCTACACTGCTGTACTTTGATACATCTAGGTGGAATTAGGTGTATTACACAAAATCCTTCATGAAAGAAACAGAAAAAAAAATTCACAGCAACAAAACACCCATGAATAGATGATGCAAATATTCCTTTAAGAAACCATAAGAAACTAAAATATACAGTGCCAGTTAACTTGACTATAATCTGACTTTCTGGTCTTGTAAACTGCAGAGAGGTAAAATTGGCCTTGAGAATGCCGTACTTAAACTCATAAATGAAGGCTCATTCATTCCTGAACCTTGCACATGCCAAATGATGACTCAGAATATATCACAATTAAAATAAATGGCAGAAAAAACAGGTTATAACTTACAAATTCAGCCTGTGAAAATTACTCTTTGTTACTGGTTTCAACCATATGAGGTTTGATATAACAAAATGTATACAGTTTATGTATTTTATGCCCACCCATAACTATGTATACATTTATACTCTCACATATAATTAAATTACCATGCTGCCACTTGCAATACTGACCTCACTGCACCAAATCACAACCCACAGAAACTCAATATGGCTTAAATGTGGGTGCTAAGCGGATAGGGGCAAGTTCATGTTTCAGAGCTCCTTTTCAGGAAAAGAATTTTGATTCTATAGGTTTTATTCAACATTCTGTATGTCAACTTTACCCATTTGACAATTAGTGGTGCATCTATATATGCATCAAAGTATATATGTATACAGTATACACACATACAAGCTAAAAAAATAAAAGAACTACATAAAATTACTTGGTAATTGCACATCTAGAGATGTTACACCTATATATTTATTTGTTAATTGGGTAGATGGACTAATCCAAAAACCTTTTTAGTGAATTCAAGCTAAAGGCACAATAATGCAGAAAACAAATCTTTATAGTTGTTCTTCTTCTTTCGGCTTTTCCCGGTTAGGGGTCGCCACAGCGGAACTCCGGTCCGCTAATGATTGGCAGTAGATTTTGATGGTGCCTAGGTGCCAGCTCAACGCCCAACCTTCAATGAAGGCACAGCCATTCACGCATGTCTTTCGAACGCCACTCGACCGCTTAATAATTTAGAATCAAAGCTTTGTACAGGAGTCACATATAATGGGTAAGACAAATCAAAAGAAAGAGAGCAAACTTTACAGTAGATAAGCCACAAAAAGCACTGCAGTGGGAGTTAAACTTATTAAAAATACCAAAACAATGGGAAAAGAAACCGGCTAGACATGCCTAACATGCAAAAACAATAAGAGAGAGATGCAATACTTCAGCTTTGGCAAGGGCAGATCATGCCTACTGAATCTGGTGAGTTTCTTTGAGATGGATGAGGGTGAAACAGTACATACTGCCTACCTTGACCTGACCAAGGCATTTGACACAGTTCCTCACTCAGGTATTACAAATAAATTCACAAAACTAAGCACAAATCCTTATGTCACCAGATGGATCTGCTCACAGACAGGACACATGAGGTTAAAGTGGGTGAATCCAGATCCAGCAAGTGACCAGCTACTTGTGGTGTGCCACAGGGCTCAGTGCTGGAACTACTCCTATTCAGAATATACTTCTCTGAAGTCAAGAGTAAAGTGGAAGGCCTCTGGATAACACAGTTTGCCAATGACTGCATTGTTGTTGGGCAATTACTGAATCACCCAACAATTATGCAGATATTCTCCAGGAGGGTCTAGGTTTGCCAATGACTGCATTGTTGTTGGACAATTACTGAATCACCCAACAATTATGCAGATATTCTCCAGGAGGGTCTAGATCACAGAAATGATTGGTTGCAGAACCGTGGCCTAAAATTAACGTGAAAAAATGCATCATCATACCCTTCAGGAAGTCAAATGTCCCTACAAATTACATCAATAGCGTAATCCTAAGAGTAGACTCACATCTAGGTACACAGGCAGACAGCAGCCTGAACTTCGACCACAATGTGCCCACAATGTTGAGGCAGTCCTTCTGTATGCCACAACTTATAAGTAAAGGTTGCTCCTGTACTGACTTCTGTCAGGGCCAAACCCTACACTCTTCCCCTTTGACCTGACCAAGAGACCTTCCCCAGCCATGGCCCCCCATGTCAGGGGACTCCGCCACCTGCATGTCTCCTGCAGGCTGCAAAATCATGCCGGATCACTGATGCCCTGAGACCCTCTCAGGAGAGCCTCCCTACGAACCCATCTGCTCCTCTGGAACTTTCCTCAGCCACTGAGGGGCAGATCCGCTCTCATGAAGGCTTCAGTATCCCCCTGCTTTCCCATCCAGAGCAGCTCTGGGGACTTAGAGATTTTTCAAGGATGCTGTCAATTATGAGGTGAAGTTGGATGTCTTCGCCACCGCAGGAGCTCTCCAGGCCCCTTTGCCGTCCACTCTGGTGCTTCCTCACGATCTTCCATTATGGGGAGCTCTGCCTGACCCCACTCACCCAGGCAGGAGCTCTCCAGGCCCCACCAATGTCCACCAGTTGCCCCTTAAGGACTTCCATCATGGGAGGGGGGTTGTGCCTGACCCCCGCTTGCCCAGAGAGGAGCTCTCCAGGCCCTGCTGCTGCCTGCCTCAGTGCTCCCTTAAGGACTTCTGTTGTGGGGACCTCTGCCTGACACCCCCACCCAAGCAGGAGCTCGCCCAGCCCTGCCTCTATATGCCTCTCTCTCCCTTCCAGACTTCCGTCCCAGAGGGCGCATGGTCCGTACCCCCTTACTTAGGCAAGAGCTGTCCTGTACTAGTCACTTTACACCTCTGTCTCCTTTCCAGCCTTCCATCAGGACTGACCCCCTCTGGGATTCCACATCTACCCAGGAGAGGGAGCTCTTTTCCAGGGTTGCATATCTCTTAACTGCTGCCAAATCATGCATTGTAATGCATGCTCTTGGAGCCTCTCAGGGGATCTTCCCAGCCTCATGGAACTCTGCTGGGCCACGAAGCTTCAGACAGTCCCTCATTCAGACTTCTGTGACACCGCTTTTCCACTTTGCCTTGCACCTAGGGCTTTCAAACTCGCAGGGAAGAAAGCCCTGGGGTCCCACCCATCTCAGCACTTTCTGTGGCACACCTCAGTCTCTCAACCCCATGGTGCCAGGTGCCGATGAATGTGCATCGCTTCAAGCCTCATGGCATGTAGCCTCTTGCGGGTATTCACACAGTGACAACCCCACAGTGCCTAGTGAAGGATGGGAGGCCAACCTGCCTGCCCCACTGCGAGATGACATGGCTGACCTATCTCCACTCCCATGGGGACTGGGAGAATGGGATTGCAGACCTGGTTTCCTGGGACAGCCATCAAGTGTCCCATTTTAGGTCCTGTAACAAAATGGTCACCTTGGCGATACCTGCTAGACAAGTTTAATATCTTCAAGCCAATAAGCACATTGGCGTACAATTGTAAAAATATGGAGTATAACTGAAAAATACAGGGGCTCTGACAAGAGTGTATTCATCTTCTTCTGGGATCTTATTTCAGTAACAATAAAACTTTTTTTTCAATACTGCATGAACATCAGATAATAACTTAGTTAATGTTCATTTGTTTTACTTTTTTCTTCAAGAACAGGACGGTATGGATAAGCTGTTAAATATTTCTTCTAAAAGCAAAGAATATACTCTGATTAAGGCATAATACATGCAAAATAATTTAAAAGTCTGATTTGATTTTATAAACTGAGTGGTACTTTTGAATACACTACTGAGTGGATTACATCGAGTGGTTGAGGTCTCCCTGGACTGATATTTTTGTTTTACCTGATTTGATTTTCCTCACACTATTAGCTACAGTAATGGTACAAGGTGGGGGGGTGGCATTATGAGTACAGAACTGTCTTTGATGTCCTCCCAACTCTCATGTCTGCCATGCTAAACAATCCCCCTGTTTGAATCACCAAGCCATACAAGTAGGAATGTAGGATTAAAATATATATATATCCCTCTACCCATCCTCTTCAGCTGATATGTGGCTTCCCAACTAGGTTTTTAAATTCACAAGGTCTTACGCAACTCTTAAAAGTGGAGGGAAGCAAACAGAACTATCATCTCTTAACTCCCACATAAGGCATCAGCGTTCAAAGGAAGTTCCACATGGCAGACCATTATCTCTGCCTATTTTCATGCCCTTCTGTATGCATAATAAAAACGTAAACAGAAATTCATTCAGCTTTAACTTGGGAGGTGGAGTGGAATATGAGCATCTTTACATCGCAGCTGTTGTGTAAACATTCTGACTCCTGCCAACACTGGATAAAAAACCCTAAATGATAAGATATTCTGAAAATTTGGGAAATACATTCATTTAGTATACTGCAAAAGTCAGATTATTAATTGAATTCAGCTGCAGTGCTTAATATCTTGCAAAATTAAAACAGATGGGTTCCCACATCACCCTGCACGGAGTGCTAAAAGTGTTTTGCATTACACCCCAAATATGCTGCCATCCCTTCTTTTTTTTTTTTTTTTTTTTTTTTAACAAAAACAACTTTATTAAATTTTCATGTATGACATAGGTAATGTACATTTACATAAATTAAAATAAATCATAATGGCGCAATGTTAGTTGCAATTATACCTTACAAACCGTGTCAAAACAACTGTAGCTGCAAACATTATACATCACTTTTAATATATCCAGTCTTTGTCAGTTAAACCATTACATAGCTCATTCAATTCCTGCCATCTTTTAAACCTCGTTCCTCCTCTGCAGGTATTGATCCCACAGTTCCCATTTATTCCTATGTAATTTACTCCTACCTTTTTCGAAAAATCCCAGTTCGTTATTTTACCTCTGTTGCTATCTTTGTTACTTCTAGGAATGTTGGTTTAGACTTTGATTTCCATTTTCTAGTAATTGCTTTTTGGAATGCTGCCACCCTTCTGTCAATTTATGTTATGGATAAAGGGGATCCTTCAGACTATTGAAGTTTCAAAGCTTAAAAAGTCATATGGTCGGGGCCATATGATCTGAAACTTTTAACATTTTGAATGGAGATTGCGGTAAAGCACAGAATGGGAAATTTACCCTTTTCCACAACGTAGTCCAATCTTAGACGTGGCATACTTAATTAGCAGGGGGTGTGGGGGTGCTGGGGGCTTGCCCAACCCTGCAAAAATGTTAAAAATAGATTTTTTTTTTAATGTTCAAAGTTCCCAAATGGTCTCAACCACATGAATTTCGAAGTTTCAGATCTTCGATAATTTGACATAGATCTGGATAAAGTAACACACTGCAATACTTCATTTCAATTTCCCAGTAATGCTTCTTCACCCCATTTTAAACATCAGTGGGTCCAATTTGCTATACAAGCATGAACCTCAAACTTGTCTGGAAACAGAGGTACATTGCTGATTGTATTTTATGATACTGTCTTACAATACTGTCTTACAAAAGCACAATTATCTGCATGCCAGTATTTGTCAAAGAAGCACAACTGTGCACAACATTGGAAACCATCATTGTTACATGATACACACACACAAACACACACACACACACACACACACACAAAAATATATATGTTTCTTATTTGGAAACTATAAGGTTCTATACATGGATAGTGCTCTACAAGGAAAAATGTACTTTATAGATTGTGCTGAACAACTGATTAATTTTTACCTAAGTTTCTGTTTGTGTGATCTTCCGAAAAGCCGATTCCACCTTCCAATGACTTTTCATTTGTTGCTGTTTTCCAGCATCCTGGGGCACAAGGCTCAGGAATGAAGGAGCATGAATTATGAGCAATCCCTATGTTGGGGGTAAGGCTATTTTTATTATTTTAATCTCTCCTCTTGTTGGCTGTCAGGCACAGGGCAAATGCCTGCAGTGTCAGTGCCCTACACAACTGCATGCTTTATACATCTGCTACACCTAGCAAAAGAGTGATGCTTTCCTTAGCAGGCTTACGGTTGGTATCTCACTGCTCTCATGTGATGTACTGGGCATCTGTCTCACCCACAGGTCTTACTTCTGTAAAGGGATATCTGTACCCCCCCCCCCCGGCCAGCAGAAGTCAAGACACTTTGCCCCCATTCCCTTCCCAAATGGTTCTTCAATGACCAAGGTCATTTATCAAACCCTGGTTGGGTGGGTCGTACATATGGTATCTCCCTCTTTCATGGAGCTGGCTTACCTAATTCATTTTTGCTGTGGTACAATTTAAAGTGATTTGCCAATGAAGAAAATATTTCTTGTACACCATGGTATGTGGTAAACTGACAATCCACTGTTTCTGCCCATCAGCAAATATTTTCACCTTTTCAGCTTAAAAAAATAAATACAAAAATTAAATTCGGTAGACTGATGCCATACAGTGTAAACAATTAACTTTGTCCTCTGTTACGTCAGCATAGCTTACAAAACTTATTAAAATACAGTCGACAAATGTAAAGAGTGATATAACATAAAATATTTTGCAGTCCTTAACTCCTTGGATGCCACAAAGTAAATAAGAATGTTGGCAAAACATTTAAGCAATCTCACAACTGCCTTCTATCTGACTCAGTAAACAGACAATACAAACTTACAACTGCAATATCACAGACTAATTCTCAAGTGGTGCTATAGAGATAACAGGTTGCTAACATAAATATGCATCTAGTGCATGAAGGGCTACATTACAGACACATTCAGTCTCTTTGGCTGTGTTATAGCAGTAGATAATTTGCTCAGTTATAAAAAGTCTAGAATTATATGGCCAGTCATAACCTGGGAAAATGTGGCAGCCGCAGCATCTTACATGTCCAAAAGATTTGACTTTCTACCACATTGGAGGTAAGCAGGAAAAACACAATAGAAAGCTAAAATTAATAATAATACATGTACAGTGTCATCTAAAGACAGATTACATGTATCTTCTCACCCTGCTGCAGTTTCATCAAAAAATGTATATGCTTCAGGTATAAAAAGATAATTCTCTCACAGCTACTATAAATGGCAAAAAAGGCACACTGCAGGTGTTCTGCAAATAATCATAGTGTGTGCATATGCTATATACCAAAACATGAGTTAGGAGTCACCATGCCATACAAACAGAGCTGTAACACTGTGATTTTAAACGAAGAGCAGACTACGTAATGGAATTGTTTAAAAACATAAAATAACCTCATTGTAAAAAAAAAAAAAAAAAAAAAAAGATTTTGTTTATAAAAGGTAAGATAAAATGTTTTTTTAAACGTCTCAGTTGAATAAATGCACTTGAACACTGCAGTTGCAAGGTAATGTGCAGTCCAATGACTACACCAAAGTTTGACTACTCTGGTTTCATTCACTTAGCTATATCACAGCGGCTGAATTTAAACCTGGAAGCACAGATGGCCAGCTGTGGTCAGCTGATCAAGTAACAGGTGCAAATCCTGCTTCATGTCATGTGAATTGCAATGCATGAGGCTTAAAACACACATATGCATACTAACCATGCAATGCATGAGGCTTAAAACACACATATGCATACTAACCAACAGTAATAAAATATCAATCCAACACTGATTTTTCATAATGTGCTGGGAAAAACTCTTAAAATTGATGCATAGTTTTCATTTGTGAGACCAGTACTGCTTTGGTGTTTCCATGTTTGCCATGACTGAGCTCCACAGTACCTGGAAAGTACTAAGGATGCTTCCTGCAGTTCATTTATGGTCAATGCAACTAGCGGTATGTGTATGTCAATTTGCTTTTGAAACAACCCACTTGCTCCAGTGACTACTATTTAAACCAAACTGGGCATCTATGCACACTCTACTTTGATTTCAGATTATATATCATGAGCATTTCAGCATTTCATTATACATATTCGTCAAGGTGCGCTGCTCTAGTTCTGACCTTTTAAGTGCGCATAACCATGGAGTAAGCTTCATAGCATAGCATTAAAAATGCATGGCAAGGAGAATTACTGCACTAAGCGAAACAATTCAGAGAATTTGTCATTGTCACTTCAGAGAAAAGCCCTTCGCAGCCTGCAAGGGTCACACTTCTGAAACCTAAACTGTGACTTAACATTCTATGAAAATTCCAAGCACCTCATAACTTCTATAAACATGTACAAGCAGAAATCCTAACCTGACCATGAATGCAGCTGATTTTGCAGAACAGTAGAAACAGTTTAAAATTATGCTGCTATAAGACAGTCCAGGTTATAACTCACAGAAAAGAAAAACATCTCAAACTGCTGTTAATGTAGACAACTTGCATTTTATCCATTTTTTTAATCTACCTTTTTAAATCAGTTACCAACTAAGCACATGGGCTTCTTTGAAGACTAGACCTGTGAGGTAAACATTATTATACCATGACCCCCCTCCAAAACGTGCACGCTGATTGGCCAGCATGCACATTGTAAATCGAGTTACACTAATGGAAAAAGGTCCGGTCGCCTGGACTTTTTTCCATTAGTATAACTCTACTTTTAAAACACTGTCTCGCTATATTAAATGGGTTTAACATAGCGAAACAGCTTTAAAATAAGCAATGGAGATCTCCGTTGCTTATTTTAAAGCTGTCTCGCTATGCTAAACCCATTTAACATAGCGAGACAGGTTTTAAAAAAAAAAGCAACGGAGAAAGCAAGACATACGTTGCTTTTTTTACTGTTTCGCTATGTTAAATGGGTTTAACATAGCAAGACAATTTTAAAATAAGCAACGGATCTCCGTTGCTCATTTTAAAACCGTCTCGCTATGTTAAACCCATTTAACATAGCGAAAACAGTAAAAAAAAAAGCAACGGAGATCTTGCTTTCTCCATTGCTTTTGCCTACAGCTCTGATGTACTGCGCGCAGTACATCAGAACTGCCGCGGATGCCAGACATCTGCGGAAGGGCAGTAAACAGGCATTATACGTTTCTTTTCTTAAATAATGTCATGGTATAATAGCAATAACCCACTTCTGGGTGTGGGTAATGCTGTATTTACCCACGGTTGGCTTTGTTAAACCACGCCAACCGTGGGTAAATCCAGCATTACCTACACCCAGGTGTGGGTTATTGCTATAATAGCTTATAGCCTTAACAGTGTATGCTCTGGTCAGATAAACATTAGCAAGTGTAATTCTAACAGCAACATAGTTATAAACTCTAAAAAAGACCCAATATCACTCACAGTACACTAGGCTAGGTAGTGCAGCTTCTCAGTGGTGTAGCATTCAGCAATCAAGGAGTGAGGGGTTTAGGTGTCTTGAGTTAAAGCATTAGTGTGTGTGTGTCCACTGCCTGTACAAACTAGTGCTCCTTGTGCAATTCTCCAAACTACATGGCCAAACTATGCATGACTGCAGCAGAGCATGGCAAAAGAAGCTGAATAGAGTACAGAAAGCTGGGAAAATTACAGCTCTGTGGGCAACAGCTACTCTGCAATGTTCAGCTTCACCTGTTCATATAAGCCAATGGGACAAGTACTTCTGGGTGTGATAGGCAATGAGGCAAGTACTTCTGTGTGTGTGTCTATATATAAACACGTTACTGTGAAGGTACTTGCACAATATTTGCACAGCCTGTAGGGCACCCAAATGCAGCTGCTGAATCTGCTTGAGTGCCCAACTCATATTCAAGCATAATAGCTGCTAATATGATTAAGCAACATCCATGCAATCACAATACTTCTGAGCAATGACTTCCTGTACACTGGCTGCTCCTGTAAACTTAAAAAGTTGCTAGAACAACAGGTTTTATGTTGGTATGCATTTTTCCTGAAGAATTGACATCTGAAACTCAAATGTCTGTCATGATTTAGTTACTTCAGTACTCAATGACTTGCCAAAAAACAAGACTTTCTGAGGAACAGACAAAAATATGAGGCATAAATCTGGATATTCTGAGAAAATCTGGAGAGCTGAGAGGTACGATCCTGGTCAGTACTTAAGGATAATTATTCCTGTTTATGCACATCTATCTCTCTCTCTCTCTGTATATATACATTTATGCAGTCTCTCTGTTTCATCTTAGCTTTTTCAGAAACCTTACATTACTTCTACCTGGTAATGGTGTCGGCATGTCTTACCAAAACCATCCATTATTTCCATTCGGTAATGGTATAAGAATCTCTTACTTCAAGTAGGCAGCTTTTGTTGAGGCAAGTCAATGAAGATAGGATTCTCATCTTTTAAATAATTAAGGAGAAAATTCTGTGTGTGAGAGAGCAGCTACCAACCCACAAAACAGTCTTAAAGCTTAACATGGGCTACAAAGTCAAACTTTCTTTGTTTCTCAAGTGTAGATGTTCAGTCACAGATGACCAGCTTCCCGTGAGTTTTAGAAAATGTACTACACAACTCTGATTTTGAACAAAATAAACTTTCTTAGCAACTGTTTTAAGCTCAGCATTGATATGTGCATGAACGGGCGTACCTTCGTTGAAGGTTGTGCATTAGGGCCGGCAACTCAGCACGTAAAAATCAACTGCCAATCATTAGCGGACTGGAGTTCTGCTGTGGCGACCCCTAACCGGGAAAAGCCAAAAGACACAACAACATTGAAATATGCATGAAAATGCTTTTAAAGGGATGGCCAAAAAGGAATTGAAAAGGAATAAATGAAATAGGCTAAATGACACACTTTCCCTTAAGAAATCAAAAAAAGCCCAATGCCAAGTGAACAGAGACACAAGTTCAGGGAAAAGGCTTTACCTGCGAAATGTAATCTTACAGGGCCACAGACTGCATTGTGGGATAAAAAAGCTTTGGTCAGAAAATTAAGCTGTGGTAACAGCTAACATCATAATGGCTTACAAGGCAAGATATGGTGGTATTTATTTCAGTGCTTAGGTCTGCCTGTCCTTTAAAATTCTACCCCAGTGTCAATAGGGGCAATGCAAAGAAACATTTTTGAAAACACAGCAGTTGGTGTCGCATACAGGTGCCTTTTGGGGAAGGCACTGTTTACTAATTCTTTGCCTTTTTAACCTTATTTTTTTTTTTTTTAATTTTTACTGTCCTTCCCCAAATCTGCCATAAACCCCCTTCAGCTATGTTCCTGCACATCCTTTTCCATCCTCCAGTATGTCTATACCTCTTTACAAAACAGTACTGGATGTGTTACTTCACAGGGTGAGCCCCTAAATTCTCACAAAGTTATGTGGCATAAATTTCTAACGCTGGGCAGCGAGGGCCCTACAGGAAGATACAGACTAGGAGCCAAGAGCCATCATCCTGCATCAGCAGACAGACACAATTCCAAACCCTGGAGGAGTGATGAGAAATTAAGCAGGTACACTCATCACTCCCCTGTTGAACTCTTAGCCTGCAAGGCCACTGGTCTCCACCAGAGGTTGCACAGACAAATGTTCTACCCAAACCATCCCACCATATATGACAGCTAGCCATCAGATGCTTCATCCCCACAGCAAGCCCAACCAATGACCCGAGCCTCAAGTCTGGTCAACAGCTGCATGGATGGACATCTTCTCTTTGTGATGTCAGACTGGCTTTTTTGCCTTTAAAATATTGAGATTTTTGAATCAAGTGAAAACTGACCTGTCTACTGCTTATTTCTCTAAAACCTGATTAAAGATGCTTACCTTCCCAGCCCTTCCTCCAAACTTCTGTTCCTAGTCTTCAGTTTGTGGTAACCTACCATTACTAGTTTTCAGTCAGTGACAACTATGACGTGCACACATTTGTGCAAGTATGCACTTAACTTAATTACTTGCTTGCTAAAAGGGTAAGTGAATTGGTCCTTCTTTGACACTTTTTGGACATGACTCAGGAGGGCAATAGTAAATGAGGACTACCGAGTATACAAAGAATTCAGTGTAGCCGATCAACCAGAATGCTTTTGAAAGATGACACAAAACTGTACCTATGACCCACAGAAAGCCCAGAAAGCAATAGGAAAACCCACACGCTCCACACTGGCAATGACCTGGAATCTAGCAAGTTTGTCAAGACCTAGAAAAGCAATGTCACCCTTCACCAAAATTTAACTTAAAAAAAATATTCTCTAAGAGAAATTTAAGCATGCCCCACCCCCATGCAAGAAACCTCACCTCCTGCAGCCCTTTACATAATAACTTATTCGGAGGTCACAGAGCCTCGGTAGGAGTAATCTACATTTCCTGAAATAGGTCATGACTTTCCTGGGACTAGATGGAACATGTAAATTCTGTAACTAGATGGCAGAAATAAGCCCAGCACAATAAATAACCCTTAAGGCACCCCCCCCTCCGTCCCACAGCCTGATGATGTTCAGAATATTCTTGTTACTGCAATGCTCTGCATACCATTCAATGAAGGCTGGTCTCAGCAGTGGCTGCAAAGATGGATGCAGGTAACCATCACATTCTGCAAACATGGCAACCATGCAAGGAAATGAGGCCGACAGCCTAACTCTGAGTCAGCAACAATAAATCTCTGCTGCCACCACAGTTACATATGAATGTGAACTCTGCTTCTCAAATTATCACCCCATTATATAGTGGACAGCCTCATGTACCATGTAGTTATTACCATCACTTAGAAACAGTCATTCCATCTTCCTTGTTTTCTTACAGAAATGCAGATCATCCAACCACCACTGAAATCCATTCAGAATGCAAAGTAATGTTAAACAAAAACTACAATTTCACCTGTCAGAATCAATGGATCTGCTCCTGTACATGTCCATTGTTATCTTCATTTTGTTGCATTGTCAAATCAGTTCTCTTCATTCAGAATCCTATACCCCATAAACAGTCTACTCCACCTGAATAGTTTTACTAACATCTCCCAATTATGTACAATGTTTTGTAACAGTGCTCACCCCCCATCTCTATACACACAATACACAGCTTATGATAGACACATACATAACTGTCTCTGGACCTGCTTTATACCCCACCTCTTAACTACATTTAACATTTTCTTCCCTGTCAACTAGTACCTGCCCTCACCTCCATTTACTTGGACTTTGGAGCACTAATCACATCATCTGTGTATCTGACAAACCAACTAATACTCCTCTTCAAGTGTTCAGTGTTTAACATCTACTAATGCATAAGTATCTTTTATACTTTAACAGTTGCCTCTGCTTTCATATGAATGTAATCTAATTAGCAAATGCATGTGTAACTGTTTCTGTACATTATTTAATGTTTGTTCATGTAAATCACCGAATGTATGTTTAAAAATGTTTACAATATATGTGAGCTTTTCAAACCAGGCCTGCAATGAAAAGTTTTTTTTTTTTCACTAATCCCAGTCGGACAAAGCTGGTAAACAAAAGCTAAATAAATAAAATAAAACTGGGCAATGCAAATGGGAGAGTCCCTATGCATGCATGCACATCCAAACCCAAGCATTTCAGAAACAAGTTGGGAGGGGGACATTTCCAGCTATTACAGTCCCTGACATGTATATTACCATCTACTTTAACTCAGCACTGCATATCAACACAAAATGGATAAAGCAAACTAATGCAGAAGTAAAACACCAAAGCAAAATTATCTTCCACACAAGTTGGGAGGGACATATTACAGTCCCTGACATATATTACCATCTACTTTAACTCAGCACTGCATATCAACACAAAATGGATAAAGCAAACTAATGCAGAAGTAAAACTCAGCACTGCATATCAACACAGAATGGATAAAGCAAACTAATGCAGAAGTAAAACACCAAAGCAAAATTATCTTCCACACAAGTTGGGAGGGGGACATTTCCAGCTATTACAGTCCCTGACATATATTACCATCTACTTTAACTCAGCACTGCATATCAACACAAAATGGATAAAGCAAACTAATGCAGAAGTAAAACACCAAAGCAAAATTATCTTCCACACATTGGGTTAGGGCCAACCATGGAGAAAAATGTCTGAATTAGTCAGGCTTTCAAGTACAGTTGAGCAGTGCATTCAGACTCCCCCCCCCCCCCAACATACTTTCTCAAACACATAAAGTTTTGTGCACAGTACCAAAGTTTCATGAACACAATGTAAATCTAGACAGACCTAGCTCAGAAACGTTGCATTACAAAGACAATGACAAGCAAAATCTCACTCTAGTTACTTTCTAAGAGAAACGTAACTGCATACGACACACTCTGACTCGCCTCTTTAAAGAACCTTGATAATGAATAATGACTCATCACTTCTATCTATAATCCTAAATGTCACATACAGTAGATGTGTATCTTATGGCTTACCTAAGAAAAACTGAAATTTCAAAAGAAATAAATAAAAAGACCTACCCGCCTGCAAAAAGATGAACTAATGTTTCTCTCTGAGCCATGATGAAGTAGTTACTAGCTTGCAAAACCATCTGCACATAACTTTTCTTGTTTGTTTTCTGGGTGAAAGTTCAACTCCTCCTTAGCATTTCCAGGACCAGAAGTCCTTCAGAAGTTGCTGTGCATGTGTGTCATTAGATACCAGCCTGCCAGTGATTGGATACTAGTTAGTGTGCACTTCTTGTTCACATGTACAATTAAGTCTTTCATTATGATTGGCTAAGGCTTATGCGTGGGGCAGGATTGTAGGCTGACCAAATATTTGGAAAACAGATCTAGCATACATCTCTGTCTAAAGTTTCATGCGTTCCTCTTAAAGGCATAGAGCTGTCATATAGTTATCACAAAAATTAGACCTGCTGTGGAAAGATGATCTCTGCTTTTGTTTATAGTCTGTTGTCTTTTCTAAAAAGTATGCTTTTGATAAACTGTCTTCCTCTAGGAATTACTATTCTGATTACAGTTAATCGAGCGTTTCTCTAATCTTTTTTGCCCATTTTTCTGAAATTAATTGTGGGAACAAAAGTTAGACATCACATCAGATCTGTTAATGTGCGTAAAGCCTGCTATGAAAACATACATTTCCATGCTTCTTTGTATCAAATTACACTTGTTTTGTCAAATGTTTATTACTAAGCACTTTACAAAGCAGATTAAAAACTGATTTTAATTTTAACACAGATAATGATTACTAATCTGGGCCTTCATTGTTTTTGTGGTAGACTTGTTTGTTCTTGTGTTTATCACTTCATTCATTTTCTTGTGGTTTAGTCATCTTACATCCTAACAAGATTACATCGTCCCTAACCTTTCTTACTTAATCTGTTGCGTCTCAATGAGTCAGTGCAGTTATTCCAACCTGTTTGTACGCTTTTATATATTGAGTTATTTATCATCTGCTATTTATAGTGTACATGTCTATATTAAATAATTCATACTGCATTATAATATAACTCATAATGGGGATGCACAAGCCAGTGCATTTATTTGTGCCGGTCCCAAGCCCGGATAAATGGGGAGGGTTGCGTCAGGAAGGGCATCCGGCGTAAAACCTCTGCCAAATTACTTATGTGGAGAACATTTCATATTTCCATACTGGATCGGTCGAGGCCCGGGTTAACAACGACCACCACCAGTACTGTTAGTCAACAGGGTGCTGGCGGAAATTGGGCTACTGTTGGCCGAAGGAGAAGAGGAGGGGGAAGGCATGCCCAAAGGCAGGAAGAGAGGAGGAAGGTTAGGTGTGTAGTACTGAGGGTAGGAACTTTGAATGTTGGCAGTATGACTGGTATAGGGAGAGAACTAGCTGATATGATGAAGAGAAAGAAGGTTGATATATTGTGCGTGCAAGAGACCAGATGGAAGGGAAGTAAGGCCAGGTGTATAGCAGGCGGGTTCAAATTGTTTTATCATGGTGTGGATGGCAGGAGAAATGGGGTAGGGGTTATCCTAAAGGAGCAGTATGACAAGAGTGTTTTGGAGGTGAAGAGAGTGTCTGATAGAGTGATGTTTATGAAGCTTGAAATTGATGATGTAATGATGAATGTTGTTAGTGCATATGCTCCACAAGTTGGGTGTGATATGGATGAGAAAGAAAAATTTTGGAGTGAGTTGGATGAAGTGGCGGTGAGTGTACCCAAGGGTGAGAGACTAGTGATTGGAGCGGACCTCAATGGGCATGTTGGTGAAGTGAACAGACGGGATGAGGAAGTGATGGGTAGGTATGGTGTTAAGGAGAGGAATGCAGAAGGTCAGACGATTGTGGATTTTGCGAAACGGATGGACATGGCTGTGGTGAATACATATTTTAAGAAGAGGGAGGAGCATAGGGTGATGTACAAGAGTGGAGGAAGATGCACTCAGGTGGATTATATCCTATGTAGGAGGGTCAGTCTGAAGGAGATTGGAGACTATAAAGTGGTGACAGGGGAAAGTGTAGTTAAGCAGCATAGATTGGTGGTCTGTAGGATGACGTTGGTCATCAAGAATAGGAGGAGAAGTGTGAAAGCAGTGCCAAGGATTAAATGGTGGAAGTTAAAAAAGGGTGATTGTGAGGTAGAGTTCAGGGAAGAGTTAAGACAGGCACTGGGAGGCAGTGAAGAGTTACCGAATAGCTGGGAAACTACAGCAGAGCTAGTAAGGGAGACTGCTAGAAAGGTGCTTGATGTGACATCTGGACAGAGGAAGGAGGACAAGGAGACCTGGTGGTGGAATGAGGAAGTACAGGAGAGTATACAGAGGAAGAGGCTGGCGAAGAAGAAGTGTGATTGCCAAAGAGATGAAGAAAGTAGACATGAGTATAAGGAGATGAGACGCATGACAAAGAGAGAGGTGGCGAAGGCTAAGGATAAGGCATATGGAGAGTTGTATGAGAGATTGGACACTAAAGAGGGAGAAATGGACCTGTACCACTTGGCTAGACAGAGGGACAGAGCTGGGAAAGATGTGCAGCAGGTAAGGGTGATAAAGGATAGTGAGGGAAACATACTCACACATGAGGAGAGTGTGTTGAGTACATGGAAAGAGTACTTTGAAGGGCTGATGAATGAAGAGAATGAGAGAGAAAGAAGGTTGGATGATGTGGGGATAGTGAATCAGGAAGTGAAACAGATTAGCAAGTAGAAAGTAAGGTCAGATATGAAGAGGATGAAGAATGGAAAGGCTGTTGGCCCAGATGACTTACCAGTGGAAGCATGGAGGTGCTTAGGTGAAATGGCAGTGGAATTTTTAACCAGATTGTTTAATGAAATTTTGGAAAGTCAGAAGATGCCTGAGGAGTGGAGAAAAAGTGTTTTGGTACCTATCGTTAAGAATAAGGGTGATGTGCAGAGCTGCAGTAACTACAGAGGGATAAAACTGATCAGTTACAGCTTGAAGTTTTGGGAAAGAGTTGTGGAAGCTAGGTTAAGAAGGGAGGTGATGATTAGTGATCAGCAGTATGGTTTCATGCCAGGAAAGAGCACTACAGATGCAATATTTGCTCTGAGAGTGTTGTTGGAGAAATACAGAGAATGCCAGTAGGAGTTGCATTGTGTCTTTGTGGACTTAGAGAAAGCATATTACAGGGTGCCTAGAGAGGAGTTGTGGTATTGTATGAGGAATTCAGGAGTGGCAGAGAAGTATGTAAGAGTGGTACAGGATATGTACGAGGGTAGTGTGGCATTGGTGAGGACTGCAGTGGGAGTGACAAATACGTTTAAGGTGGAGGTGGGATTAAATCAAGGATCAGCTCTGAGCCCTTTCTTATTTGCAGTAGTGATGGACAAGTTGACAGATGAGATCAGACAGGAGGCCCCGTGGACTATGTTGTTTGCAGATGACATTGTGATATGTAGTGAGAGTAGGGACCAGGTTGAGGAGACCCTGGAGAGGTGGAGATATGCTTTAGAAAGGAGAGGAATGAAGGTCAGTAGGGCTAAAATAGAATATATGTGTGTAAATGTGAGGGAGGGTAGAGGAATGGTGAGGATGCAGGGAGTAGAGTTGGTAAAGGTGGATGAGTTTAAGTACTTGGGATCAACAGTTCAGAATAATGGTGAGTGTGGAAGAGAGGTGAAGAAGAGAGTACAGGCAGGGTGGAATGGTTGGAGAAGAGTGTCAGGAGTGATTTGTGACAGACGTGTACCAGTAAGAGTGAAAGGGAAGGTCTACAAGAGGGTAGTGGGACCAGCTATGTTATATGGGTTGGAAATGGTGGCATTGATGAAAAGGCACGAGTCAGAGCTGGATGTGGCAGAGTTAAAGATGTTAAGATTTGCACTGGGTGTGACTAGGATGGACAGGGTTAGGAATCAGTATACCAGAGGGTCAGCTCAGGTTGGACAGTTTGGAGTCAAAGCAAGAGAGGCGAGATTACGTTGGTTTGGACATGTGCTGAAGAGGGATGCTGGCTATATTGGGAAAAGGATGCTAAGGATGGAGCTGCCAGGCAAGAAGAAAAGAGGAAGGCCTAAGATAAGGTTTATGGATGTGGTGAGAGAGGACATGCAGGCGGTTGGTGTGAAAGTGCATGATGCAGAGGACAGGAAGAAATGGAAACAGAAGATCCGCTGTGGCGACCCCTAATGGGAACAGCCGAAAGAAGAAGATTTTATATATACAAACATATATATATATATATGTATATATATATATATATATATATATATGGGTCTACTGCTTTTAGTCGAATTACATTTGGTCGAAAATGATTTCAGGCTGCCCACTTCACCGAAAATGCATTTCACTGAAAACCCATTTGGTCAAATCCCATTTGGTTGAAAATGGAATTAAGCCCCTGCCCCACTGCAGTGCAACCCTGGAGTGAGAATATAAAGTAAGGGGGGGTGTGGGGGGGGCAAACATTTTATAACTAGTTGTTACTGACGTTATATGTTTCAATGTATTTTTAATGGATACACATGTATATAATAGTGCATACATTGCAATTATGTGGGGGGCTGGTTTATGTAGAAATACATTATGCTTTAATGTACATTATATATTTATAGAGTTTACTGTCTAAGCCCTTCCAATAAGCCTAAACTGAATAGTCATATTACCATTGGATAATAATATTGCACAGTAATAATTGGACACCCTTTTAAGAGCCTTTTAGTAGCTGATACTATTAGCTGGGTAGTGTCAGAGATTACTTACGTATGGTCTGAGTAAAGGGGCACAGCTGGAGAATCTGTGTCAGCCTTTCCCAGGAGTGTCTGTGAAGTTGTATAAATAGTTATTTCAAAGTGTGTGTGTGTTGTGTCAGCTACTTGGGCAGGGACACGAAGCACTGGTTGGACAGAGAGGGTAATGGAGGTTTTAGCTTGCCCAGCTAGGCTGAGACCTGGACCCTATAGCTGTGACAGTGGCGAGTCTTATTGCGGACCTGGTGAGCAAAGGAGCAACCAGCCCCAAACAGACTGACTGTGATCTCTGTGTGCACTTAATGGAAATTGTACTTTACTGTGTGTATTAGTTATCCTTTCCTTCTCTAGGAGACGACCTCCCCGGTGTTAGTGGTGAGGATTGAGGCTCCTTGACTGCTGGGCCAAGGCACGGTCATCACAATATCTATGTGTGTATGTATATATATATATATATATATATATATATATATATATATATATACATATATATATATATATATATATATATATATATTTATATATATATATATATATATATATATATATATATATATATACATATTTATCTTCATTATCATTGTACTTTTTATACTACATGTTTGTAATCACTTGTGGAGCGTTTCTCTCCAGGTTTCTTTTGAAAAAGGGCTTCTGCCAAGTTGGACTAACCTGGTCAACAAATGTCAAATAAATAAATAAATATAAATTAGAAGTGTTAGATGACTGACTTGATAATTTAATTATCTTTTGCCACTTCTAGGCATATACAAAAGCATGCTGTCTACAATAACCAGTAATCAATCTGTTTTACATAACAAAGTATCTTTTCATCTACTGACTCATAGCCATTGCTCTAGAGTTCATACTGCTGTTCATTGCTTCTTGATGGCACACATTGCTTTATTTACTGCATTTGTTCATGCTTCACACACATATTGATGCATATTATTAACAGGTGACTAAACTGTACTCAGACATGAATCATTCATAAAGCTATGGTGTTTGCAAGCAGTCTTACACTTCATATAATTTTACTAGTCTTGATATGTATATATACAGAGTGAAAGAGTGTGTGTGTGTGTGTGTGTGTGTGTGTGTGTGTGTGTGTGTGTGTGTGTGTGTGTGTGTGTGTGTGTGTGTGTGTGTGTGTGTGTGTGTGTGTGTGTGTGTGTGTGTGTGTGTGTGTGTGTGTGTGTGCGGGCACACGCATATGCTCAGTAGTGCATAAACTTCTGTACAAATTGCTTCAGCATTACCACTATTACTTTGGCTTACCGACTCTTCCCAGTATATGTGTTTCTTCCTCTTTAAGTCTTACCTTGTGCACATTTTTCCCAAAGCTGTAAGTGACCTGCATTTTGCTTCTATCTGGATAGATCATGCAGCATTTTACTGCAAACAGCATTGCTCACAAGCACATTACTGTAAACATTCAAATAATATTCAGTAGAATTTCAACTTTTTATGTCTGCTCTTACCATACTATTTATTTTTATATGTATTATGCCTTAGTTTGACCTACACTGTGTATTTACTGGAATGCTTCTCCCTGAGGTTTCTCTGAAAATGAGTGGTACTCATATTGTTCAGTTAAGAAATATGAATGAGCATAAGGTTGAGCGCAAAAGGTTGACTTTGCAAACTTTTGACAGGCTATCATCCGTAGGCCAAGCAAAAATGTTAGCACATGCAAAACATAGATTTAAACACAATTTTCACCTCCACACCTCCTGCTAATTATATGTACTAACTACAAGATTTTACAATCTCTCAGGGAAAGGGCATATTTCCCCATCCCGAGAATTGTGCAGTTTTGCACAACTGTTGACTATCTATGTAGTCAAATACATTTTGCCAGCTAAACTGGTAAAAGTGGTTAGAAAAGTGTTGCTAAAGTGGTTGGAAAGACCTTCTACATTGCCCACCTGATCATGAAGGGATTCACATCCAGATCTAGTGAGGTCATTGTTCCCCTGTACTCTTCACTTATCAGACCAATGATCGAGTACAATGCCCCATTCAGGATGTATCTCACCCGACATCTGCAGCAATTGGAGAGACCCCAAAAGTTCCTCACCAAAAGGATAAAGGGACTCCAAAATCTGTCCTATGCTGCCAGATTGAAGAAACTCCCGCTCTATTCAGTCTCATACCGTCTGCTCAGAGGTGACATGTGCCTGACATACAAGGCCATGTCCAACCCGGAATTAATGGACATGCTCCACCTCAAAAAATCCAAATCCACCAAAACCACTAGAGCAAGCGACTTAAACCTTAGCACGGATATAAATAGGACGTGCTGGAGGGATAGATTTATCACTCAGAGACTCCCTATGCTGTGGAATAAAATCCCGGTCCATGTGAGGCAGAGCACCTCGCTGGCTCTGTTCAAGAGAAATCTTGACCTGTGGATGGGAGATCGTAGGTTTACCCTGGGAATCATCTCTGTGTCACTGCTGGACAGAGGCACAACAAACTAATGGGTACAGTATTTTTTCATATAAGGGGTGGCGTAAGCCACAAAACTTTGGGTTAGGCTTATAAATGCCTTAGGGCAGATAGCCTAGTATAAACCTATGAACCTATGAACCTATAAACAAATGTCAACCAAATATATATCTACCTGCAACACATAGACCTCACAGTCAGAGTGTCAAACAGTCACAGCCCTTAAGGCCAAACACAATGCCAGACACACTAGTCATTGGTGACTCCATAGTCAGACACACTGACGTCCCGCTCACCAGACTGAGTAAGGAGAAGGTCACAGTAAGCTGCCTGTCGGGCGCTAGAATCCGCCACATAACGCAAGCACTCAAGTCTCTCAACAGCAGGTACAAATATGACTCAGTCATTGTCCACGCTGGTGTGAACGACCTGAGACGTACCTCCTTGGACTACATGAAAAGAGACATTGAGGAGCTCTCTGATTATGTAGCCCAGGTAGGTATGACCCTGACCTTGAGCAGTATCCTACCTTCACCAAGAATGATGCCACAATACAGAGATAAGATGATCAGCTTTAACAATTGGCTTAAACACTGGTGTCATTCAAAGGGGATCCAGTGTCTGTCTGCCTGGGATGACATGCTGGACAAGCCACGCTGCAGGGACGGCTTGCACCTGTCACCCTGGGATTCGGATATTGGCCAAGGCTCTTGCCACCCCATAGTGCCTTTTTAGGCAAGGCTCAAATTCTAAACCTACCACCCTAGAACACAAAAAGGAAAAACTAAGGGTAATGCTGCTCAATGCCAGAAGTCTAAATCTCAAAATGCACGCACTCGAGGCCCTTCTCAGTATGGAGAACATCGATGTCTGTGCTGTGACAGAAACCTGGTTCAAGGCTCCGAGAGCACCCCAGCGCTATCAGGTTTTACCTCATATCATGCCGCTCGCCCCAAAATCCGGACAATACCAAGAAAGGAGGGGGGGTATCCATATTCATCAAGAACACCCACACCTCAAGACTGGTGGCAACGCACGATGCATCGGAGACCATCCAGGTGCAATTAACCATAGGCAAGACTGCTCTGCAAATTGTAGCATGTTACAGGCCACCCTCACAAACTCAGGAACCTCACATGGCCTTCCTGAAAACACTACAGGGGATAAATGTATCACCAAACACCATCATACTAGGTGACTTCAATTACCCTAATATAGACTGGGAACACTGCTCAAGCCCAAACACCCTAGCCCAAAAGTTCCTGGAATTCATAAACTCAAATGCCATGGAACAACTAGTCACCATCCCCACAAGAGGAGACAACATACTTGATCTCATCATCACGAACATGGGAGCACAATGTTCAACACCAGAGGTGTACCCCTCACTGGTGAGATCAGACCACAAACTAATCTCGCTGGAGGTCCTCATCCCACCCCCACCTGAAATAAAAAAGACCACAGTAAAGAACTTCTCAAAAGCCGACTTCACACTTCTAAAGACTAGTGTGGTCTCCTTCAAGGCCCCCGAGCTGGCGGAAAACAGTACTCAAGCCACTGAATCACTTACAAATGCCTTCTACCAGCACCTACAGGACTGCATGGATAAGGCAATCCCAAGCAAAACAAAGACTCTTTGTAGCAAAGGCAAGCGTCCAGTCTGGTGGACCCCAGCCATAAACAAACTCTACAACAAAAGGAGGAAGCTACTACAAGATAGAGCAAAATCCTTAAAAGGTAAGACACCCTTGATCACTATAAGTAAAAAACTAAGAGCTCTCATAAAATCTTCCAAAGCAAATTTCGAGAGAAAAATAGCTAAAGACTCAAAAGACAATCATAAGGCATTCTTTAGCTATGTTAGAAACCTGGGAGGAAACTCCCAGATATGCTCAGAGCTAGTTCAAAATGATGTGAAGATTACTGATCCTACAGACATTGCCAACATACTGGCTGACAGGTTCAGTGCAAACTTCTCCCCCCCAAAAGGAGAGATATCTATACCAAACGATTGCAGCCCCCCAAACATCTCCAACGCCCAAGTGAGAACTGCTCTCTCCAAAGCAAAAAACACAGCATCCATGGGACCTGATGGTGTCCCCGGCTGTGTGCTCCATGAACTCAATGAGGAATTAAACCCACAGCTAGGACAGCTGTTTAATCAAAGTCTTACCTCTGGATGGAGTGGCGCACTGCAACTGTGGTACCACTCCACAAAGGCGGTGCCTCCACCGACCCTGGAAATTACCGGCCCATTAGCTTGACAAGCCTTATTTGCAAAGCCATGGAGAGGATCATAATGGACCTCATAAATAATGACATAGGAGTTTGCAGACTTTGGATCCAACCCAGTTTGGCTTTGTCAAAGGCAGATCATGCCTTTTAAATTTGGTTGACTTTTTCAAACAGTCACCAAAGCCATTGATGAGGAAAGGCAGTCCATACAGCCTACCTCGATCTGGCTAAGGCCTTCGATACAATACCCCACTCGGGTATCATTGAAAAACTCATCAGCTTAAATGTCAACCCATACATCACAAGATGGGTTGCAAACTGGCTGAGTGACAGAACCCACAGGGTCAGAGTTGCTGGCGCCATGTCTGACTCAAAGCCTGTCACAAGTGGTGTCCCACAGGGCTCAGTCCTGGGCCCACTCTTGTTTGGCATCTACTTCTCAGTACAAGCAAACACAGGAGGGTTATGGCTGACAAAGTTTGCAGATGACTGTAAACTGGGCCATAGTAGAAAACACATCTGACACAGATATCCTTCAGAAGGGTCTCACAGAAACGGATAACTGGTGCCAGAGCCACGGCCTAAAGTTAAATGCCAAACAATGCATAGTCATACCCCAGGGGAAAAACAAGGTTACCCCTAGCTACCAAATAGGTGGCAATCCACTGAGCACAGAAGAAGTTATCAGGGACCTGGGGACCCAGGTTGATAGTAGTCTGTCATTCGACACCCATGTAGCTAAAGTAGTTAGGAAGACGTTCTACATTGCCCACCTTATCATGAAGGGTTTCTCATCTAGATCAAGGGAGGTCATAGTCTCCCTTTACTCATCACTCATCAGACCAATGATTGAGTACAATGCCCCATTGAATGTATCTGACCCGACACTTGCAGCAACTGGAGAGGCCACAAAAGTTCCTCACCAAAAGGATAAAGGGTCTCAAAATCTGTCCTATGCTGCCCGACTGAAAGAACTCCAGCTCTACTCAGTCGCCATCATAAATGCTCAGAGGTGACCTTTGCCTAACATACAAGGCCATGTCAAACCCAGATTTGATGAATATGCTTCACCTCAAAAATCCAGATCCATCAGAGCCACAAGGCGGAGACTTAAACCTTGACACGACTATTAATAGGACGTGCTGGAGGGATAGATTCATCACCCAAAGACTCCTATGCTGTGGAACAAAATCCCGGTACATGTGAGGCAGAGCACCTCGCTGGCCTTGTTCAAGAGAAATCTTGACCAATGGATGGGAGATCGCAGATATACCCCAGGGATTACCTCAGTGTCATTGCTCGACAGAGGCACAGCAAAATAATGGGTTTAGTTCCCCATAATAAAGGGGTGGCGTAAGCCACAAAACGATGGGCTAGGCTTGTAAATGCCCTCGGGCAGATAGCCTAGTATGAACCTATGAACCTATGAACCTATGAATCTATAAATATATATATATATATATATATATATATATATATATATAGATATATACATATATATATATATATATATATATATATATATATATATATATATATGTTGTTGTTGTGTCTTTCGGCTTTTCCCAGTTAGGGGTCGCCACAGCGGAACTCCGGTCCGCTAATCATTGGCAGTAGATTTTTTTACATGCCGAGTTGCCAGCCCTGATGCATAACCTTCAAGGAAGGTACACCCATTCACGCATGTCTCCAGACAGAAGACTCTCTCTAGATGAGAATCGAATGGGACAATGTCTTACTGTCAGGCGATAACGCTACCCCAGCACCACCACATATACATATATATAATATATATATATATATATATATATATATATATACATACACACATATATATATATATATATATATATATATATATATATATATATATATATATATATAAAATATATATATATATATATATATATATATATATATATATATATATATATATGTATATATATATCTGGGTCTACTTTGTTTCGTTGAATCTCATTTCACTGAATTTCATTTCACCCTGACCACTTTGCTGAAAACTGAAATTAATGAAAACTCATTTCACTGAATCTCATTTCACTGAACCGTAGTTAGTATATCTGGCACTGTATAGAGTACTGTAAGGCAAGTAAAAGATATATGCCCTTTCCCCACTGTAGTGAGAACCTGGAGTTAGTATATGTAGTTAAGGGGGTTGTGGGGTGTGCAGCCCCCCACCTTGTTTGTTTTATATTCCATATGTACATATAGCGTTGTCGCCTCACAGTAAGACGCTGTCCAGTTCAATTCTCAGCTAGAGCGTCTTCTGCGTGGAGACATGCGTGAATGGGCGTACCTTTGTTCAAAGTTGTGCGTCAGGCCTGGCAAGCCGGTACGTAAAAATCAACTGCCAATCATTAGCGGACTGGAGTTCCACTGTGGCGACCCCTAACCAGGAAAAGCCAAAAGACACAAACAATATCTCATAGGATCATAGGAAGTTACTAAACTATTGGTCCTGGGGCTCTTATAAGCCTAGCCAAGAGTTTAGCCCATGTTTAAACAAGTCAGCATATACTCACACACACACACACATGAAGGAGCATGACTATGGTTCCATAGGTATATGTCAAACAATATCCCATAAGTAGACAGTAGTATTCTTTGAAACATTCAGTATACAATAGCTACCCGTTGAAATGTCAGCACTCAAAATGCTGATTGCCAACAAGCTGAAAAAAAAAAGAAAGACTGAAACTATTGGAAAACATTGCTCTTCTCCTTTAAACTTTTTCTTTTTTTTTTTTTTTGTTTTTTTTGCAAGGGCCAAGCCCCCAAACCCCTAAACTATACCAACTCGAGAGATTGCCATACCTCAGAGAAAAGAGATGTTCTGGGAAATGGCCATCTCGGACTTCCCCTGCCCAAGAGGGACACAGGTGGAACCCCTGGGGTGAATTTCTAGTTACCCATCCAGTCATCCAAATTCTGCTTAAATAGGGCCAATGAGGGGATTTGTTTAACATGAATAAGAAGCTTGTTCCAATGGTGGGGCAGCCTCTGTGAGACAAATCTGTCTCTCCAGCAAGTTCTGTTGATGTCACATACTAGGTTAAGATTCTTTGAGCAAGTGACCCATATGCCATTTGACTTGCGAATGTGCAGCATTTCAATTAAAGCTGGTTCAGACATTGCCCTATGTGCAAGGCACAGGCCGCCTCTGAGAAGTCCTGTACAACACAGAGTAAAGCGATAGTGATTTCAGTCTGTCTGCATAACACAGTTCTTGAAGACCCTGAATTTTGTTATTAAGGAAACTGTGTAGTCTCTCCAATTGCTGCAGGTGTTTGGAAAGGAACATACCAAAGGGAGCATTGTACTCTATTATTGGCCTTATGACGGAAGCATACAGGGGTCTTTATAACCTCTTTTTTCCTAGAGGCAATGCCCTTACTTATGAGATGAGTAATATAAAATGCCCTTCTTACCACTGTGGAGACATGGTGATCGAAGTTAAGGTTGCTGTTGACCTATGTGCCCATATCTCTCTCTCACTGTGTGAGACTGTGTGCTTAGGGTATTGCTATTAATGTGGTAGTTTGCAGGAACATCACCCTTGCTGAAGGGGATGATAATGTATTTTTTGCATTAAATTTAAGACCATGACTTTGGCACCAGTCATTAGTCTGAGTAAGACCTTTTTGCAAGATGTTGACATTGCTAGGGGTTTCAATGATCATTCCCAGTTTGCAGTCATCAGCAAACTTTGTTAGCCACAGTCCTTTAGTTTTAACTTGTACTTTGGAGAAGTTTATTCAGAACAGTACGGGTCCTACAACCAATCTCTGTGGTACACCACTGGTTACAGGTCTGCTGGATGAGGTGGAGTTTCCTATTTTGACTGCATGAATTCTATCAGGGAGCCAGTTTGGAACCCACCTGATAATATATGGGTTGATACCCAGCTGGGTGAGTTTATCAATGATGCCTGAGTGGAAGATTGTGTCAAAGGCCTTGGCTAAGTCTAGGTAGGCCATATGCACAGATTTGTTCTTATCTAGGGCTTTGGTGACTGTCTCGAAGAATTCCACCAAGTTTAACAGGCATGATATCCCCTTGACAAAGCCAAACTGGGTGGTGTCGAACACTTGGAGATTTCCTATATCTTTGTTAATAAGGTCCATGATGATTCATTCCATGGTCTTGTAGATAAAGTTGGTCAGGCTAATGGGGCTGTAGTTCCCAGGGTCCGCGGATGAACCCCTTTGTGTAAAGGGATGACAGTAGATGTTTTCCATTCCACTGGGATGAAGCCAGTGCTTAGGCTGTTATTGAAAAGCATGCCCAATGGTGATGCTAATTCCTATTTTAACCCATGTAGAACACAGTCCAGGATGTTTGGTTGTATCTTGATTGACTCAAGTAGATCCAGGTAGGCTGAATGGATGTCCTGATTCATGGACAGGGTCTTATAGCTGGCAATGACCTGAAGAGGGATCTTACCTAAAGTCAGTTGCACTTGAAGTAATTCAAGGTCATCATGCTGTTTAACCAAGCTAGAGGTGTATTTATCTTTAATGAATACTGATACACCACCTCCTTTAGTTCTCACACCTTCAGTTTGATTTGTGGTCTGAACTTGTGGAAGGAAATGTAACTTGATATAGCTGGAGTGCTCTCCGCAGCCTTAATCCAGGTCTCAGTGACTGCACAAATGTCAGCATCTTCCAAGGTAAGGCCTGTTTCCAGTGAGTGCAGTTTCTGGTTTAGACTCCTAGCATTTAGCAGCATAGCCTTGAGGTTGTAGAGGGTATTTTTACATTGGGAATTTTGTTCTTGTGACATTGCCCAAAAAGACACTAAAGGTGTAGCAAGAGCCTTAGCCAATAACTGAAATCCCATGGGTGACAGATAAAGACCATCTCTGGCAAAGCATCCAGGTCTGTCGACTATGTCATCCCAGGCTGACAGATAATAAATCTGCTTTGAATGACACCAGAAACTAAGACAATTGTTGAAGTCAGTCATTTTTTGTTTGTATTCAGGTATCATCAAAAGCAAAGGTAAAATGCTGCTTAAGGCTAGGGACATACTTGCCTGAGACACATAATCAGAGGGCTCAGTCATTTCTCTCTTCATAGAGTCCAATGAGGTATGTCTCAAGTTGCTCACACCGACATGGACTATGACGGAGGCATAAAAGTGCCTGTTGTTGAGAGACTTGAGTGCATGTGTGATGTGGTTGATCCTGGAAACTGTCAGACAGTTGACGTGACTTTTTCCTTATCCAACCTGGTGAGAGGGACATCTGTGTGTCTCACAACTGAGTCGCCTGTGACTAAGATGTTTGCTTTTGTGTTATGTCTTAGAGGCTTGACCGGTGAGACACCAATGTGTGATATATTATGTGTACTATGTTCTGCAAAGGCTGTATTGTGTGACTTACGCTTGTGCTTGTGTTTGGGAGGTCTCTGATGTTTAGGTAAGCTTTTGGTAAGGACCTCCACGTATGTAGTGTTTATATGTTGTTGGTTTGGTAGAAGCTGAAGGTGAGGTGGGCATGCTGACAACCTGCTTAGTACCAGATGAACTGACTGGTAAGTGAAAGGGTCTGGATTCGAGGTTGTTGATATAGATGCATCTCTCACATAATGAATTTGTATGGACTAGAAGAAGTGGGTTGTCAGTGTACATGAGGTAATTGCTACATTGCCTCAGGAAGCCCATGTCAACCAGGCTGGCTGTAGAAACTGTGGGAAATTGTCCATCCATAATGCTCGGTGAATTGATGTGGTCAGAAAACAGGGAGAGGACAGGAAGGACCAGGTAAAGTAGAGGCCAGAAGAAGTAGACAAAAAATGCAAAAGGCTACTGGGTGGGCTCTGTGTTGGTACTTCAAGAGCTTTGCTGAACATATCACCTTTCAGTGAGGGACAATCACGAGAAAATTTGCAGGCAGAAGAGTTTGCATTTATTACCACCAATGGTGCCCACCACTGCTTGGCAGAGCACGATGAGCAAACAAGTGCAAACCCGTGCAAACGCAGTTCTTATGTAACAAATGAGAGAAAACTAATTTAAACAAATTAACCTATAAAAAGGCTCAGAACTGAGCCCTGTTCCAGCAACCTTCAATCAGAGGAGTGCTAACTGCACATTCCTGCCACTAGGGTGCAGGAGAACCCCCTCCAGCAAAAGATGGCCTGGTTTAGTGCTCAAGACAAATAGAGCTAGATTCAGCAGGTCTGAATGTAGTCTATACTACAGCAAATAAAAGTGCAAAAATTTCAGAAAAAAAAACAGTTGAAATAAGTAGTGGTATGGTAAAACTGCAGCTCAAAAGTGCAATATACAATGAAAAGTTTGTTTAAGTTTTGCAGAGATCAGCAGATGCCTTGAATTGATCAGATAAATATAGCACAGCAGTAGCTGGTCGCCATACTCTGTGGAGCTTTGCTAAAAAAAGCACAGACCCACTAAAATGCAGTGCTTATGTAGCAAATGAGAGCAAACTGATTTAAAAAAATTAACCAATAAAAAAGCTCAAGACTGAGCCCTGTTCCAGCAACCTTCAATTAGATGGTGGAAGAGCTGAGATATGGGAATATTGTTGAGGCATATATGTTCATATGTTCATAGGAGATTACTAGACTAACGGCTTAAGGACCCTAACAAGCCTAGTTAGTTTTACCCAGTTTTACCCAAATTTGTAGCCCTAGGAGAAAGAAAACAGGGGTCAGCAAGAATGGTTTTGACAACCTTTACAGACCAATAATGGTTTTGACAAGTTTTACAGATTGTTTCTGTCTATAAGGGACTTGGGTGCCACCCCAGGAGTAAATTTGCTATTTCCCATCCATTGGTCCAAGCTGTACTTTAAGATTGTCAGGGAAGGGCTCTGCTTCACATGAATAGGAATTCTATCCCAGAGAGCGGGGAATCTCTGGGACACATATCTGTCTCTTTTGCATGAACTATACGTCAGTGATCAGATTTAGATCCTTGTAGTGGTTAACCCTTGTGCAGTTAGTTCTGCAAATGTGCAACATTTCGATTAGTTCTTGATCAGAGACTGCCTTGTAGATGAGGCATAGATCATCTTTCAGTAATCAGTAGGAAACTGAATACAATGACAGGGCTTTTAATTATTCCGCATATTACATAGGTTCATAGGTAGGTACTAGGCTATCGGCCCAAGGGCCTAAGTAAGCCTAGCCAACAAAGTTCCCTGGCTTATGCCAACCCAAGAAAGTTAATTTCCTGTGCCTCTATCAAGCAGAGCCACAGAAGTGATCCCCTGGGTGTATTTCCTATTTCCCATCCACTCATCAAGATTTTTCTTGAAGAGTGTTAATGAGGAACTTTGCTTGACATAGATTTGCAGCTTGTTTCAGAGTATGGGAAGTCTCTGGGACAGGAATCTATCTCTCCAGCATGTCCTTTTTATTGTGGTGACAATGTTTAGGTCCCTAGAGCGTGTAGCTCGGAGGGCTTGGGATTTCTTTAGGTGTGACATGTCCAACAGCTCTGGGTTTGACATAGCTTTATATGTTAGGCAGAGATGACCTCAGAGTAGGTGATATGCTACAGAATAAAGCTGGAGTTTTTTGAGACTGTCAGTGTAGGGCATCTGTTTGAGGCCAGTAATCCTCTTTGTGGCATGTTGGCTATACCCTGAATTTCTTTGGTGAGAAACCTCTGAGGATACTCCAATTGTTGCAGGGGCCTGATGAGGTACATGCCAACGGGTGCATTGTACTCGATTACTGGTCTGATGAGGGCTGAGTAGAATGGTTCTATGACATCCTTAGATCTGGATGCCATGCCCTTACTTATAAGCTGAGCCACATAGAAGGATTTCCTCACCACTGTGAGCACATGGTTGTCAAAGCTCAGATTAGTATCTAAATACTCAGATCTTACATCACTGGGTCCAATCTTAGGAGGTTGCTATCAATGTTGTAATTTGCAGGGGTATTGGATTTCCTGAAGGAAATTATTATGGATTTTTTGCATTCAGTTTGAGGCCATGGCTATGATAGCAATCATTAGTCTGCATCAATCCTTTCTGTTGGATATCAACATCATTTGGGGAGTCAGTAATTGCTCCCCCAACTTGCAGACATCAGCAAACGTTTTCAGCCAAAGGTCATATACACTTGTCTTTACATCTGGGAAGTATATCCTAAACAGAAGAGGCCCAGCACAGAGCCCTGTGGTACTCCACTGGTGATTGGCCTTTTGCTTGGTATGGTTCCCCCAGTCTAGTAACATGCATCTTATCTGTGAGCCATTTGGCTATCCATCTGGTGACATAAAGGTTTATGCCCAATTTTGTGAGTTTATCTATAGTACCTGAATAGGGTATTGTGTGAAATGCCTTGGCTAGGTCAAGGAAGGTGGTATGTACTGTCTTACCCTCATCTATGGCCTTGGTAATCTGCACAAAGAAGTCTACCAGATAGAGCAAGTAGAACCTGCCCTTGACGAAGCCAAACTGGGTTGGGTCAAGAGTCTGGAGATTGTTGTTAATCAGGTCCAAGATTATGCTTTCCATAGCCTTGCATATGAGGCTAGTCAGACTTATGGGTCAGTAGTTTCCTGGGTCCATTGCCAGTCCCCCATTGTGCAGTGGGATGACTGTTGCTGTCCTCCACTCTACTGGAAAAAGCTTGTTTGGAGACCGTGGTTAAATATAGATCTGAGTGGGTCTGCTAGGTCATGTTTCAAGCTAATTAATAGGCACCCTGGGATTCCATCAGGGCCCATTGATCCCATGTTTCTAGCTTTACAGAGCACAGTAGATACCTGTTCTTTTGGGATAACAAACAAGGGAATGGTAGGAGATATTTCATGGGGAATGACCAGAAATGATCAGGGGGTGAAAACTGAGCTGAATGTATCAGCCAGAAGGTTGGCTATTTCTTCTGGCTGAGTACAGGTAGTGCCATTTACAGCCAACTCAGCACATTGTTGAGCATTTCTCTTAAGATTTCAGACAAAACTAAAAAATGCTTTGTAGTTATCCTTTGTTTGGGAGGCTATTTTCGTCTCATATTTAGCTTTTGAGGACTTAACTAGTTCCCTGATTTGCTGTTGAGACTAATGAGGCATTTTTTCTCTGCTGTGCACCCTCCCATTTGTGTTTAGGCAGGAATTTCTTTCTTCCTTTGTATTCTCTAGTTATGAAAGGGGTCCACTGTGATTACTTGCTCTTCCGGCTAGACCTGGGTTTAGTTCAGTCAAGTACTGCCATTTCTTTGCAGTTGTTTAAGTGGTTGTACAGAGCATTCATATATGCCTCTGCATAGGCTTTCATATTTTCAGAGTTAGGGGGAGATTTAAAATTACATGTGCTATCACTTAATAGAAGGTCATTTGCCTTGGAAAAACTCTTTATGGTTTTAGGGTTTGATAGGGGCCAAGGGTACTAGCTGCTAGTACAAGGGTATAGGGAACTACTAAAGGGGTGGTGAATACTGCACAACATGGCTGGGCTAATATATGCCTTTGGGCAGATAGCTCAGTACCAACCTATGAACCTATGAACCTATGAGGTTTCTACCACTACATTTATTTCAAAGGAGATCGCTTTTACCAATGCGGACATTACCCTGCAGGGGAGGGGTGCAATGCTTCGCCACGTTTGTGAATACAATGTTAAGGATATTTGAGCCCCTAATGGGAGTGCAGACCAGCTGTTCCAGAGCATTTGCATTGATAAAGTCGCATTGATAAAGTCCAGGAATCTTTGAGCCTGCATATTAGTGGTCATGTACATTTCAAAGTTTATGGAGGGATAGGTAAATCACCTAACAGTAGTGTGTTGGGTTGAATGGTAAGTGACTCTAGTAAGTTCAGGTATGTTGAGTGGTTTTCATGGTTCATGATTGGGGACCTGTAGCTAACAATGATATGGTCAGGGATTTTGCTTCTGGTCAGCTGAACATGGAGTAGCTTAAGTGAGTCATCCTGCTTGACTAATCCTGCGGTGTGATTGCTTTTTATGTAAATGGAAACACCTCCTCCCTTCACTTTTTTTCCTTTTCAGGGTGTGGTCTGAATGTGTAATAGGCACTGTCACCTTGCAGTGCCAGAGTGCTTTCCACAGCCTTGAACCTTGTCTCTCTAACTGCACAGACAGCATCATTTCCAGGACAAGGAGAGCTTCCACAGAGTGCGATTTTTTGTTAAGACTCCTAGCACTGAGCAATATTACCTTCAGCTTGGTATTAGAAGTTTGTTACATTGTTAGGTCTGTTGGTTTGGCACTGCCTAATAAAGGCACTATGGGGGTGGCTAATGCATTTGCCTGTATTCAAAAGCCTAGTGGCAAAAGGTGCAGACTTTCTCTGGCAAAGCAGCATGGTCTGCCAATTTTGTCATCTCAGGCTGACAAATACCGGATTCCTTTGGAATGACACCAGTGGCTAAGCTAATTATTGAAGGCAATCATTTTCTGTTTGTATTGTGGTATCATTCTTGGTGAGGGTAGAGTGCTGCTCAATACCTGAAAGGCTCATACCCACCTGGGACACACATTCAGACAAGTCCATCATGACTCTCTTCATATAGTTCAGGGAGGTACTTCTCAAGTCATTCACACCCACATGAACTATAACTGAGTCATACTGGTACTTGTGGTTGAGTGACCTGAATGCCTGCATGATATGGTGATTCCTGACCCCTGACATGCAACTAACTGTAACACTATAATTATCCAACCTAGTGAGGGAGGCATCCATGTATCTTACAATGGAGTCTCCTATGACCAAGATGTTTGAACGTGTGGTGTTTTGCCTTAGAGGCTTGATTGTGGAGACACTGTGATATGTATTTTTATGTGTAGTGGTTGGTGTTGACTTAGTTTTGTTTGTAAGTGGTTTCTGAGGCTGCGGTTTCAAAGTTTATGGAGGGCAGTGTACAGGAAGCCTCTGAGGATTTGGTAAATTACTTGTGAGTACCTCTGCATATGTAGGTTTGTGTGTCAAAACCTTATTTAGTGATGGAAATGATGTGCATTTGCTGGCAACCTGTTTTCCATTTGATTTGTCAGTATGTGAGAGTCGTGTCTCAATTTCTCTCACACACTGTGTTTGTTTGTTTCAGGATTAAGTGGTTGTCAGTATACATGAGACACTGAGAATGCCCGTTTTAACTAGACTGGACACAGAGATAGCAGAAGACTGCCTATCCATGGTTTCAGATTTTTACTATGGGTTTAACCATGGAAAAAAGTGGCTACATTTAACTGGACTGGGATGATAGCACACAGATGAAGAATGGGGGCTATGCTCAGTGTGAACTGCAGCTATCCAACAAGACAGTGCTATTCTGCTCACAACTCAGATACTCATAGAGCAACAAAGGGACTTGGGAAGGTTACAGACATCGTTTTCTAAGTGAAATTTTAACTTGATAGCATTTGCTTCTATACAGGGCACTTGCTAATGGCTGCTGCACAGACAGCAGCTTAGCACAAACACCGGGCTTGTATGGAATCAGAAAAAACAAGTTTTACAACACTAAGACATACAGGCCAATCAGGAAAACACACAATCAGCTTTTAGCCAACAGCCCCAAACTCATACAAGTTTGCTACAGCATACTTCTACCATAGGAGTGCCATCAGAAAATCCTCTTATTGTAAAAATGATGGTTGGTATTAGAGTTCAAGTGCAAGGAAACCACACAGTCTAGATACCATAGTCCTGGAAAACTAGAAATCAGAATGTAATTAAGTACTACAGCAGCCGAAGACCTACTGCCTGCCATATACCTGGGGAGAACAGAAATATGAACTATAAAGGGACTCTGGTCAAGATCTCAGCTGGTGAGGTGGTGTAAAAATGCCAAAAATGTGGATTGTGCTTTTTAGGTTCATAGGTTCATAGACATGTATTAAGCTAATGGCCCTGGAGCCTTTACAAGCCTAACCCATAGAAGTGCCCTGGCATCATGCCGCCTGACATTAGTTCCCATTGCCTCTATCAAGTAGAGCCACTGGAGTGATCCCCAGGGTGCGCTTTCTATTACCGATCCACTCATCAAGATTTCTCTTGAAGAGGGACAGCGAGGTGATCTGCTTGACATGTATGGGAAGTCAATTCCAGAGCATGGGCAGTCTCTGGGTGAGGAACCTGCCCCTCCTGGATGTTCTGTTGATTGTGGTAATGAGGCTGAGGTCTCTGGAGCAAGTGGTGAGGAGGGATTGGGATTTCTTTAGATGTAGCATTTCTAACAAAGCTGGGTCAGACATGGCTTTGTAAGTCAAGCAGAAATCGTCTCTAAGTAGGCGATAATAGAGAGAGAATAGCTGGAGCCTTTTGAGTCTTTCCATGTAGGACATGTGTAATGCCTGGGATCCTCTTCATGGGGTACTTCTGTGGCTTCTCCAGCTGCTGCAGGTGTCTAGTGAGTTACATGCCAAATGGGGAATTATACTCAATGATTGGTCTAATGAGTGAAGAGTAGAGAGGATGATGACCTCTTTCCTCTTGGATGCAAAACTCTTGGTAATAAGATGTGCCACATAGAAGGATTTTCTGACCACAGTTGCAATGTGGTGGTCGAATGAGAGGTTGCTGTCAACCTGCATCCCCAGATCTCTTAGTGGTTTCCCATCAATGTAGTAAATAGTGGGAACTGAGTTTTTACCAAAGGGAATGATGACGCATTTTTTTGACTTTAAGCTTTAGGCCATGGTTTCAACACCAGTCATTGGTCTCAGTGAGACCTTTCTGTAGGATGCCTGCATCAATTGCGGAGTTAATACTTGCTCCCAGTTTGCAGTCGTCTGCAAACTTGGTCAGCCAGAGTCCCTTTGTGTTGGCCTGGATGTCTGAGAAGTAGATGCCGAACAGGAGATGACCTCCTAACAATGTTCCTATCAGTTCTCCACCTTTGCTAAAAGCAGCATGGGCAACATCCTGCTTCTCCACCCTGGCACCCTGTGTTCATAACTCTGGAATCAGCTGATGAAAACCAGCAGTGATTAGAGACATCAAGTTAAAAAAAGTCATTGAGTGTAAAGCTGTCAGAGAATTTACAGATCTAACCAACAGGCATTGATAGTCCAGAAAGGCAGCAACAGTGGCAGGTACAGACATAAAGCCTAGTTAAGGAACTGCTTTAGCATGAACATTAAGAACGATTACAGGGTGCTCCAAAGAGGTATTGGCAAACAATTTGCTGCCAGGATGGGAAAGCAAGATATTGCCCATGCTGCTTTCAGCAAAGGTGGAGAACTGATGGAACATTGTTAGGAGGTAGAACCAACATGCTGAGAAAGTTCTGAATCTAGCGGACATGCCCACATTTCCAGAGGAAATGTCAAAAGATGTTTGTGGCATTGTTTATATTGCTACAAGAAAAGATCACTGTGACACTTAAATTGTTGCACGATGGCAAGGCTATAGGACTAAATGATTCTGCAGAAAAAATTTAAGGTACTGACCATTGGCTGGAGTTGCACCCTGAGAAGTTTCTTTTTAGTGTTGTATTGTGGGTGGGTGCAATACAACTTGACTGTGGAATTGGGATTGTTCTCTCGGAGATAGAGGCAGGTAGGTGTCTTAGTTCCAGAGGGAATCATGCTTCTCAGACTTCATAGAAAAGCCTACATAGGGTGCTTGAATGGAGACTTTGACTCAGAGTAAACCCTCTTTAGCAGGAGGATCAGTACAGATTTTATACTGGCTATGTAATAGTAGTTTATCTTTTTGTCATTATACACATAAGGCAGGGGTGATGTGTTTTGCCATTGCTATTACAGTTCTTTTGTTGAACTGGAAAAGACCTATGACTCCATTCCCTGATATTTCTTGGTAAGAGGTACTACAATAGCACAAGGTCCCAGCACCACTGTTGCATGCCATTTGATTTCTGTTTTTGAGTGTAAGAGTTGTGAAGGCATTATAACCAACTAAAGTTGTACCCATGCACACACACAAAACTGACAAAAAATTAAATAAATATGCTGAGAAAATAGAGGAGAACACTCAGGAGAAAATACTTTATTAATCTCCAAAGAGTTAAAAAATAATTAAAAAAACGCAGTGCATTTAATGCTACCAAGTTTCCAAACAGTGTTTTCGTCTTCAGAATTAATTTCAATTAACCAAACATTTGCTTTCATGCAAACCTGCAATAATTAAGTACACCAATTAAGTATGTAAATTGATTAATTAATACCTTATTAAAAACCAATTAAACCAGTCAGTACATCAGAAAAAATATATATGTATATAGATGAATATTTATTTTCTTAAGGGGATTTGTACATCAATCAAAAAGAATCATCTAAGTGAAACATCTAACAAATTGTCTAAAAAAGACATATGAATTCAAAAGACTAAGCAAGTAAAATGGTTACAATAGATAGTAATTAAAAAACTAATCAAACCATTCACTATGTCAAAAAGGAGATTATAAAATAACATTGCTTTTCTTAAAGGAACAAAACATATACATCTAAGAACAAAGGAACGTAACAAAAAATAATGAGCACAATAAAAATTGTAGTGAAATGTAATGAAAACTGATCTCACTAATAAGTTGCATATTAATATATATTTTTAATGGGTTCCATACACTAGATCGAATTTTCACTTAATCGAAAGAGCAATTATGCGAAGTTCAGTACAACGAACGGGTGTTGTACTGAACATCCGTGCAGTACTCACGGACCTTAGGGTTAGCACATGGGACATAGTAAAGGGATAGCCCATAATAGGGCTATCCCCATACCATGACCCGTGCCCTAACCCTAAGGTCCATGACAACTGCAGCGCAGCGCAGTGAAGGACATAACAATGTCCTCCACTATGGTGCGATAGTCGCAAACCTTAGGGTTAGGGTAAGGGGATAGCTTTACTAACTATTCCCTTACCCTAACCCATGCCTTAACCCTAAGGTCCATGACTATCACACCATAGTGGGGGACATAGCTTGTTTTTTATGTCCACCACTGTGCTGCAGTGTTTTCGGTGAAGTGCACTTACGCAAAAGTTCATTTTTGTTAAAGTGAACTTTTGCAGAAGTGAGGCTTCCGATTACAAGTTCGAAGTAGTGAACTTTCATTCTTGTAATAGGAATTCATTTCTAATATGTTAAAAAAGTAAAAAAAAAATATAGAATGAAAGTTTAAAAAGTTAAAAAATCAGATCAACTAAACACTTACATTAAAATGTATAGTGTATCCCTTTGTAAAATGACTGTTTAAAACACACTAACTTTTGTTAAACTGATTCTCAAAAAAAAACAATCTATGGTGATCAGATAAAGCAAAATGTACCAAAAATCAGGAAACTACAAAAAGACCCCGCAGTCTTAAATTTACCATTTTGCTGCCCTTAATTTTAATATTGGAGCAATTGATACATTTTCATTGATACATGGGGAGGTTATGACATTAAATCTCAACTGCCAATACAATTCTCTGTATTCAAATCTAGTTTCCCAGCTACCACCTGGAAGTTCAATTATGTTCAGAACAGAAAATTTAAAACCAACAAAACTTGAGCATGCAGTAGAGTATTTAAATAGAGCATTATTTATATTCTGATTTCTTATGTAATATTTCTGCTCATAAATTCTCATATGTAATTTTCTCTCTGTCTTACCAATATAGAAGGCTGGATAAACAGAATATTTAGCAATGTAAACAACGCACCTGGATACATGTTCCACATTTAATTTAACATACATTTTATTGTCTAGATCTAAATATAGCTTGTAAACTAAAAGAATAGCAGCTCAATGGTTACACCTGCCACATTTTGACATACCCTTGATAGTATTAGGTGATATGTTAGAACTGTTTTATTTCTTTTTCTAAAAGATCTTTAATGTTGTTAGCTGTCTAGTACACAAAATGGGATTGTGTTCCTACAATAGAGAATAGTGATGTGTTCACTTTAAAAATATTCCAATTATTATTCAGAATCCTTCTAATCTTGTTTGTGTTACTGGAATATTTTATAACAATATATTTCTCAAACCACTTACTTTCATTTTTAGTACTTTTTTCTTGTAACTACCTTTACATAGTCTGGGGGCTTGTATCTAGTACCCCACTCTTTAATAATTTCTGTGGCAATATTTTCTATTTTTTCATGTAGCCTCTAGAAATAAGCACATTACATAATTTTTCTCTGTCGGTAGTTAACATATCAATTTTGGAACTCATTCTTGCTACCCTAATACATTGCCATTTAAGTATACTTTTTTGCATGAAAAAGGATGACAACTGCTAAAATGTAGATATATGTTGCTAAAAGTGGGTTTTCTGTATATATTACATATAAACTCATTGTGTCCCATACTAATGGTGGTGTCGAAATAATTAATTACCTTATTATTAAATTGATATGTGAACTTTAAAAAGGCATATGAATCTTTAAACAGTGTATAAAGTCATTTACTTTTTCAAAAGGACCATCCCATAAGATAAATATATCATCTAAAAATCTTAAATTTAATCTATGGTATTTAAAATGTTCCACCGTAAAAACATGATTTGATGCCCAAATCATTAAAACTAAATTAGCATATGTGAGGCACACGCCACCACAGCTACATCTTTCATCTGTCTATATAACCTGCCCTTAAAATAAGTAAAATTATTGTCCCTAACTAGTTCCTTGAAACCAATAATCAAATTGGCTTCAGGATTTCAGAGAAAATTGCACTTTGCCAAGCTTTCTCGAAATAAATCTAGCCCTTTCAGTTTAGGAATGTAACTAAATAAGTCTATCTACATCTATAGTCCAATTGGTGTTCTAATTACTATTTATTTTAACCATTTTACTTACATGGCTTTTAAATGCATATGCCTTTTTCAGACAATTTGTAAGGTGTTTCACCTAGATGATTCTTTTTGATTGATGTATAGCTCCCTCTAAGAATTCTATATAACTTAGATATTTTTTTCTGATGTACTGACTGGTTTAATTGTTTTTTAATATGGTATTAATCAATTTACATACTTAACTGGTGTACTTAATTGTTTCATGTTGGCGTAAAACCAAAGGTTTGGTTAATTGAAATTCACCCTGAAGAAGCCTTGTATTACAGATGAAAACACTGATTAGAATCTTGATAGCATTAAGCGCACTACATTTTTTAATTATTTTTTAACTCTTTGGAGATTAATAAAGTATTTGTTCCTGATTGCACCCCTTGATCTTCTCAGCAGACTTATTTAATTTTTTATCAGTTGTGAAGGCCTACCATTGTTAACATAAATGCATTCATATTACACATCTCAACAGAAGGAAAAAAATGTGCAATATCATCTTGACAGGCTCTAGTCAAATGTTAAACACAAACCATTTAAGGAACACACTCTTATATGTCTTACAACATAACTTCCAAAAATAATAACATTTATTGTCAACTGTGCTTATATTGTGGTTATCTCTCACACCTCTCACACCAGTAACACTGGCTCATTTGGTTATAACAACCCCCGAATAATTTGGGAATATAAAACTTTAATCACAGCATCAACATTCAGTGTACAATGTATTCACTTAAAATCAAGAATTCCCTCACCCTAGCTAACAAGCAATCCAATGCCTGGCTTGTTTTCCTGACACAATTTAATGTTAGAATATCTTTCATCTCCCTGTCCAGCTCCAAACAAAGACATTTTTTTCATTTTAAATTTTGGTAATTTACATAGATAGTACCAGATGACAGATTTACATTATAAACCTTGCATAGTCTGGTCATTCTGTCATGTAATGAAATATCTTATTGAACATGATAAACTTAAAAATCAAACTAAGTTATTCAGTTAATTGAAATAAGGTCGTTATCATGTATACTCTTCAAAAATCAGTAGAGTTCTCGACTGCTGACCTAACATTAGCGTTTTAATACTTAAGCGCATATCACTTTTCTGTCGGTATAATAGATAACCATTTTACTGCACTTCAACCAGGCAATGACCATTCGCCGCTTTATGATTTTATAATAAGTAAGCACAAAACAAAATTCAGTAACTTATCCTTAAAACATCTCCGCACAGATATTCTATCCAAACATTGTAGGATTATCTCTTACTGAAAATCCCATTCTCAGTGCAAGATAACCTTGGAACCTAACCCATATAACCTCCAGTTAGTCCATTCTAAATTATGAAGTTTTATACCCCCTTATCAACTTCTATCTAACTGCAGCCCAAGAGGCTATTAACATACAAGGTTTTCTCATCATACTTCTCAGCTTACTACAATCGCTACAAACTACCGTGTCGACCAGTCAATACATTTTCAACTTTCAAATTAGTAACCAAGTTATCTCAGCAAATGTTCTGATATACAACTCAATCAATTTAGATTGATAACTGGCTGTAGCTTAAAGCAGACAAATTTTGATACCTCAGTAGTACATGCTACATAAAGCATAGTGCACTTGAACAGTTACTCCATCCCCAGGAGTCATATTGATTAAATTTGTTTAAAAGCCACAATATCGACTGTGGTTGCTTAAATGACTGCAGTTACTGCACTCATGCTTGTTCTGCTTGTGCCATGGACATCTGCACTCTTTGCCCTGTAATAGCTACAGTACTGAAGCTAGACAAAAGAGATGCACTAAGCAATATGTCTAATAAGTATGTTCCCACAATGACAAAGGAGCACATGCAATGTATTATATCTAACTGAACTCACCTAGGAGAGAAACTTAACTGTACAGATCCAGACGTAAACTCTATGACAAAATAATGTGGACTCTGATGGAAATAGTACTCCATATAAATAGACTAATATAAAACAACCTCCCTTCCAAGTGATAATTTATCTGTCTTCATACCCAAAAATTAAAAACAAGGGGCCAGAACAAAGAATTACTGGTTAATCAGATAAAATGTACCAGATATAATAAATACATTATTTTACCATAAACAGTCATATCAGGCATTAATATATTCAACATTAATATGCACAGCCAAATCACTGAATCAACACCAAACACACAAAGGTCATTACACAACACTGAAAAGTAGATAACACAATCCAAACTATCTCTAAATGTCAAGAAGAACAAATGAAAACAAAGAAAGAAAACTACTTCTGAACAGAGTTGTAGCTAGCTGTTTTTGTGCTCAGTGCTGATCCACAAGTTGGCTCTCCTCCTTCCCCCAAAGAAAGTTATTTTTCAAACTTGAAGAGCAAAAAAAAAGGTCTTTTCTCAAACTGCAGCAAACTGTTTAGTACATTTTATACTACACACACAAAATGCTACAGCACTTACTTTAGATTTCAAATGCAATACCAGCATTTACCTTTAAATACTGGAATGTGCTGAAAAGCAGTTGGTATCAGCTAATCTCTCCACATATCACCTTGAACTGAGAGCAGCTACTCCCTTTGCCCCATCTTAACTACACTACTACTTCTAAATGGTAAGTGAACCAAACTGCTACTTTCCCCTTGATAGTGTTCAACAATTTAGTAAATAATTCCAAATCACATCCTTTAAAATACATAGTAATAAAGCACATCCATTAATCCAATGCTGGTCTTTCTTCCATAATTTGTGTGTGTGTGTGTGTGTGTGTGTGTGTGTGTGTGTGTGTGTGTGTGTGTGTGTGTGTGTGTGTGTGTGTGTGTGTGTATGTGTGTGTGTGTGTGTGTGTGTGTGTGGGTGTGTGCGAGCATTTGTTCTTTGATTTTGGCAGTTTTGGCATTTGTACCTTGACTTGTAAACAACAATAATAATGCCTCAGGTGGAAAGTGGGTGCCAGACTAACAACAAATGCCCCTGAAATGCTGATTATATTGACTATAAAATGATGAATACTAAGGTAATTTGCAATATAAGTTTTAGGGACTTATAGGTTACCTGGTTATAAAATACACACATATACTGCCCATGTAGAATGTGCTCCTTTTGAGTGGGAATACTACTTTTGAAAGCAAAATGGGAGTTGGCCGGTTTGGGAGGTTGTCATAATGGTTAAGGTGTTTACTTCAAAACACAAGGTACAGACTTTGATTCTCACATTTGGTCACTGTCTGGTTATTGGCGAGGCATGTAATATTTTGCAGACTGTTTGCCTAGTATTTACCTATGAAATATAAGGGGAATGTTGCTTTTTGACAGATACATCATCCCAGCAAACCATACCAGTAGTTATTCAGAGGTGGTACTATATCTGCTCTTTGCTTTTAAACATTGCCTGTCCCAAAAGTATGGTAGTCACAAGTGGTATACATTTGATGTCTCATTGAGAAGAAAATTAAAGATATAATGACCAGAGTAGGATATTTCAGCTTGCTGCTGTACATACATGGCCTCTCAACAAGCCATATCATTTTTATTTCATAGGAACCATGAATTGACATTGCAATTTTACATACAGTATATCTTCACCCCTGGCACAAAAAGATAGACAGCTTCAGTGTACATCTTAGATGTCAGGTTATCATGAAAGGGAAAAGGTAACTGATAGTAGTAATATATTTCAACTTGCAGATCTCAGACACAATATACTGTGTCCTCCTCCAAACAATCCACAATTATCACTTTATTGTCTATTTGCATCCACACTAGACAGCCACTGTTGTTGATTACCTGCAATGTCCAGTCACTCAACATGGTGAAAATGGGCAATGCAATGCATTCTAGCTTGTTGCCTCAGTCCATCCCACTTCCACAGTGGTCATAGTAAAGGAGAATAAGACTAGAAAGAGCATTGTGCTGTGGGCCTTGCATTTTGTTTGCACTATCCACACATCTCTCTAATTTTCTGCCACAAAATAAAGTTGTAGAACAATTTGTCACTTTATTTTGATCACCTTAAGTCTCTTTTGCTTGCATTCATAGCCTGCATCACAACACAAATAAGGCAATTCTGATAATCACTTGAGATGATTCACCTCATTACCAAATTATCATTATTATTAGATTTTCATCAAATCATCTCATTAGGCAAGTCATTGAACATAATGCCCCTTCTGGCATGTAGCTGTCCAAACACATACAACTGGAATGTCCACAGAGATACCTTACTAAAAGATACAAGACTTAAACAACATGTCCTACATGGACCGACTCAAAGCCCTGTCACTATACATATTATTCTACAGTCTTCTAAGAGGTGACCTGTGTCTGGCATACAAGGCATCCTCTGAACCAGTACTGATTGATTTACTGAACAGCAGCAAGTCCAATGTCATCAGAAATACTCAGTCTAGGGATGTAAACTTCTGCAACATTGACAGAATGGTTTTGAATGACTTGTATATCTTGTGGAGGATGCCACTGCTCTGGAACAGACTTCCTAGCCACATAAAACAAAGTTCATCACTGCCCTTATGCAAGCACAACTTAAATCTATGGACAGGAAACAGAACATTTACTCTAGGACTGTCCTCTGTACTACTAATAGATAGAAGCTGATCTTAAATGTTTTATCACATGCATTGGTGCCCTCAGATTATCTATGTTATGATCCCAGTTATTCTCATTACAGCTATTATATAATTATCGACCATGGAATTGGTAAGACCAATCTTTAAACAAACTGAATAGCTTAATTCAAGCACAAAAAGGGAATTTGGCTAGGCTTAAAATGTCCCACAAGGGCATCTAGACTAGTGATTACCTATGTACTCGTGAAGCTAAGTATTGAGCAGTACATGGAAGAAGGTTAATTGTCAATAAAGCTGAAAGGAGAGAAAATGGAGATCAAACTAGACAGCTTTTAAATTTATCCTAACGTTTTGCAGGAAAAGGGTGTAATGGAAAGCAGAATGAGTGTGCTATAGAGGGAAGCCATGAGAAAAGAAGAAGCAGCCTAACTCCCACTTAGCTAATAGGGAGAAAGGGGAAAAGAAGTAGTAGTATAGCCTAGTTCCCACTTTGGATGCAAGTTTGGAAAAGGGAAAATGGACTACAGTAGCCCAACTACCACTTACGCTATAAGGAAGAGATAGAAACAAGGGGATAAATCGTCTTGTTGAGTGTGGAGTAAAGAGAGAAAGGGGCTAAGCAGTTTAAATGCCACTTAGGCTGAATGCAAAAGATAATAACCAAGTGACAGATAGTTGTATTAAGTGTGGAGTGTTTATTCCTCCCTGAGCTTTTCTGAGGTTAACAGAATATCAAGTTGTGCAGCACTCAGCATTTAGTTAGGCGATGGGTTAAGGTAGCTATCATGACAAAAAGAACCCATATGACTAATACAATAGGTCATCATCTTAATTTTCTCATTTCTTCTGTTACATTTAAGGATAAATTTAGATTATGAATGCAAAAAATTCTCAACAGTTGTTTGCTCCTATTTATGCTTTGGCAACACTGGAACATTTTTCTCCCAAATCTTCCAACCAAAATATGTTCTTCATGCTCAAATTATTGACCAGTCACTCCTAGGGTTTGTACCTTTTTCTCTAATGTCCTCCATCATGTGAGGTCTTTGCTCCATTTATCTGTGCATGTTGTCTGTCTAGTGCACCTCTTCTCTTATTACTGTCTTCATCCTCTTACTGAAGGAAAAGGTCTTTAAGATGTAGTTTGCTGTCTTGCACCTGAAGCACTTTCTCACACTCTTTCAGAACACAATTTTTTTTCATCTCATCTGATGATGGCCATTTGATACACAATCCATATACAAGCTACTCTCCTCCAGTATTATGTCTTCCCTTCCTGATAAGCAGCTCATTTTAAGGACAATTTCTTTGAATAGCCCTTGTAAGTTTTAAAGTCTCCATTTATGATGACACCTTTTGACTCCATAGCTTTACACCCATTAGTACTATAAGAGACAACACACACACACACACACGCACACACACACACACACACACACACACACACACACACACACACACACACACACACACACACACACACACACAAACAGAATTACATTTTTTTCATTCTTAAGTAGTCTACTCAATCACATTATTTGATAGTTTTTCAAATCCTGTTTCTAGGGACTTGAACTGAAGGCACCCCAAAGTATGTATGTAACCGCTCCCTGTCCTCTTCTCCAAGGTTATCAAACTCACCTACATAGGATTTTTAACTTCAGGGGAAAACTGCTGATTACTCTTTCATGATGCTTTACAACATCATCTTTATGAATGGCCTGTACTCTGCGACTTTCCATTTCAAGGCACAGTTACTTGATTTCTTTCTCTTGTTTGTAATAGCCAGACCTGTAATCCTATCACTACACTAACAATTTATCTTCACTTTTATTCATTTTGTTTACAGCTACAATACTTGTTCTGCCTGAAGTCCATCTTAATTCTTGAAATACTTGCCCAGTCTTCCTATGTAAGTTTAAACTGTGTTAAATTGTTTTACAAAAAATGAATTTAGTCACTATTGTAGTCATCACAAAGAGTCAAACATCCATCATTGGCTCCAAGGTATTGTCCCAAGACAATTGAACTATTTTTTATTTGGAATATCATTAACAACATCATAAGAGTATTTTCATTGCAAGTTGCACAGTTTCCACATTAGCATCAATGGCATTAATATATTCAGTATTCTCAGCCATGTTACATTACACTTACATTCAACTGGATACATTTTCCCTTTTCCGTTTTGGTCTCTCCCTCATACCCAAATCAGTACATAACCTATGTATGAAACTCACTGTATATCATTTCTTGCAGCAGTTGATCATTCATAAATTTGATGCACAGATTTTATACTTGTTGCTTTTGAAACATCTGCGCACATACTGATATCTGAAGGGTACAATAAGTTGTCTTTAAAATCATTTCTCTGTCTCCCGTAATCACTTTGCATAATTTATAATTGAGATATATGGATATAAAAATGTTTAATATGTTGACACTTGCACCCTTCCTTTTGATTTATTTCTCACACAACCACCACTCCACTGTATTCTTATCTACTGTACCAAAACTTCTTTTCTTCACACTTCTCAGTTAAATCCTGCTACCCTTTTACTTGAAAGATAGTCCTTTACATGAGTTGCTCTTTTCATCATTTTACAGTGCATTTGTACAACATAGCATTACACTACTTACACACAATAAAGATTCAGAGTCAGTGATGTGATGCCTGCAGGTTTTACTTACCAATTCAGGTACTGCAGTAGCCATCCATTTCCACTAGTAGTCATCGAATATTTAATCCACAATGTGCTGATGGCTTGGAGATGCTTGTTGGCTAACACAAGTTTCAAGTGGCCATGATAAAAAATACCTCAGGTTGCAGTCATTGTAATGTAAAAATCCAGACTAGGGTTTCCATGACAAGTAGGCTGTTCTATCAAAGTGGTTGCACTCCCACTGCAGACCATTGCCCACTCATCATGGAGATGCAGTACTTCCCCCAGCTGTATAGGGACTTTCAAAATGGATGCGTGTGTGTGTGTGTGTGTGTGTGTGTGTGTGTGTGTGTGTGTGTGTGTGTGTATGTCTGTCTGCTTGTTGCCATCATACTGCAATATGCAGAATGATTAAATACAGAGAGAGGACACTCTCTGCAGGAGAGTTGTAAACATTAATCCAGGGGTCAGTGTGGCTGTGTATCCTACAATCCATAGAAAAAGAGACAAACTCCTATGACTATGGTTTCATAGAGCACAGCAAACTAATGGTTGCTCATATTGGGGTGTGTAGGGAGCACACTATTACATTCGAGACAGCAGATGGGGCGGCACACTTTAGAAGTACACCACACTATCATACCACCATACTTCAAGGCCTGAGGTGGAATTGGAAGCCAGCATCTCTACAGCCATAACTGAGAAGACCAGGACATCAACTCACATCCCTGCAGCCATCTTGGAGAGCTGCATGAAGAGGATGGCCGCCTGCTGTAGAAGGAAGTAGTAGTCCACAAAAAACACAAAAATTGAAAGGCCAAAAAAAATGCCCATAAAGATGACAGAGTGGACTAATAAGGATAAGGAGGACATTTTATACTTTACTATTATGCAAGAAGCCCAACATTTTCAGATAGAAGATATTCAGAAATATTAAGAGAGATGTTAGAGGACAGAAAAATACTTGCACAAGAAAAATGGTCAAAAGCTACAATTAAAAATTTGTGTTTATTAATACAACAGATTTATAAAAAAAACATTACACAGATGAAGAAACTTTGGGCTGCCTGGAAAAAGAAGTGACAAAGGAAGTGCAAAAATAGAAAGAACAATGACCAGAGATTTTTGAAAGGTATAAAAAAGAAACATGGACATTAGATAGAAAAAGAGATCTGGTATGGTGCATTATATATCCAAAAGAGAAAGACAAATTAATCAATACAAAAAAAGCAGTTTTGCAAGATATTTGAAAAGAAATACAGGCAAAGGCACCCAGATATGAAATATTTCACAATACAAAAAATAAGAAAACAAAGGAGAAACGTAGTAAAGTGGATTGGTAAGGTAGACATTAAACAAATACACAGTGAAGTCATGGATTATCTGTGAAGTGAAGGATTTAGTGTAGAAAATCCAGTACAAGCAATGTCACAGCATGATGAAACAATCAGTCCCCAGATTAAGGAGTAGCAGTTGGGGAATGAGGTATCTGAAGAAAGAGTATGGACATGGGAAAGGAAAGAACAACCTGGTATTGTGCAATATTTATGCAAAGGAGAAAGCAAAATTAGACAATATAAATAAGCAGCACCAAAGATATTTAAAGAGAAATATATGCAAAAGCACCCAGATATGGAATATTTCACAATACAAGAAAGTAGAAAACAAAGAAGGAAATTAGAAAAGACGATTGGTTAAACAAATAGAAGCTGAAGTTATGGATTACCTACAAAGTGAAAGATTTAGTGTAGAAAATCCAAAACAAGTAATGTCACAGTATGATGGAACAATAAGTCCCAAAATTAAGGAGCTGCATAGAGAAGGGAGGGAAGGAGGAATGCTGAGCCAAGGAAAGCTTAGTGTCAGAGGTTAGGAATTGTTTATTTCTATATAATAGTCCTATTTTTTAGGTGTTTTTTAATAGTTTGTTGAATATGTAGGTTCAATTTCAGTTCATCATCAATAGTGGTACCAAAAGTTTGGTGTAGCGATCTGGTTTAATGGTGGTGTTATCAAGGAATGAGATAGTGAAGGGATGTGATAGTGAAGGAAGCTTTATGGTGAGCTAGAGGCTGAGGGAAAAATAGTAAAAGTTTTGTTTTTTTTTTTGGATTTAAAATGAGTTGGTTGTCTAAGAGCCATTTTTTAATGGAAAGAAAAGAGTTTTGGGTATGTGTGTGGAGGTCAGAGATAGAATTTGTGATGGTAAGAAGTGTGGAATCATCTGCGTATTGAATAATGGAGGATTGTTTGCATGCAGTATGTAGGTCATTGGTGAAGATGATGAAAAATAGAAGTCCAAGAATAGATCCTTGCGGGACCGTGGTTTTGATGGGCAGGAAGGGGGAACAGGAGATAAGCCATCTGACTGATTGCTACCTATTGGAGAGGTAACTTGTGAATTGGTCAAGAGAGGGCCCAGAGACATTGAGGTTTGATAGTTTTAAAATAAGTAGAGAGTAAGAAACAGTATCAAAGGCTTTGGAGAGGTCAAGGAAAAGGGATGATACTAGTTGATTGATACTAGTTGATATATGTTAATAAGGCTTCTTATGCTAATGGGTGGAAAGAAAAAGATTGATTTAATTATGAGATATAAATGAAATGAGTGGTAAGAAAGTTAAGAGAGGCATAGGTAAAATATGGTGTGGATGAAGTCAAAGTGATAGTGGGTAAAACGCTAGAGGAGAACAGAGGTATAGCAAACGAGAGGAAGAAAGCATCCCTTATATCCTCCTCCGCATCCCCATATATGCACATCCCCAGTGAGCACCAACCTGGTTAAAAGCAGGGAAAACAATACTCCTCCTTAAGAGTGAACCTGCAAGCCATCTTAAAAACTATAGACCAATAATTTCCCTTCCAGCAATATGCAAACTATATACTGGAACTGATGCAGACAAACTTTATAGTTAATTAGAAGAAAACTCAGTCATTACAAAAAAACAAAAGAGTAACAAAATAATGTCATATTGAACAAATGATCATTTGTTGATAAACAAAACCATAACAGAGAACTATAAAAAGGGGAAGAATCTAAGTATGGCATGGATAGATTACAAAAACTTTTGATAGCATCCCACATTCATGGATAAAGGAATGCTTACAGATGTGTAAGATACACCCTACATTGATTACATTACAGTGACCATCAATACGAATTGCCTGTATAATTTGACATTATGAAATTCTACTTTCTGGCATTATTGATTAACATAAATCCTCAGTGATTTGCCAGAAAATCAAAAAATTCATGAGGTGCTTAAATGGTTCTATTCTATGTTTGACATCTGGTATGTATTATTTGTCTATCAAGTATCAATAAATTACAAGTTGCTATAAAAAATATGAGGGATAGGGCAAAATACCAGAAATGTCAGGGAAGGTTTGCAAAACTCTGGACAGTTGCAAGCCATGGTTGGATTGTACTAGTGGTAACTATATCTCTCTAGTGTACAAGGTTTTGCATAATGTCCAGGATTTTCCTCCTATTTTTGCCCCGCGCCTCATTTTTCTATAACAATCTACTTTCATCCATTCATAGTGAAAGTGATACAATGCTCATAAGTAAGTGCCTGTAAGACAAATATCATCTTTAACAAAACAAAAATAAATAAATACTTTATTAAGTTGTTACAAATGTACAGGGAAAGGCTGCATTGCTAAATTATGAAAAGTAAATATTCATGTGAAAACTGAAATGCATGTTTTAAACAAGGCTATTTCAACATTCAAAATAAACAAGACAGCCTAATGTCACCATATGTATTGCAGAAGGGAGAACAGCTTCATCACTACTACACACTGGAAAAACAATTTCCTTTATACTGCGGCACATGCAGTAAGTAATTACTTGTATAGCATATCTGCACAGAAAGAGTGCGGTTTGATTCTGGGAGTGTGTGTGTGTGTGTGTGTGTGTGTGTGTGTGTGTGTGTGTGTGTGTGTGTGTGTGTGTGTGTGTTTGTGTGTGTGTGTGTGTGGGGGGGTGAGTGTGTGAGACAGTGTGTGTGTGTGTGTGTGTGTATGTATAAAATAGCCATGAGAAAGGACACATTATTATCACAGGGATAGAAATTCAAATAAGAATATTCCAGGGTGATTCCCGGTCTCTGCTGTTGTTTTGTACTACCCTTAACCCATTAAGCTGTTTATTTAGCAGATTAGGCCATTATTACAATTTGTCTTACAGAAAACAACCTTGTTTAAAGACCTTTCACCTACTTTTTGTGATTAACCAAAAACTGTATAGTTCAACAGATGAGGTGTTGAAATCACAACTGCAAGTGGTTAAAACTTTCTTAGGTAATACAATAATATCATTTGGTCTTGATAAATGTGCAAAAGCAATGTCTAAAGCAGGAAAGCTAAGCACCAAGAAAATACATATCTGGAATAAGAGTGTGATGTAAAGGAACTTGAGCAGGAGACAGTGTATAAATATATGGGGACTGATGAAGGATCAGCAAAATAACATGAACAAATGTGAATAAAACTCAGTAAGGAATAATTCAGAAGACGAATACTGAAAATTGTCTTGACATGTAGGAATAAAGTCGAAGCTATAATATAGTTTGCTTTTACTGTTCTAGCTTACAGTTTTGGGTGATTGACTGGTTCCAAAAGGTACTGGGTTAGTTTGATGGGAATACAATAAAAATGTTTCATGCTTATAAAATGATATATAAAATTAATTAAAAATTAGTGCATATCAAGATTATATATTGCTCATTCTGAAGGAGGTATGTGCCTCCTTGAAAATGATTACATGTGTGATGATGTGGGATAGTGCCAGCTGTGCCATGGGGAATAGGGCAGTGCATGTGTAACATATGCCAGCATAGCTAGCTGAAGTTTTGTAAAGAATTGTATGCCATTTGAATATCAAACTGATTTGTACAGATGCTTGTGTTAAAAATGCATTTGTAAAGTTGCTTTTGTTAAAAATGTATCAACAGTAGGTCCTGTTGGACAGAAAAGAAATATACATGTATATCAGAGTGTATTGTTATAACTGAAGAAATGTGTATTTTTAAAAAAAAGGATGTTGGAAGGGAAGGGATTAAGCTCAGCCCAGTTAATCTTAAGAAAATAGCCTGGAATTAAATGACTTGTTTTAGGCCATAAAGATTTTATCTCACAGGTCTGATTGCAGCCAGAAACGCAATGTCTTTGAAAAGTCTGGGCTGGGATCCTACTCTGTTGTCCTTAGTGGTGAACTAATTGTTACCCTGGGATACCAGAGAATGGCTGTTAGTTTCTGCAGGAAGTGTGAAAGTGCTGGAATTGTTTTGCAGTTTCCAGATGCTGCAGCTGTAATAAACCTTAGCTAATGTTCTATGTGTGTATTGTGACATCAGTGCCAGATCTGTCTCTCTTTCTAGTGAGAGGGTAGTGTGGGAACCACAGAGTCATGTGACCAGATGAGACATCATTCTGTAAGCCAGCACTGAAATTATATTTGAATACTAGTGAGAGATTTGAGAGGCGAACTCTGTTTTTGGACCTGACAAGACACTCATCCCTTTTCATCTACCTTGCTTTAGTAAGTAACTAGGGAACAATAATTTTTCAGTCAGTTAAATATAGCAAGATTAGCTAAATGTTGTTTTTCTTCTGTATTTGTCTGAGTTTTTCCATCTGTGTTGTTTTATATTTCCTGTGATTGAAATTAAGGTGTTTATTGTCAATAGATATTCAGTATTTTTATTTTTTTATTTATTATTAAATATATCTATACCTTTCATTGCAGCTGGTCTTTTAGAAAATATTTAATCTTTGAGAGTACTTACATTTATTTAGGGACATTGTGGCTCCGCATTCTTGAAAGTCTTGCTGCTTGGTCAAACACTACAATTTTTTAAGTATCCATTTTAATAAGTGTAAATGGGTACCCTGGTAAGAGCCTTAATGTAGCTGGTTTTGGGTGTTCTGGTGGAAGCCAATCTTCCTTAAAGTGTGGTTGGAGATGGCAGAGTGGGTAAGCTGTGCCAGCCTTTCCCAGGTGTGTGTGTGTGTGTGTGTGTGTGTGTGTGTGTGTGTGTGTGTGTGTGTGTGTGTGTGTGTGTGTGTGTGTGTGTGTGTGTGTAAATCAAATCTCAAACACAGTGTGTCTGACAGGTAGTTTGAAGAGGGACACTGAGAGCACAGATTTCAGTGCGAGGGTGGTGGAGGACATGGCTTGGAGCACCCAGCTAAGGACTGAACTCTATAGAGGTCAGTGGGGAGTCTTATTTGGGGCCAAGGGAGTAAGCCCAGCCCCAGGACTGGAGTCTGCATTCCCTGTGTGCTCTTAAGGGAAATTGTACTTGGTGCAGAGGTCTGCATCTGCAAATACTGTATCTATTTTTCTCACAGTTAACATTCCCCACTGGTGTCAGTGGTGAGTCTTGAAGCCCCTTGATCACTGGCACAGAGGAAGGATGGCACAACATGTACAGATCTGCAGTTGTGGGACTGCATACATATTTGCTGACCTCAACAGATCCAAACATAGTGAAAGTTTTAAAATATAATGAGGAGAGGTCTTACCTGCTTAATTTAGCAGAAACACTTTGGTATCAAGTGAGAATGGAAATTAAACCAGAAGTAAACAAAAATCAGACATCAACTGAATCTGTTAAAAATCAAATCAAAAGTATACATGGAGAAAGATCAGATAAGAAAGCAAAAGAGACATAAGTATGGTGTAAAGTACAGAGATCCCCTGGAGCAACATCATTTTTATCAGGATTTTACACAGGAATATTTAAGGAGAGGTGGATTGAAACCAACAGATGAAAGATTATTAATGGCGGCCCAGGATAGTGGATTACATACATATTGATTTACAAAGTCCATTGAACATATGGAAGAAACAGACAAATGCAGGTTTGGTAAAACAGAATTGGAAACAGTCACACATCTTGTTGTTGGGTGTGATGCACTCTTAGCGTAGGGCCTGTATACTGAAGGCATAATAATATGGCAAGACTGTTGCACTGGGGATTTTGCAGATACTATAATACTGAAGTGGTTGAGAAACACTGAAAACATGAATCAAAAAGCATTGTAGAGAATGTCGAAGCTTATATCACATGGGATCACCCATTACCAACAGTTCAAAAAACAGGATATGAGAAAAAAACCACACATACAAGTCAAGGAAAAAAAAAACAAACAACAGTTGCATAGATCATTGAAATTGCTACACACAGTGATTGCAGTGTTTTACATACAGTGATACAAAGTCATACAATACCAGGATATGCAGGATGAAACAATGGCAATGTGGAAGAAAGATATTCCCATAGTTCTAGTAACAATAAAAGCAACAGGTCTAATAAAAAAGAATTTACAGTCATATTTAGATATGCTACCAATACATGTAACTTTGTATGATTTGCAGGAGTCAATTCTGGGCACATTGCAGGTGCTGGAAATAACACTTTTGGCTAATATCAAAGATTGAAACAATACTAATTTCCTGAACTTTAATCATACTTTGACTTAGGAATGGGGTCCATTCCCATCATTGTTTTAGAAAGCCAAAAGACTTACAGAAATTAAACAGAGAGAGGTGCATCTGAGGGGAGAAGACAAATGTGCAACAGTTGCCTAGTCCACGATATGCCAAACCTGGCACAAGGGCAGCTATGCATACAATACATAGCATAGGGGTTAGCCTGTGGAACACCACACATTCTGGATCTTATCAGATATCCAGGAGGAAGATGTGCATCTCCAGTGCGGTAAGTTCATTGTGCACCACAGTGTGTATAAGGGAGACGCAAGATTTGTGTAAACTCACATCTGAGGGCAATGTAGCCCATCTGTCCAGCACTATGATTTGGTTGACAAGCAATATGTTTCTATCAAGGAAATTGTGTGTCAATAGCTATACACAATCTTTGGTAGCACTGGTACAGGTGACAACACAGGCTTTTGCCCTTGTTATGTTTCTTATGACTAGTAAGAGTCAGGCAGATTCAGTGATACTGTGCATTACGTTGTAGAGGACTGTCTAGCCTCTACTTGGGGGATGCAGGGCAGCATTCCCTCTGCAAAAACACTTGTTTTTGGTTTAGCCTGTTCTGGGGTTAATCCTCGGAACATGAGCAGTATCTGCCGACATTCTGCTTTCTGATGTTTTGAAATCAATGTTACAGATGGCAATCTTGTGCCCATTTGATTAAATGGAATACATCCATGTATATGTTGCTATATTGTATATATATATATATATATATATATATATATATATATATATATATATATACATATATATATATATATATATATATATATACACACACACACACACACACACACACACACACACACACACACACACACACACACACACACACACACACACGTCACACATATACATATACATATATAGATAGATAGATATATGTAGGGAAGCAAACTTGTTGAAGGTGGTAAGTGAATGAAGAAGTTAGGAGGACAGAGTAAGCAGACGTGCCACACAAACACGTAATGCTGATAAGACAATGAAGGGAAGTGGTGACACAATCAGGAATATGGAAGACACTTCACAAAGTGCCATCAGCCACACAGAGGAAATACAGTGCTATTTACTGGGGAGTGAAAGGACATGTGAGAGTTGGGGGTACTAATGGCTGTGATGTTCCTGGTGGTGCTACAGGCCTGAATAGTGAAAAAGATTCTGTTATGCATCTTACTGCATTTAAATGTCTAATAATTGAAGAGAGAAAAAAACAACAAGGACACCTACATGGGTACATGGGGGGAGCAAATACAGTGATCAAATACAGGTACTATATTTTTGGAGTATGACCACATTAGGTGTGCTATAACACAAAGGTCAGGATGTGCTATAATACAAAGGTCAAGAAATAATTACCCTAGTTTAACAATGATGTCCCTATATGCAGCCCCTATGGAACTTAAACCCACAACATTTTCTTCACTTGTAGTGTGCAAAGCACTTCATTTACAGGCTGAACTACAGCAACATTCAGATAAAAGAGATCATGAAAACATCAGTTCTGCGTCACTCACTTGCGGAATGAAACAGACAAAAGCATACAACCCTGAGAGAAGTTGAAGCAGCAACCGTCATTACCTGCATTGCATGAAGCACTTCATCTGCAGCTGCACTACAGCAATACTCACATAAAAGGTTTTGAAGGAAACACAGAACAATTGTGAGAGACACTTGGAAAATAAAAGAATAAGAGAGACAAACCTACATAACCCTGAGAGAACTTGAACCCACATCCACCATTACTTGCAATATACCAAGTTCTACCTGCACAGTCTGAGCTATAATAACACACAGAGGAAAAAATTTATGGAAACACAGGACACTTGCTGACCGAAAGAATTAGAGATTCAACAATGGGTCCTCATGAGACCGCATTTGGGATTTAATTCATTATCCACAGGCATAGTTGATAGTATAATAGTTTACAAGAAGTCCCCAGGTCTTGGCAGTTGTACCATACATTGTAAGTTTGGTTCATGTGCTGACCAAGGGCAATATATGCAGTGCATGAGAATGGTTGCATTTAATAGTCGGATGCATGCAACATGAGACCCTGATACCTTTCTATATGATGAGCAGTGCCAATAGTCATCAGATGTACATGGGCAATGACAATGCTCTTCACAACACAGTACACCTTCAAAGGATAAATGATTTGAAAGCCCTGAATGAGCATGGATGAGGTATATTTATCTACGTTTTGACCAGATTAAGGGTAGAACTAGGAATATAGGAAATAGATGAAAAGGCAAGCAAGCAGAATGTAGAACAAAAGGGGAGCAACTAAGAAATGAGCAGGATGACTGTCGGAGAAGGCGGAGTAAATTTTGTTTTGTGGGTATGCTTAAAGAGAAGTTAATTTGGGAAAGAAAGGAAGGGAGGTAAGAGGAAGGTAAGAAGGTAAGAAGTTTAGGTTAGGTACCATGGTAAGATAGACAAGAGTGACAGGGTGTGAGGTAACACGGTAAGGGAGAGGGAACACAGGGGTAAAGGAGTTACCAGACAAAGAGAAGTAAGCCAATGTTAAGGGGAGGATTGAACAATCAGCAGAGGAGTGCAGTGACAGAAAATGTATTGGAACAGTAGGGTAGAGAGATATGGTGGGTCAGCAGCTGCAGACTATGGCAGCTGTGATCCAGTGGGAGATTATTCACCCCCCCCACCAGGTACCATTACCACTGGCCCTGTCTCAGATGGTGGAGAAATTGCTGAATATGCTCACCACTCAATTCGTTGTTGGAGGAGTTTCTCCATCTGTCCAGTTTGGGCATCCAACCTCCTGTTGATAATTTCCTCCACTCTGTCTGTCAGCTGTTGCTAGGTGATGAAACCATAAAATAATATAGCCACTGTATTATTATGGTTAAAAATTATCTCTAACTCATTTAATCTTATGGCAATTTTTTTTGTATACTTCCAGTTTATTTATTTATTTATTTATTTTAGTTTACATTTGTTAACCGGGGGTGTCTGACTGAGCCAAAAAGGCCCTTTTTCAGCAGAGGCCTGGGGATAAAAGCTCCACATAGAAAAATTACAGATACATTTAGTTATTTAGACATGATCAGTATACACACAAATTATAAAAAGACATGTTTTTACAGTGGTATGCAGCACATCAACAGTTACAATGGAGAGAACAAACAAAAAAAATATTATTTTAAAAATAAAGGTAATTAATAGATTTGTGGTGTACAGCTGAAATTTGGAACATAGGTAGAATACATACATAGTACACAGGTACAGTACATACACTGTAGATTAGCCAGTGTTTGAGAGTAAGATTGAAAACTATTATCAAGTACTCTAGGTTTAGTATGTGTACCTTATCCGCTTTCACTAGCCATGGCACTGCCAACTTTGCTTGAGATGTTGCCTGATGAGGTCTTTAAAGGAGGCTTTGGACGATGTGTTTTGAATACTAGTGGGGACAGAGTTCCATTTTTTAGCCACTGAACTACTATATAGTGCATCTCTAAAGTTAATGTAGCTGTTGGTGACTTCTAGTAGTAGTTTGCTTGATGATCTAAGAGGCCTTTTGGCTGAGTGATGTTGTACTAGGTTTTTGAGGGCAGGACACTTATTGGAGAGGTAATAGATCGATTGACAGAGGCACAGCTGATTGTAGGTTATGAGGTTGGGCAGTTCAAGCCAGTGGAGTTGTCTCAAAGCAGAACAGTGATGTGTTCTATATGAGCAATTTGCAGCAAAGCAGGCAATTCTGTTATAGCAGGTTTCTATTTTGCTTAGTTCGGTTTTGTTGAGATTAGTCAGAATGGGAGATGCATAGAGTAGGGTGGATAGAAGTTGGCAGAAAGCAATGGCTGATCTTGTGTTGTTGGTAAGAAATGGTTTGATACGGTAGAGTGATCCCATTTTGGCATGTACTTTTTTAATAGTTAAGTTGAGATGACTATCACATTTTAGGTGGGTGTCTATGGTTATTTCCAATAGCTTAGCCTGTGCCACTGGAGCAATTGGAGTAGCATTTGTGGAGTAGATAGTGAATTGACTGTTATCACTGTTTTTGTTAGAACTGGTTATAATCATAAGCTGAGTTTTCTTTGGATTGAGGATAAGTTGGGCCTTGGCAAGGTAGTTTTCAATGCCAGAAAATGCTAGTTGACTTGTTTGCAGGAGGGTGGGAATGTTTTGTGCAGCACAGATTAAGGTAGTGTTATCTGCATACTGAATGATAGATGTGGAGGTATGGAGGTCATTTGTGAAGATTGTGAATAGGAGTGGTCCTAAGATAGAAACTTGTGGGACTCCTATAGTTATGGGCAGCTGAAGAGAGAATTTTCCCATTTCACAGCTTGGTACCTGTCAGTTAAGTAGCTTTGTTGCCAGGTAAGAGTGTAATAGTTTGTTTAGCAGGATTTGGTGCGAGACTGTGTCAAATGCTTTGGACATATCCAAAAAAAACAGTTGACACCTGCAGGCCTTTGTTTCTTAGATGGTTTACTGTTTCTGTGAATAAGAGGAGGGCTATAGTGGTACTATGGGCAGGACTGAAACCATGCTGAGTAGGTGACAGGATATTGCTGTCTAGGAGATATTTTAGCACCTGGGTATGGATGCATTTTTCTAGGATTTTGGCCAGGGGGAAGAGTAAAGCAATGGGTCTCTAGTTATTGAGTTCAGTGAAGGTTCTGCCATTATGTATGGGTGTAACAGGATATTTTCCAGAGTTTGAGCACATAGTTTTCAACAATTGATCTGTTTATGAGAGTGGAGACTAGAATAGCAATAGCATCTGCTGTGAGTTTTAAGAAATAGCTGGGGAGTAGGTCGGCTGCTGTTGATGAGGTTTTTAGTTTGGAGAGCATGCTTTTGATTGAAGTGGTGGAAACTGTTTTGAGGGTAAAGCTTGTATTAGTGTTATTTATGTTGAGGGGATAGTAGGGAAGGAACTGTCCTGTGATACTAAGGATAGAATTGAGTTCATAAAGTGGGAGTTAAATTGTGTTTCGATGGGAACTTTAGTGTCAAAGGTGGTTGGTTTAGGGGTAGCTCTTTGGGTGGGTTTTATTAGTTGGTTTACATTTTTCCAAAATGTTTGGGGGTTGTGTTGGTATTTAGTTTGTAATGTCATGTAGTAGGATTTTTTGTCCAGCCTAATGCATTTTTTTGCACAGTTGCACAGTTCTTGGTACTTAGTTAGGCTTTGTATTTCTTTGTTTTTTTGATAGTAAATCCAGGCAGTGTCTCTGAACTTGAGGATTTGTTTGGTTTCTTTACTGAGCCAGGGGTTTGTAGAGGTTTTAACCTTGATTTTGCACAATGCAGGACAGTGTCTAGGTGTTGTAGAAATGTTTTGTTGAAATATGCTACAGCCTGGTCAAGTGGAAGGGTTTTTTTTTTGGGGGGGGGGTCCATTCACAGTTACAGAGTAAAGTATTGAGGACCTCAGTAGAGAATTTTTTTGTGTTTCTAGTGGACATATAGTTAGTGGTTTTGCATATGCTTGTTCTACTACGTATAAGGTATATTATGTTGTGGTCACTTAAGGTGTCTTGGAGACTGGCTGTGTGGGGGTACAATGTGGGGTTGTTAGTTAGTACCCAGTCAAAAATGGATTCCCTTTTAGATTTTTTATCACATCTAGTTGGAATATGGACTAGGTGCTGGTAACCATGGAAATTTATTAGATTACTTGGTGGTTCTGATGTGCAGGTGAACCAATCTAGGTTGAAATCCCCCAGAATAAGAGTTTCTTGTGAGTATGTGGAAGAACACCAGGATAAGAAGTCTTCAAGGCTAGCAGGTGTATTACCAGGAGGAATACAGATCACAATTTAGGGTGAAGTTGAAGTTGTGAGAGAAGTATGTCCCAATTATTGGGGGAGGGGTAGGAGTTTGGTAATTGATGAACAGTTAAGTTGGACTTATACAGTAAGGCAGTTCCACCCCCTTTATGAAGTGGTCTGTCTTGTCTAATGATATTGTAGCCAGTAGGGAGAACTTCTGGGTTAGCTATGTTTTTTTTAGCCAGGTTTCTGTTAAAGCAACTATGTCTGGGGAGTAGAGTGCTATTGTGGCCTGGAGTTCAGGTATTTTATTTTTGATACTTATTACAATTTAGCATTAAATGATGGTTAGTTTTGCTGCTGTTGTTGATTTACCCAGGGATAAAGATAGTGGGGGTGTTATGTTCTGACATTTGTGTTGGAGCAGTTTGTATTGGACAGGATGGATTTGGGCCAGGGTTGGGGTAGATATCCCCACTTATGGTGAGCCTGGTGTTAAAATGGTGATACAGATGTTGGAGTTTGGTGATGAGTGTGAGAAAGTATTGTGTTTTTTTTGGAGTAGGAATGAGAGCATATGTGTGTAGTTCTGAATTGGTCCGTTATGTAGTTCTTGAACAATTGTGGGCAGATATTATTATAATGTGTGGTGTCTGTATATGAGAGTGCAGAATGTTGTGTTGTGCTACTAAGTTTAGGGATATTGCTAGAGTGATAACTTGTGGGGTTATAAAGAATTATGAGAAGACAGACTAGACCTAGTTGTATGATAGTCATGGTTATAAAGTTTAAGTTGATTCTAGGTGGGGGTCTGGATAGGAATTATAGGGTTGCACTATATGTGGATGGCTAAGTAGTGTGGGTGATGTAAATAATGCCTATTGGGAATGAGAGTGGTTAGAAAAATTTTGTGATGGAGCAAGTTGGTGTGGTGTAATGTGATCTGATTATATGTGTGTGTGTGTGTGTGTGTGTGTGTGTGTGTGTGTGTGTGTGTGTGTGTGTGTGTGTGTGTATATATATATATATATATATATATATATATATATATATATATATATATGTCCCCTATGAAATTCCGAATGCACAGAATCCCGATGCCCAAAATACCGAGACGAAAAGCCCGAAACCCCACATTACCGAAACGTTGAAAGTGTGAAATTCAAAATCACGAAACTAATACATACATACATACAGTACACACACAAATATACACACACGCTCCCCCCATAACCAGACAAACCACTACACTAAAGATAAGCAGGGGGGCTTCGACCCCCTCCACCCCCCATACTTTATTATTTTAACTCCCAAATTGCACCAACATACACAAGGCAAACTCGCACCCACACATTACATTCCTTCACACACACACACACACACACACACACACACACACACACACACACACACACACACACACACACAGTCACAACACTCACTTACACACACTAAAGCCCCTCACAAACACACTTACACACACATACTCACCTGAACCGCAACACCAGAAGTGCTAACTCAAAATCCCTTAACATCGGGATTTTGAATTTCGCGCTTCTGGTCTTTCGGTAATGTGGGGTTTCGGGCTTCTCGTCTCGGTATTTTGGGCATCGGGATTATGTGCATTCGGGATTTCGTAGGGGACATATATATATATATATATAGATATATATATATATATATATATATATATATATATATATATATATATACATATATGAAACTGTCAGGTACGCAAATAGCTTGCTGTATGATCAGGGGTGACTAATGGTGTAAAGATTTTGTAAGGCCTTACAGGAACAAGACTGGTACCTGCAGGGAAAGCAGAAGCACATTGTGGACTCTTAAGACTTCTGCTGAGAAATTCACCCATAAACCAAAGTTCTCTAATGCAGAGAATGAGATGTTACCCAAGTCCTTCATCTCCATGGATGACAGCTTTTTGGTCTGCATGCAGTTAACCAGGCCTACCAGGACCACGTCTGGAAAGATGTTGTGGCAGACGCCAATGCAATTGCTGAACACAACTCTAGTTATAATATGGAACACATCATGGCCACCAACATTACCCATGTTGCCTAACAAAGAGCCAGACTCTTGGCACTGAAAGGCAAGTGGACAGGTGGGGGAGCCATTAAGTGAACATCCTCTAGTGGAAATGGAAAACTTCTTGGCCTCTCTCAAAGGCAGTGAAACCTTCAGATAGTTTCACAGTGCAGTGCTGGATGTTAGCAGAGAGCTGGGCTGGCTACCACCACACTCTATTGGATATGACCAGATATGTAGACCTCTTTTTAGTGTGAGAATACCTGCATGTCCTCTGCTGTCTGATTTACAGTATACAAGTACATCAGGGAAGCATCATCTTCAACTATTTGTACATGGTTTGCATTTAAATTATTTATTATCATGTTACTAGTTGCAATTCTTAGTTGCATCTGTACTTCAGGTGCTGGAGCATACTTATACAGAATGTTATGCTTTGATGCATTCACACGTGATCCTTTATCTAGTACCAGCACTGTAGACCTGCCCCTGCTTGATGCTGAAGGATCTGCAGTCTCTTATAATGATGACAGGGTTGAGCTGGCATAGTCACCAATTACAGAACTTGTGTTTGACAAAGGGAATGTGACCACTCACATCCACAGCAAAGACCATGGACACTGTGTGTGCAGATAACCAGGACATCCACAACAGACAGGGAGGACAGGTTAAAGGGGACAATATCATTCAGGGAAGTGTGCTGACCCACAGAAGACAGATGTCAAAAGTTGCCCTAGCACTCATGAGCAGCGAGGTCTACTCTTGGGGTGAGTAATGGTCCTCACTGGAGACATGACTACTGCTTTCCCCCTGAGGCTGGTGTGTTAGTGGCTGTGATGCAGTGTATGCAAAGGAACGTCATGGAGCCACAGAATAGTCCCACCACAGCCATGGCATAATTAATGAGGGTAATGCAGGGTATGCATGATGACCTATGAGAATATAACTGCTGTATGTATGATTGTTCAGAGAGATTCAGCCACATGCTTTAATGTACTATTTTCTCGGAGGCTCACTTACCAGAGGTGAGGGGTCATCCATGAAACCATTCTACCTCTGTATATTACAGATGTTAGCCATTGTGACAATGAATGGTCAAGATGCCGCTCCTGCTGTGCTAGCACTTTCAGGGCTACTTCTGTTGTGGAGGTGTCTGCACCCAGGAGGGGATGCCCCCATGATCGTGGCAATCACAACTATCACACATCTCACAGCAGATGACACTCACAGTCATGAAACATACCAAACATCTAGTCATAGTCATGGTGTATCCAGTGCAAGTCATATTATATCCAGGTTTCATGGAAGAGAGCATGTATAGGCTGCTTAAACTTCTGTCATGCATACCCTGGGCCTGTCCAGCTGCAATGCTGCTACTACTGCCATGGCTGAGTCCCAGCAGACCCTCAGTCACACCATCACAGTCCCCAATACATCACACGCAAACAGTTCTACTGGCACTAGTCCTTCATGGATGGTTTTATATTAATGCGCCCTCCCTCAGCACTGACTGGACACAGCATTCACACATTTCCCTGTGAAAGACTGCCACTCCTGTGCTCACTTCTCCAGCTGTACAAATGTTGATAACTGTGCCTTGCCCTTTGTACATTCTTACTTGGCTTGCCTAAACCTAATGTGCAGTATGAACAGCTTATGCATGGCTAAACACATTCTGGTGTTAACTTTGTATGCAGCACTTTTACTATAGTGCTTCTGCTTTACTCTTCACTATAATTCTGGAATTTGCAATACTTTACTAGCCCAACTAGGAGTACATTTTAGGTGTGATCAGTGCAAAGGAAGTGTGACAGGAAGCAGAGCAGATGGATTTGATTCAAAGGTCTACATTCTTTTAGCCTCCTCCAAGAGTTTCAGAATAGAAATGAGCCTGTTTCAGATATTCCCAAGTGGGATTGATGTTTGCATGAATTTTTCAAATAGCACAATGTTATGATCCTGATAATTTGCTTTCTGTTGTTCCTGTACCTGCCCTGTCGTACAGCATACAGGATCTCTCACCTTCTCATAAACTCCTAGATTGCTTTGTAAGGAGTCTGTTCTTTAGCTGAATCTTTTGTCCAAAATCTTTCTGGCTGTCTCCAAAGAGTAATGATGATGTAACTTGTCCAGTGAGCAGAACTCTATGATAGATTCTTGAAAATTGGTGCAAGAACAATGGTCACAAATTAAATGAAAAAATGACCAAAAGTTCATTTTGGTAAACAAAACAGTTTCACTTGCCATATAGGAAATGCATCCCTCCAATCAGACACTGTTGAAAGGGATCTGGGTACTTTTGTTGATAATTTCTTATCATTTGACCATCATGTTACCACAGTAGGGACACTGCTGTGGTCAGTTTTCAAAAAAAAATGAATAAATAATGAAATTCAATTTTCATTAGATGTAATCCAGGAAATTAACCCATAATTTTTAAATGTACTTTCTGGTCATTATGGTAATTTCATTATAATTTTCTAATGTGCCAAGGATATATTGAAACTTAAAACAGATTCTAGGCACAGAACATTCAATAATTCAAGAAGACTATATTAAAATTAGATATGAGCAAAAATGCATCTTGTGGTGAATTAGTTATCTGGGAAAAAAATGCCAAATTGCTTGAAAATCAAATGTTTTTCAATTGTCATTCAGTCTAAATTCAGGATTTACAGATATTTTCCTGGAAAAAAATGAAAATCAGTGGCCCTGTTCCACAGTAGTTCAGAAAGCCTTTTACCTGGCCCATATAATTTCCACAGACATCACCACTAAATCCAAAGAAATCTTAATTCTCCTTTACTCATATCTTATCAGACCCACTACTGAATATAATGCACCTTTTGGCATGTATGTATCTAAACATATCACACAAATTAAAAGACCTCAGAGATTAATAACTAAAAAGATCAGTGGCCTCAAAAATCTTAGTTATCAGGACAGACTGGCAGCCCTTTCTCTGTGCTCAGTCTTGTAAAGACCCCTCAGTTGAGATCTATTCTAGCCTTTTGTGCCATGGAACAGTCAACCCTATTTGACCCCGTATTCATTCACAGAACTAATGGTACATCAAAAACTACATTAAAAGAAAATTGAGCAAATTCCTGCTATACAACGATCCATAGTTGACTACATTAAATAGCAACTCAAAAGCAATCAAAGACATCTCAGGGTATCCCCATTCTAAAAAAAAATTCTCTAAAAACTTATTCAACATATATTATTTATAACTATAAAGGGATATATAAAAAATATTGTGGTAAAATTAAGCTTAAACTATTTTAATAAACACTCTAGTAATATTTAAAGAAATAAAACAACAACCGGAATGCAAAACATGTCATCATCTTCTTTCGACTGTTCCTGTTAGGGGTCGCCACAGTGGATCATCTGTTTCCATTTCTTCCTGTCCTCTGCATCTTGCTCTGTCACACCACCCACCTGCATGTCCTCTCTCTCCACATCCATAAACCTTATCTTAGGCCTTCCTCTTTTCCTGTTACCTGGCAGCTTTATCCTTAGCATCTTTTTCCCAATATACCCAGCATCCCTCCTCAGCACATGTCCAAACCAACGTAACTTGCCTCTCTGGCTTTGTCTCCAAACCTTCCAACCTGGGCTGACCCTCTAATATACTTATTCCTAATCCTGTCCACCCTCATCACACCCAGTGCAAATCTTAACATCTTTAACTCTGCCATGTCAAACTCTGACCCCTGCCTTTTTGTCAATGCCACTGTCTCCAACCGGAATGCCAAACATATAATTAAGACAAAAAAATGACTTCTCAACCTCTATAAACAATATAATAATAAATCTGGGCAGCCTATATATTCAAAAGCTTAAGCAATTATGGGGCAATAATCTAAGGCTTAAAACTTATTGTTATATATTATGTTCCCTTTCCCTCCCCTTCCCCACTCTCCCCCTCGCTTTAACCTTGACAAGATAAAATGTTATTAAAACATAGTTATATAAGGTTTATGCTAAATTATATCCTAAAAATATCTAAAATATAAAGAACTAACATTACTAAAAGGGAAATAATATATATAAAGTGCTAATAGCTATTAAATAAATCTAAGTAACTTGTTAATATGTAAACACAAATTAGCAACACTCTATAATAAAGAATAGAACAACACTCACCTGTTGAACCATTTTCAGTTTCCATGACTTCTGGGTAAAAAGAAAATAAAAAGTCCATATTGTAAAAAAATTATTTTTTAAGTTTCTTCTTATGTTCAACTGTTTTCCAATTACCTTTTTCAGCAATCCTTTTAAGACTTGAACTAGCCCAGTCCATTTCATCTATTTTTTTCGAATATTTTATTAGATTTAATGTAATTGATGGCTGCATCAATTTCTTCAAATATCTTTTGACCATCTTGAAGGAAGATTTTCAGCCTTGCAGGGAAAAGCAGGTGAGACTTTATTTGTGCTTTTTTTAAGTTCTTTGAGCAATGGTAAGAACGGTTTCCTTTTTGATATAACAGATGAAGAATAATCATTATCAAAATGAATGATGTTGTCCTTGTATTTATTAGGTGACCTAGACCAGGCTGTCTTCAAAACTTCTTCTTTATCACGACTGGATAAAAATTTAACTATAACTGACTTAGTAGAAATGCTTTTGGTATTTTTAGAGGAAGACAAGGACCTGTGAGCTCTTTCTATACCAAAAGAAAGCGCTTCAGGGAGCTGTAAAATTTTAGGTAGCCATGAAGATAAAAATTTCTCCAAGTTATTTTCTTCCAGGTTGTTTGCTAGCCCAAAGATCCTGATGTTATTTCTTCGAGATCTATTTTCTAGATCATCTATTTTTGTTAAAAGCAAGGTATTCTGTTTTAGAAGAAATTCCAGGTTATGTTCATTTTGTTGTATTCTACTATTCATGTCATTTAAGGAAGTTTCAATACCAGTAATTTGTTTCTTCTGTTGTTTAAAGTATAGATGAATTGTCTCCATTTGTTGCAAAGTAGTTTCCTTAAAATTATCTATGTTCATGTCCATTCCGTCAAATTTTGTTGATAGTTCCTGCATAGTAGTTAAAAGAGTTTAAAACTCTTTTTTTAAAGCTGAGTCCTGATGAGAAGTTTTAGTAAAGCTTTTCCGTTTCTTTTTTATGTGCTCTTGTGGTTTCTACTAAATGATTGGGCTAAATAACTTTATTTCATGTGTTTTTGGCTGGGGTTGCATATGTTTTATTGGCTTTGTTCGTTGGTGGCTTTGGGTTTGTAGCGGGCCTGAAGATTCAAGGATATGAAGATGTTTTTTGTTTTTCTTTTTTTTTCTTTTCATTTTTTTCTCTTTTCTGGTACTTGGTGAGGGCTCTGATTGTTGCTGGAGTGTCTCGAGCAGCTCTCGAGTCATTGTAAGCCTTGATTTAAAGCCTGAAAAGCTTACAGTTTCTCGCTGAAAAGATTGATGCTGTTTTTCATCTTCAACTCGGCGATTTGATTGCACACATCTCTGAACAGCTGCAAGAGCTGTATGACCTCACTGATGACTCAACAGTCTTCTAAAAAAGGAAATAACTGATTCATAAAGTATTTTTTTGACATGTATAAGCACATTTTTACTGTGAAGATATTTATATACTATGGAGTAATTCAGAAGTGTATACAGTGGCAAATCCTGACATGGACAATACCATTTTGTATGTGTACATAAATGGGACAGAAGACATGAAATATAAGAGGTAGAGTTCATTTGTAGTGTATTAGTGTTTGTTTTGTAGTCGTTACAGAAATTATGCTCTTTAGTGACTTCTTGTCTATTAGATTTAAACATATAGATGCAGTGATCTTAATAATAATTTTAGTATGTCCCAGTGAGTGTAATACAACTTGTATCTATTTGGATTTGTGTACATTACTGTGTAAATTGCCCTTCTAACTCTACTTAGTAGAGTAACACACTGAATGTTTAACTTAATTAATTAATTTTCATTGGTACTATAATTTTAGATCTGTCTCACAGACTTTACATGGGGATGCATTGAATGAGCAGCTCAGAGTCATTTAGGAGATGAGCTAAAACTCATACTAGATACTTTAATAATTTAATAATTTATATTTAATACATAAAAAGCTGTATTTGCTTGCCTATATTTAAACTCTATTCACTATACTGGTTTTGGGTTCTATTTTATTACTTTGTCTTGAGGCATGACTGAAGCATTAGACAAGTTTATCTGCTCAGTTGTCAAAATAGGAAATACTTGGTGCTTGTGTATTGTTGCGACCACACTGAATATTACTGTGTTTAGTTATGAGTGAGGATCTCTCACACCCATAGCCCTTTATTTCATGTTTCAAATGCTTTTCTAATAGTCAGCTAACACTTTTTAATGAAGTTTCACTATGTGCCATATAACTTTTTGACCCTAATGCCACATTGTTGTAGTAGTGTGCCTTGTCATTGAGAGCCTTAATTTATGTTTGTAAATAATGAAGTGCATTAGTGGGGAGGTTAGATGAGAGTTCCACATTTATATTTGTAAACTGTCCAGATTAACTTAGATGGACATATTTTTTACCTCATTTATGTGGAGGAATATTTAAAATTGATTCATGTGTTTGGGGCTCTCATAGTGTTAGGAGGTTGTTTAGTTTGGGTACTCCTTGAGATGATCATAAAATATTGTTTCCAAAACAGAAGCATGCCCTTGTGGAAAGTGGATAACTGTAACAATTTATATTACATGTTTATATATAAATGTAATTTTTACTATATCTGTTTTTCATATAAGAATTCCATGCAATCTCATATTGTTTAATATTCCTAGTTAGGGTACATATATTTTTATACAACCTGTTCATCTTGCTTTGTCAGTGTTGTGTGTATGAACATGAACTTTTTATGGTGTGGTTGTGATAATACACAGATACCAAATTAATTAATAAGTAAATAATTCTAACACTGGTTTGGTAGTAAGGACATTCTTGAATAGATGCTGTCCTCAATTTGTAACAAACATCAATATAAGACTTTATCCTGCCGGACATCCAGTGTTATAGAGTTTTGAAAGTACAGTATTTAGTGGCTCTTAAATTTTTTTGTATTCATTACTTTATGTTAATGACATGAAAATATTAGTAGTAAATATATTGATGCAATTAATTCTATTAAGAGTACATACATTTGATTTCTAAAGAAATGATGATACCATCTTCTTCTAAATTATGTGGTATGTTTAGAGTTTTGTTATTTTCAGCTGTTTTGTTTTTATTTACCAGCTATATAAGGATAAGAAGTCACTAAATGTAACAAAGCATATTGCTAATACTATTCTCCAATTCATATCAAACTACTTTTTACTTCTATATCCTTCAAATTATTTAAGTCAGATTTGTAAACTAATTTGGATTATTTTGACTACTTATGAGATGTGGATATTATTATGCACTCTGGTATGTAAAAAATTACACATTAGGCAGATTTAAAATTGGGCTAATCTATATATCATATATTTTCAGTAATGCTTTAGTATATCTTTCGGCTGAATTGTATAGCATACGTTTTGGTTATATCTGATTAACTCAAAATATAATAAGAAATATAGTTTCATTTCCTATACAGATTATCACAAATCAATAGTGCTAATAACTATGATATTAATGTTTAATTGCTATGTGATACATTCATGTATTGGGCAGACTTACAGAAACTTTAAAACAGAGTAAAATTATAATTCTAGTCATTCTTATAACTTTATAGATTTATACTAAATGTATCTATTTGATTATGATTTTACTAATTTAAGTATAAATCTGGAAACTAGAATACAACAACTATAAACGTTAGATGCAAACATGTTACTAGCTGATTTTTTTATATTTTAGTCTACAACAACATATTTATAGATTTATAGGTTTATTTATAGTCTTTCTTAGATATTGTAACAATTGCTTGATCTTTGACAATATTTAAGTTTGGGAAACTTTAAAATAACTGTAAAAATATTCTGTTTTCTTTTTTGGTATAATTGTCATAGTTAAATGGCCTATTTTAAGAAATAGGTAAACTAGAAAGTGTGTTGAAATATTTTGTTATTTTTTCAAAATTATAAGTAGTTAGGAATAAATCTTACTGTTAATTCTGGTAGTTTATACTACTTGAAATAAAATTCCCTATAAAATATTGTATAAGTATTCAACTTATGTAGTTCCAACAAACATATTTGTTTTTTTTTTTTTTTTAGCAGGAAAACATTATACACTCTGTTTATATACTTTTTCTGCTAACTTTAGATAATACTGGTGTTATTTGTTGTACATCATTTTTTGATACTTAATATTTAGCAACTCTATAACATCTTATCTATTTTTGTAAATTATTACTAGTCAACATGTTTTATTAGTTAAATCTAACACAGGTGTATGATACAGTCTCCTTTTTTTTGCATAACTTTGACATGCATATCAATAAGGTATGTTTCTTATGGTGAAATAGTTCATATTTCAGGCAAAGCATGATAGAAATTTGCTGCTAGCAGGAATGTTAATTTGAGTGATTAATGTCACTCAAATTAGGAGTTTATAACTCCAGGTGGGTTTTAAAGGGTTTTTTCTGTTAGAAGTTTTTGTTATAATTCTTTGATAATTTTTCAGATGGTCACTAAAATATGTATAGTTGAAAGTTATTCTTCTAAATTATGTGGTATGTTTAGAGTTTTGTTATTTTCAGCTGTCTTGTTTTTATTTACCAGCTATATAAGGATAAGCAGTCACTAAATGTAACAAAGCATATTGCTAATACTATTCTCCAATTCATATCAAACTACTTTTTACTTCTATCTCCTTCAAATTATTTAAGTCAGATTTGTAAACTAATTTGGATTATTTTGACTACTTATGAGATGTGGATATTATTATGCACTCTGGTATGTAAAAAAATTACACATTAGGCAGATTTAAAATTGGGCTAATCTATATATCATATATTTTCAGTAATGCTTTAGTATATCTTTCGGCTGAATTGTATAGCATACCTTTTGGTTATATCTGATTAACTCAAAATATAATAAGAAATATAGTTTCATTTCCTATGCAGATTATCACAAATCAATAGTGCTAATAACTATGACATTAATGTTTAATTGCTATGTGATACATTCATGTATTGGGCAGACTTACAGAAACTTTAAAACAGAGTAAAATTATAATTCTAGTCATTCTTATAGCTTTATAGATTTATACTAAATGTATCTATTTGATTATGATTTTACTAATTTAAATATAAATCTGGAAACTAGAATACAACAACTATAAACCTTAGATGCAAACATGTCACTAGCTGATTTTTTTTTATATTTTAGTCTACAACAACATATTTATAGATTTATAGGTTCATTTATAGTCTTTCTTAGATATTGTAACAATTGCTTGATCTTTGACAATATTTAAGTTTGGGAAACTTTAAAATAACTGTAAAAATATTCTGTTTTCTTTTTTGGTATAATTGTCATAGTTAAATGGCCTATTTTAAGAAATAGGTAAACTAGAAAGTGTATTGAAATATTTTGTTATTTTTTCAAAATTATAAGTAGTTAGGAATAAATCTTACTGTTAATTCTGGTAGTTTATACTACTTGAAATAAAATTCCCTATAAAATATTGTATAAGTATTCAACTTATGTAGTTCCAACAAACATATTTATTTTTTTTTTTTGCAGGAAAACATTATACACTCTGTTTATATACTTGTTCTGCTAACTTTAGATAATACTGGTGTTATTTGTTGTACATAATTTTTTGATACTTAATATTTGCAACTCTATAACATCTTATCTATTTTTGTAAATTATTACTAGTCAACATGTTTTATTAGTTAAATCTAACACAGGTGTATGATACAGTCTCCTTTTTTTGCATAACTTTGACATGCATATCAATAAGGTATGTTTCTAATGGTGAAATAGTTCATATTTCAGGCAAAGCATGATAGAAATTTGCTGCTAGCAGGAATGTTAATTTGAGTGATTAATGTCACTCAAATTAGGAGTTTATAACTCCAGGTGGGTTTTAAAGGGTTTTATTGTTAGAAGTTTTTGTTATAATTCTTTGATAATTTTTCAGATGGTCACTAAAATATGTATAGTTGAAAGTTATTTAAATATTTGTAACTTTAAACCATTTTAAACCATTTTTCTGCATATTATACTTTAAATTGCTATATTCCCTTATTTTTTTAATATCAACTGATAAACTAAAATTTAATAGAAGTTTTAATCAGCATGCATTTCAATCCAACAAATTTACAACATGACATCACTTCACTGTATTTCTCTTAATATAAATGAACTAAATAACCCTAACCAGAGAAGATCTTTGAATAAATATCTTCAATTACATAATTCACAATTAATATTTGTCCAAGAAACTCATTTGATAAAAGATGACATTTCCAAATTAGAGCCTAAATCTTTCTCAATTCTTGTTAGTTCTGAACATTCTTAAAAAAAAAGCTGTAGCAATATTGTGGAATAATAAACTACCACAACCTAAAATAATAGACACGTACAAAGATAATAAAGGTATAGTAGCTTCTATTATCATAAATTTAATAATTTAATATTCACTCTAATAAATATGTACTGGATTCCTGGCTTTGGACCGACTTCAGCACAACAACATATTGATCATATTATCCAATTCTCTAAGGGTAATATTATTTTAGATGGCAATTTTAATTGCATTTTTAGTAGTTCTGACTCTTCATTTAAAGGTAAGAGAAAAGTTTCGAGTTCAGCTAAGCTACTAAAAGAGTTTTCCAATTCTTTTTTATTAAAGTACATTGATAATTATGCTGACCCAAAATCACTATTCTATACATTTTTTCACACAGCCGCAACACATATTTAAGAATATACAGAGTTTTTATTTCAAATAGCTTAACAGATTCTTTAAGTAATGTAAAAGTTATTACATGTCCCTTTTCATATCACAATTTTATAACCTTTGATATATATATATATATATATATATATATATATATATATATATATGTATATATATATATATATATATATATATATATATATGTACTAGTACCCATGTTCAAATAAAATGAATCCTAGCATATATCACTAAATTAAGGGATTGCAACACCTTCATATTACAAGAAGTTCATAGCTTTTTAGAGTTTAATGCCAACAATAATACATCTGAAATTTTCATTTTGGGATGCAATGAAGGCATACCTCTATGACAGAATAATTGATTGGTATAAGAAAAAAGACTTTTATGGATAAAGACTTAAAATAGATACAGACAAAACTAAATATCTTGAATCCTGAATTATCAAAAAATCCACAAGAAAAATCTAAATTGGATGAACTAAAAACCTTAAATAACAAATATCTTGAGATTCTTAATCATAAAACTATGATTAGTCTAGAGAAATATAAATGTATTAATTTTTCAATGAATCCAAGATATTTGAATATTTTATCCAATAAAGGAAAAAGATTGAATACATCCAATCACATTAAAGAAATATATTCACCACAGAAGAAAAAATTAGTATTTGATTTGCATAACATATTAATTGAATTCAGATAATTTTTTCTTAATTTAAACTAATCTTCTGCATTAATAAACTCAAAGAAAGAAATGTATAAAAGAAACTCTAAAAATAGATTAACAAATGAACAAATTAATTTACTTGATAGGCAAATTACTTTAAAACACATTCAAGAAAAAAATAATACTTTCAAACAAAATATAGCACCTGGTAATGATGGAATTTTTCCAGAAATTTACAAATTGCTACAGATGAAGCACTAACTTTATTACTTTCCCCTCATGGAAATATACGTTCATCTCTCCTATCCTAAAGCCTGAAAAAGACCCTACAAATGTAATTCATATAGACCTACCGCATTACTAAACACAGACTATAAAATATTTATGTCTATATATGCAAAGAGACTTAAGATATTGCTTCCTAATTTAGTAGATGAAGACCAAACAGATTTCATAATAAACAGAACAACTTATAATATTAAAAGAATAATAACCTTAATTGAGTCAAGTAAAAACCTAAAAAAATAACTTAACTAGCTTTTGACACTAATTGGGATTACTTATGCATTCTTTTACAGGGACTCATTTTTCAAACAATTTTATAAATCTTATTACCCAGTTTTATATAGGCTCTCAAGCATATGCCAAAATTGGTTCTAATATTTCTCAGTACATACCTATTACTAAAGGAACTAAACAAGATTGTCCTTTATCCCCTCTTTTATTTACCTTAGTTATGGAGCCTTGGGCGAATCTGATTAGAGATAGTAATATTAAAGGTTTTGATATAAATCTTAACAAGACCTCAAAGATTCAAATGTTTGCAGGTGACATTCTGATTACCTTTTGTGGTAAAAATCCAACAATTCAAGAATTATTTAATGATAAAATATTTAGAAATAATTATTGCCAATAGTTTAAAAGAAATTCAAAAATTGAACTTTGATAAAAGTTTAACAGAACTAGATAACTTAATATATAAATGGTCTAAAATAAAATTTTCAGTAGAGTATAGATTGTCGATTTTAAAGATGATACTTCTAACAAAAATTCTATACATAATTCAATCTATTTCTATACTTCCATATTATGCAATAATTAAAAAGTTTAATACTATGATTAAAACATTCCTATGGTATCCAATTAAACCCAGAATTTCTTTAACATATCATCCGTATAGTTGGGATAATGGAGGCTTTGCATTACCAAACTTAGAAATTTACTCAATCTCCTCAGTTATTAATACAATTTTGTATCTTATAGATAGTAAATATTCAGCTAAATGGAAAGACGTTATCCTGTCTTCATCACACAATCTAAATCATAATAATAATAATAATGACCACTTTAAGTTAAAATTAATAAATTAATAAATAATACATTCATATGGAAATTAAAGAATATTTTTCCTTATGCCCTACTCAAAATTTTATATCAAATTATATTATGATTTTAAAATCCTTTAAAATTTTCATTCATAGATTCCTGTCCTATGAAAACTGGTTATTACTTATTTTCCCCATAGCATATACATAGGTGGTTATTTTCTCCACAAATATTCATAAAATGTCAATATTTGAGCATAAACATTTGATTTATTGGCATCTATTGGTAAAAAACAATGAATTACAATCCATCAATACTTTATTGGAAGAAAATGACCTTGATTCATCACTATGGCTTGACCTACAAGAAGCTAGAAATTATATCAAAAATAAACTTGATTTAATACCGTATTCAGTTAAATATTTAACTCCCAAACTCATTCAGTACTTGATTGTTTTTTCTCAACAGAAAAATTTAATTAAAATTAACCTGTTTTATATATATATATATATATATATATATATATATATATATATATATAGTTCCCTATCAGAAGCCTGAAACACTATAAGCTTGAAAATCAAAATCCTGAAACCAAAAGCCTGAAAACTCAAAATCCTGAAAACCCAAAATCCTGAAACTCAAAATCCTGAAAACACAAATAATGCTAATATGCCAATATAAAGACACTAATATCTACCAACTGACCCTGACCCTAACCTAACCCTAAGGTCCCACCTGACCCGCCCTAACCCTAACTCACTTAAACTGCCCCTAACCTAACATAAAACCAACCCATATACTTACCTGAACCCAAAACGACTTAACACCACAGGGCTAACAATAGCAAAGCCACAATGACGTCAGTATGTCTATTTTGTGTTTTCAGGATTTTGAGGTTTCAGGATTTTGGGTTTCAGGATGCTTTTGGTTTCAGGATTTTGATTTTCAAGCTTATAGTCTTTCAGGCTATATATATATATATATATATATATATGTATATATATATATATATATATGTATAAACTATTAAATCAGACTTAGATATATTCCCTGATAATTATTGAAAATATTTCTCTAAAATTAATAACTATAACCCTTCAGATAAGGATAAATCAAATTTTCTTCAGTCAGCACGTAAAACTACTACATCACTTAAATTGAGAATGTTTACCTGGATATTTTTAAATAGATCATTCATCACTCCATATAAAACAAATAAGCTGTTTAAAGAAGATATATTCTGTTGGAGATATTTGGAGGTTCAGAATGCTGACTGGTCACATTTTTTCTATGATTGTTCACATATGAAAAATTTTTGGGAAGATGTCAATCATTTCTTACAAGCAATATTCACTGATAACTTCATACTTACAAAGCCATTAGTTTTATTTAATTATCCAATTCCATTCTGTGTAAAATCAAGCAAATATTCACTTATTTGGTCTGTACTGTCCATAGCCAGGAAAGAAGTCACTAGAAATTGGAAATCATCACAATCTCCTTCATTTCAAAACTTTAAAGATCTTCTCTTGGAAGTATCCAAATTAGAATAAATGACAATCAAGTCTAGATCTTTTAGGAATACAGCAATGCACAACAAATGGTTGAATATAATTGATTTATTAGAAAATCAATAATTTGAAGTTATTAGTCAGCTCTTATACTTTGATTTAATTTGTTTAATTTGTATATAGTATAGTGAACATCTTTATACATAGTTCATTGTATTTTTTATCTTTTATATTAGAAGGTTGATTTTTATTTAATTAATTATAAAACATGTTCAGTTCTATGTTAATAATTGTATGTTTCAGAAATGACTTTAATAAAACTTATTTAAAAAAAAACTACATTAAAGGAACTAACCTTCGTCAGTAGATATATAATGTGCATTGTGGTAATAGATTTTAATCCCAATGTATCCCTCACCTCTGGAACAAACTTCTTCTACATGTCAAGCAGAGTAGCACCCTTGTTACCTTCTTGGCAAACCTATGTAGCTGGATGGACGGCTTCAAATTCTCTATGGGTCTATCTTGTCTTGCCTTTCTTGCTTGAGGCTAGAGATGGGTCTATCTTGTCTTGCCTTTCTTGAGGCAAAAGAGATATACACACACATCTCTCTCTCTCTCTCTCTATATATATATATATATATATATATATATATATATATATGTGTGTGTGTATGTGTGTGTGTGTGTATAATAGTCATCTACAACAAACAGTGGTGATATTATTTATTTTACAAAGAAAAGAAAATAACTGTTGACAATTTCAGATAAAGCACTTCATATGAAAAAGAAATGTAGTTGCCTTCTACGAAGTCTCCAAAGAGGAAGATACTCCCTTAGTCTTCTTACCACATCCAAATACACATTATATATATTTTTTCGATTATTTTTGGTTGCATACTCTATTCTGTTCCGGCATCTCATCTTGTATGTTAAGTAGAACACATTTATAATAAAGCTGCAAAGTTTTTTCTGTAATGTTGCATGTAGTACACAATGTTGTGATCTTCTGACTCAGTCACTTTTAAGCAAAAACTTGATTATTACCTATTCCTTGTAAGTTGTTTGCACTCATAACCTGCTCAGCTATCTCAATGTTTCACAGTAGAGTGGACTTTTGTATCAAATATTCTGTCTGTGGATCACCTCCTTATATAAGAGCTAGAAGCAGCAGCTCCTTTGGGAATGCATTGGTCAGATACTCTGCACTGGATATTTAAAACCAGCTTCCTCCCCATGTGAAATATTGTATCAGTCTACACACTTAAATAGATGCATTCTACTTTTCCTTTTCTGAATTGGTAAAATTCATTAGCAATATATGCATTACTGATTAGCTGCTGTGTATAATGCTACCCAAGGCTTACATTTATCTGTAAAGCTGCCACTGGGCCTGTGGAAAATACGGCCCAGACCACAGAATCCTTTATAAATGCATTCTCTGAACACCTTCAGGAATGCATGGATCATGCAATCCCAAATAAAACCAAGTCCCAATCCTCCAAAGGCAGATGTCCTGTCTGGTGGACCCCAGCCATAAACAAACTATACAATAGAAGGAGGAAGCTACTACATGATAGAGCAAAATCCCAAAAAGGGAAGGCATCTCTGATCAGTATTAGCAAAAAACTACGGGCACTCATAAAATCGTCTAAGGTCAGCTTCGAGAGAAAAATTGCACAGGACACTAAGGATAATCACAAGGCTTTCTTTAGTTATGTTAGGAACCTGGGTGGGAATTCCCAGATATGCTCAGAATTAGTCCAAAATGACAAAAAATACACCTAACCCACAGACATTGCCAACATCCTAGCTGACAGGTTCAGCGCAAACTCCCCCCCCCACCAAAAGGGCAAATATCTATCCCAGCAGAGTGCTGCCCCCCTGACATCTCAGATGCTCAGGTAAGATCCGCCCTCTCCAAAGCAAAAAACACAGCATCAATGGGACCAGGTGGTGTCCTGGGTTGCGTCCTACATGAACTCCAAGAAGAGCTAAACCCAAACATAAAACTACTGTTCAATCTCAGCCTTACTACAAGATATGTACCCAAAGAGTGGCATACAGCAAGAGTGGTCCCTCTCCACAAAGGTGGTGCTTTAACGGATCCTGTAAACTATCGCGCCATAAGCCTGACGAGCTTGGTCTGCAAAGCTATGGAAAGTATCATCATGGACCTCATAAATAAAGATATTGGGGACCTACAGACACTGGATCCTACCCAGTTCTGCTTTGTTAAGGGCAGATCCTGCCTCTTAAACCTGATCAATTTCTTTGAAACAGTCACCAAGGCCATTGACGAGGGGAAGGTGATCCACACAGCCTACCTGGACTTCGCAAAAGCCTTCGATACAATACCCCACTCGGGCATTATAGATAAGCTCACTAGCTTAAATATAAACCCATATGTCACTAGATGAGTTGCAAATTGGCTCAAGGACAGAACCCACATGGTTAGAATTGCTGGAGCCATGTCAGACTCCAAACCAGTTACAAGTGGCATCCCACAAGGCTCAGTCCTGGGACCTCTCTTGTTTGGTATATATTTCTCAAAGGTACAGGCCAACATGGAAGGACTGTGGCTGACCAAGTTTGCAGATGACTGCAAACTGGGTGCCATAATCAACTCTCCAGCCGACACAAGCATCCTCCAAAAGGGCCTCATAGAAACAGACAACTGGTGCCAGAGCCATGGCCTCAAGCTAAATGCCAAAAAGTGTATAGTCATCCTCTTTGGCAAAAAAAAGTGCCCACAAATTACCACATAGGTGGTAATCCATTAAGTACAGAAGAAGTAATTAGGGACCTGGGGACCCAAGTTGATAGCAATCTCTCATTTGACAACCACGTGGCCAAAGTGGTTAGAAAAACATTTTATATAGCCCACCTAATCATGAAGGGATTCACATCTAGATCAGGGGAGGTCATCATGCCTCTTTACTCATCCCTCATCAGGCCCATACTTGAGTACAATGCCCCTTTTGGGATGTACCTTACCAGACACCTGCAGCAACTGGAAAGACCCCAAAAGTACCTCACCAAGAGGATCAAAAGGCTCAAACAGATGCCATATGCTGCCCGGTTAAAGAAACTCCAGCTCTACTCAGTGGCATACAGCCTGCTCAGAGGCGATCTGTGCCTGACGTATAAAGCCATGTCCAACCCGGAATTAATGGACATGCTGCACCTCAGAAAATCCAAATCCCATCGAGCTACGCGCTCGAGAGACTTGAACCTCAGCACTGAAATAAATAGGACATGCTGGAGGGACAGATTCATAACCCAGTGGCTCCCTTCACTCTGGAATAAAATCCCAGTCCAGGTTAGCAGAGTCCCTTATTGACTCTCTTCAAGATGAATCTTGATGAGTGGATGAGAGATCCTAGGTTTACCCCGGGTATCACTTCTGTGTCACTGTTAGACAGAGGCACAGTATACTAACCTCGAAAAAGGGCATAGCAAAATTAATTTAAAATGGGTGGCGAAAGCCAAACACACTCTGGCTAGGCTTATAAATGCCCTAGGGCAGATAGCCTAGTATGAACCTATGAACCTATGAACAACTGTGACATTTGTTGTACAACTATACCTGCTTTTTACTTGTGTACAAATTTATATCCAAAGCTCAAGCTGCTTTAATCCGCTCATTACATTTCCATAAATGTAGCTGTGTGTTGTATGAAATATAAATATTTAAATGGTGATATTCAAACCCTCATCCAAAGCATAAAGTGTTTATATCATCTCTACTCATTATGTTTATCTAATGCTACCTGAAGTGTAAATATTGAAACATTATCCTACGTAGTAAATTTTACAGTATTATCTAGGGTTTACTGCAACACTGGTTTATAGCTATGTCTGCATGGTGTATAAGTTCATCTTTGTGATTTTTTTTTCTCCCCAGGCCTGCCGTGAAAATAGGTTGCAACCCAGATGGGGGTACTCTTAATTAAAACATAAATAATGATAGGAGTGGGTATAGAGCATGTTTGGTAGTTAATTTACGAGCCATGATGTGTTGACAATAATTACAGTGTTATCAGACTTTGTATTTCCTACCTGACAAATCAATGACTAAAACCATTATTTAAACTTGTCCTAAGTCACTCAAGATCAAGTGGGTCGCTTATTTTGCCTTTTCTGAACTCAAGACAGATTTCTACTCATGTTCTGAATTAGTTGTTTGATTGTTTTGTTAAACCAGATGGATAGATACCTGTGAATGTAGCTCTTATTTGCTTTGCTGTCTATTCCACATTTTTCTAGTCCAGATTATCAGAAAAGGGCAGCAGAAGTCCTGAGATCTATAAATGGGGCATTGGTAAGGTCAGAACTAGCCATTTATTTTTGCTAGTATTAGTAGTACAGAATACACTAGTTGTAGTATGAGCTCTCAGAAAACATTTTTTTTCACAAAGGATTTAATAGTTGTACAGACAGCCTTTGACTTAATTTGATGCTGTAGGCTGTAAGAGGTTAATAGATAATGGAAGCAGTATGGGAAATAGCTCATATACTGTTGTTGATGGTCTTATTTTGTGACTGAATTTGTAGCAGCAGTTTTTGTCAAGTTTGATCCTTTTACCTTGAGAGTGAAAGACTAAAGAGGAGTAGAGGATGTTGCAGGTACTGATGACGTTAGGATGAATGCCATCTGTTCTTGGCATATCACTTTTGGAACGATTCCTCAGCACCTGTTCCAAGTTAGAAAATGAAACTAGAAGAAACCAGAAACTAGTCTGGAAGATAAATGGCTGAGAGAAATAATTACATGCAGAGATGAACAAGTGTGTTGTGAAGAAGGTATTTGAAAAGTATGCACAGAATGCACAGGCTTGTTTTCTATGGAGACAGGAAGGGTTTAAATTATCTTCATAAATAACAAAAACATTTAACAAGCTATGCATGCAGAAGCTGTTAAGCAACCAGGCATTCTGCTTGAACTTTGACCTACAGTATACTGACTACACATAGCATTCTTCCCCATATGCTTAATCCTTGCACTAATACTCACTCTCTCTCTTTTTTAAATTTTCCAAGTCTTTTGGGTTTCTAATGCCATAACGGGAATGGATCCTATTCCAAAATCAAAGTATAACTAAAGTTCATGAAATTAGTATTTCTTCAGTCTTTGATGTTAGCCAGAGGTGCTCTTCACAGCACCCGCAATGTGTTCAGTAATGACTCCTTCTGCAATTCATATGTAGTTACATCTGTTGGTAATATATCTAAGCATGACTGTAAATTCTTTTTTATAAGACCCATTGCTCCTACCACTATTGGAACTATCTGTCTATCCTTCTTCTACATTGCCCTCATTTCTGCTTGCAAATCCTGGTATTTTATGACTTTGTGTCTTTCTGTAAGACACTGTAGTCACTGGGTGTAGCAATTTCAATGATCAATGCTACTTTTCTCTTCTTTTCATGGACTACTATATCTGTTTTTTTCACATCTACTTTTTTGAACTGTTGGTAATGGGTGATCCCATGTGATATGAACTTCATCAGTTTCTTTAATGCTTTTTGGCTCATGTTTCCAGTGCTTTTCAGCTACTTCAGTAGTATGTTTGCCCAATCCCCAATGCAACAGTCTCGTCACATTACTATGCCATTCAGTCTACAGTCCTGCCATTCGTGTATTACAACCAGTAACAAGATATGTGACTGTTTCCAATTCTGTTTTACAAAACCTACATTTGTCTTGTTTCTCTCACATGTTCAATGGACTTTGTAAACATATGTATAAGTAGTCCACTATCTTGAGCCGCCAATATTAACCTGTCATCTTTTGGTTTAATTCATCTCTCCTTAACCAATCATGCATTCAATTTTGATCAACATGAGGTTGTTCCAAGAGTTTTCTGTACTTGCAACTATATTTCTATACTTTCCATATTTCTTGCTTTCTTATCTGAGTCTCAATCTTATATTGTTTCTTTTGTTTTTGGCACATTCATTTGCTGCCTGATTTTTATCTATTTCTGGTTTGATTTCCATTCCTGCCTGACACCAAAATGCTTCTGCTAAACTAAGCAGGGAAGTCATCTTAGACTTATTGTCCTCATGTTATAAATCAATCTCTCTCTCTCTCTCTCTCTCTCTCTCTATATATATATATATATATATGCACATACATTAAAGTACAGATTAGGGATGTCACATGATACATGTTACACGAGTATGCTGCTATGGAATGTATCATAATAATTCAGTTTAATTTTTTTAAAGGGTCTATATTATATGAATGAATGTTCATAATATTGAATGCTCTACAGAGCAAAAATGCTGGATCTCGAAGTGCTTCTTGTGGGATCACAGTACAGTGAAGATCAGAATATAGTGGACAGCGCAGTGGTGCAGTGGTAGTGTTGTCACTTCACAGCAAGAGGTTCTCCGGTTTGATTCTCAGCTGGGGTGACTTCTGTGTAGAGTCTGTATGTTCTCCCTGCATTCATGTGGGTTTCCTCTGGGTGCTCCGGTTTCCTCCCACTTTACAAAGACATGCATATGGAGCCTTTCTCCCTGGGCCTCAGCTGAAAATTGGCTTTGTTCTAAGTCAGACTTTTGTGGTTAACAAATGTTAAATAAATAAATAATATATATATATATATATATATATATATATATATATATATATATATATATATATATATAAACATATATTCAGCGGGGGTGTGGGGGTGACTTTGTGGTCTGGCATTTTCACTCTTTAGAGCGTTCAATATTCTGAACATTTGTTCATATAATATAGACCCTTTTTAAATAATTCTACCATGTCTTGATTGTTTATGGTCCTTACCAAATGCGGCAGCAGTCATGGTGGGCTCTAAAGACACAGCTGCATTAATTATAGTCATGTATATTATTATTAACAGATCTGGCTACTAGGGTGTTACTTGGAACACAGACTTACTTCAGAACCTTGTGTTAATCTTTTTCTGGAATACTCTTAAGTGGGAAGATTCTATCACACTTCATTGTCTCAGATTTTTCTCCTAAAGGTACTTCATCAATCACTTCACAAATCCGTGATGAGAATAGTCTGCTGTTTTAAAGGTGCTTTCTATTTCAGCAAACATCTAAACCATCTGTAGCTGTTACAGAATAGTTCTTTGTTGCACTGGAAATTCTTACAACAACAGTTTCTTTGCCAAGCATTTGTCTATTACATGCAGGAATTACACTATCTCTTAACAGTCTCAGCGTTGGTTATGACTCAGATGACCTGTCATAATAGAATTCTTGTTTTTGCTGGGCAGCTTGCCAAGCTGCTTGAATGGTTGATATTTATTATGGCTGAAATACAAGAGAACATTCTGGCAACTTTGCTTTCATCTTCTCTTCATCAACAACTGGAGATTGTGAAAGTCACATGGGTTGAAGCAGTGTATTTCTATACTTGGGAAATAAAAGATAACCATCCTGGTTTGAGTTGGCAATACATGTTTTGTTATACTTTTTACAGCTTAAATACCTTCCTTAACTTGAACAGTTGACAGAAGATATCTTGGAGAAGGTGTGATGATTTGAACGCACATACAGAAAAAAAAAAAGATCTTGACTCACATACTGTGGAACATCATCTGTGATACAGGTCAGGGATAATGTATCAAGAAAAAAAATATTAACTGCAACCATCTTATGATAGTTTGAGATGAGGTAGCTTTGAGTCTGAGAACTCCAGGGTACTTAGAGAAGTAGTGAAGATCTTTAACAATATTACTCCATGGATGATATGGATTTTTTTTCATGGTAATGAGGTATGTGGCTAGTCCAAGAACCCTTTACAGCCATGAACCAGGCCAGATGCACCAGTCAAGAAAGGATAACAGTACAGTATATACAGTATTTATCACATGCCATTTCTTGGCACTTTATAGTTCCTCTGTGAGCTTCATGCATTTTCCACTTCGCATAGCAGGGTTAGTGCAATCACTTGGTTGCACTTGAACATCAGTCCTTATGACTCATGAATTTCATCATAATACATATACTAAATTTTAATTGATAAACAAAACTTCCTGTTGTCATCTGGTCATGTTGTCGGTATGTTTCTAAACATCTGCAACTTTAAGTAATTTTCAGTACGATGAAACAATTCTAACAACATTTCTGATGAAAATAATACATTAACACTCTACTTATTTCTTCAGGCAAGCTTCTGATTGTGCTTTGTAATTCCACATTAAGGCACTGTGTTCTTGAAACTGTTTTTGTACTGCAGAAATGTGAAAATCAATACCTCCATGAATTTGAAAACCATCTTCTCTGTAAGAGTGTATTACTGCATCTGACTGCACTGCACTTTGGCCATACTACTTCTGCATTTGCACACCATGAATTTGCTGACTCATTTGTACCAGTTAACATTTCTCAAACTGTTAGGCTGCTGAAACTGACTACACTTAATTTAGAAAGATTTGTCCTATGCTTCTGAGAATACAACACAACATATTCAGCTTAAGTTTCTACTTTTGCCCGGAATAAGTCAATGATGAAGAATTAGACACAGAGAAGGAATTTATTAAGCCCATTTGTTTAAATAAACTCTCAGTAGTGGTGTTAGATTCAATTGCATATGTGATGATATGGGCAAGTGCCAGCATAGCCAGTTGAAGTTTTGTAAAGAATGATGTGTCCTTTGAATATGAAACTAATTTATACAAGATGCTTGTGTTACAAATGTTTTAGAACTGCATGTCATTTGTATATCAATCTGATTGGCACAGATGGTTGTGCTGAAAATGTATTTGTGAGATTTGCTTGTGTTAAAATGTTTCAACAGTGCACCCTGTATATAAATTATTGTAACTGAATTAAATGTATATGTTTTAATAGAGGGAACTGGGACAGCAATGGTTAACCTGTTAACTTGCTTAAAGAAAAATAAGGGAAATGTAAATGAGCTGTTAAACCATTAAAACATTACCCCACAGTGCTGAATAGGACAGGAGGCACTAGGTCTGGGGAAAAGCTTTTGTTAATTAGGTCAGTAAAAATAGGAGAGAGTACTGATATATATTTGGAGACACTGTGTGGGACACTCCAGAAGGCCTAGCTGTGTTGGTCAACTACTGTCATTGGTATTGGTATTAATATTGCACTGTATAATTGGATATCCTTTGTAAGAACCTTATAGTAATTGACTGGTAACAGTGAATCTACCCTATAATCTGGGTGGGCAAAGCTGGTAAAGCAGGTAATCTCTGCCAGCCTTTCTCAGTTTTGTGTGTGTGTGTGTGTGTGTGTGTGTGTGTGTGTGTGTGTGTGTGTGTGTGTGTGTGTGTGTGTGTGTGTGTAAAGACTGTGTATGTCAGCTACTTGGGGCAGGGAGATGAAGCACTGGGTTCACAGAGATGGTGCTGGAGGACTTGGCTTGGACACTCGTCTGAGGACCTAACTCTACAGCTGTACCAGTGGGAAGTCTTATTGGTGTTCTGGAGGGAGACAGATATAGAGACATCCAGACCCCAGGCTGAGTGTGGTCCCTGTGTGCTCTTAAGGGAAATTATGCTTGACGCAGGCATCTGGAAATAGTGTGTGCATCCATTTGTATTTCAAGTATATGTCCCTCTCCAGTGTCAGTGGTGAAGATTTAGGCTCCTTGATTACTGGCTCAGCATGGGGCTATCACATATTGGTGGCAGTGGTGGCCATTACATGTTGGTACCAGTGGTGGGGCATCACAGTATATCTAACTTAAATTAAATGGATGTACCATTCATGGACAGTATTTTGTTTATTCAGAACAGTATTTTTATCCTGTAAAACTTGCAGAGATTCTGAGCTCAGTGAAGAAACTGGACACAGTCTCAACATACAGAACAGGGGAACTTGCATACAATTGTGTGTTGTATGCTGCTCACTTTCAGTGCTGACTAGTTGTAGCTAACACTACCTTTACTGTATTGGACTGAACTACTTAAAAGTAAGACTTTTATCTTTTCTTGATTTGCATACCTCTGAAAAATGACTAAATTGGCCACGTGTGAAACATTTGGTTAAGAGCTGGACATGAATTTTGTCACTCTAATAATCATACATTGAAATACTTGAACAAAATGTCTGCTGCTTAGCTAACTGCTGCTCATTTTTAACTGCATCATCAGTCTCATATGCTGCTGAAACTTTCTTTTCTGACATACTTCTAGTCAAATTTCTCACATCGTGCTTGCACTTAATAACACTATGCATAAAACAGATATTAGCTTCCTTGTAAAATTACACACATCTAAATCTCCAGCAAGATCTTTCATTTGGACATTGGTTAACACTGCTTTTCTACACACATTCACATTTTTCCAACACTAAATCCATTTCAAAGGATTAAATATTCTACTATCTCCTCTTACCTCATTAAGAGACATGAATTGTGGAATGTTATATTAATGACCTACACACAACCCTGCATTCCAGTACACTTTCTAAGAAATCAAGTTAAATAGCATAACTTAAATGAATGTAAACATCTTGTGAACAGTAAAGCTACTAAAAATGTAGAAATAGCAATATTATCAATAGTTTTTCTAAGTAACAGTAGTCTGTGCATTCACAGTCTTTACATCAACTCTGTTATACCTTATAATGTACATAAATCCAGAATTATAATTTTCTCTAAAGTGCTACAAACACTTTTTTCAGATCTTGGAAATTGTTCAGCTCAGGAATACAATATCAGAAATCTTCAGCCAGACATGAGCTGTCACATGACATCAAATAATCCTTTCCGAGCACTTGTTTATTGAGATATTTACAGAAATAAGAAAATTTATGATTATTTACAAAGTATAAATGACACTAAATGCCTTTCTGGGTGAACAACGTACTGTGCAAATGACAGAAAAAAATTGCTTCAACATCATCTAATGATTTACTGGATGCCCTCAATAGTAAGTCACTTGATATTCATGTACATATGGAGAAAATGCATATCTTCATAGTTACTAGCAGACAACTATCAGTATCTCCAGCACAATGTATTATACATGAACAGTGACAATGTATTTTCTGATTCTCAGCATAGCATTTCATACCATGGTCATCAATGGCAGTTATGAAAATGTGAAGGTACATATAAAAATATGAATAAAAACTGACAAATATTGATTAATATTGCTTCTGCAAATCATCCTACATTAACAATTTCAGTGTCATTTTGTTATCTACAATTTGTCCTTTCATGTATTTCTTATTTTTAATTGGTAAGGCACTTAGCTAATGATCCAGCAACAAAAAATATCAGAATACCTTAAGGTACTATGAGCAATGAGTTACACCATGTGTTATTGCATCTCTTAGCAAAGAAAGATGTGAATCATTAAAGTCACAGACATAAGATCTGTGCCTTTAACAAGTCATATATGAATCAACAGACTATTGAGAACCATGATCTCGAGTGAAAAGGAAATTATAAATATATGAGAAGCTATTTTTTACACTCTATGTACTGTTGAAACCTCAGCTTTCTGGTATCCAAGTCAGACTGTTGATTTTAGCACAGGTAATTATGTAATGTACCATAACTGCATCATTACCTGTAAGCCTTAGCATGGTAACAACTTACACTTCTTTTCTCTTTTCAGATGTACCTGAAGCAATGCTGCAAAAATGAATGCACTCACTAGGCCTTATTCCAAAAGGTTTGTTCTCAGTCTAAATCTGCTTTGATTCCAAAAGACTTGCTCACAGTATAGTGACTTCTTCAGTGTAAGGCCTGTCTATAAACAGTATTACACCAGGGGCAAGACTCCAAAAGGCCAGATTTCACTTTAAGAGATCACGTACCCTAAGAGCAAGTCTTAGAATCAGGCTCATTGTTTCTAACTTTCTGCTTTGGCAAACTCTCTTGAAGAAACAATAGTGCTGATACTGCAAAATAAAGAATGGCGCCCATGTCAAATCCTAAATCGCTGTTACATGAAACCAATTAATGGCTAATTGGAGTGTCATATAGATTCACTGGGCATAAAACAATTATGGTTGGTATATTTCGAATTAGGCTTTTACTGTACTGATAAAAGACTTTTGGAGTTTGATTCATTTGTGATTCATTTTGTTGCTTGATGTACATAAACAAATTATAGAGTTCAATGAAAATAAGTTCAACTTAGTTCAGTAGTTTTTTAAAAAGTCAGTTTTAATATAAAACCAGAGTTAAAAGCTGGAGATATTTCTCTAACAAGCTATGAATTTTCAAAAAAAAAAACAAAAAACAAAACAAAAAAAAAATAAAACTGGCAGAGTTGAAAGTGAATAACTTTTCATTAAATTTAAATACTCATGGTAAAGGGTTGCTCAGAAATTTGAAGCCCCTGGAAAACAGCTATTTGGAAACACTGTTGCAGCTTTTGTATCCTGAATCTATTACTTCTTACAGAAAGTCAGAAACAAATGACACTTCATCAACTAGGCACTGGAAAATCAGAAATTTTAAACATTACTGCTGTAGTGTATTTTGTAATTGCACTGTAACACCATGTCTCTCTGGAAGTAACTTGTGAACAGCTTCCCCCTCTTGCATCTAATATAACACACTTTTGTTTGCACAATAGATAATTTTATTGGGATTTTTAGCATGAGAAGTCTGTTACTTATTTAAAACACTGTTTTGGCTTATTTGCAGCATGAATTACATATTATTATTTTATTTTATTTGTTATGGTTCCCCTTTTCCATTCCTGACTGTCTTGATCCTATTTCTCACATCCAACATTCTCTTCTACCACTGCCTGTTACGTATCCATGATCCTGGATGAGACTCTTCATTAAGCAGGTTTCCTGATTTCCTTGATGGCAGAATCTTAAACCTATTTTTTTAGAACCAGAGTGGAACCTCAAAGGAGAACAGTCGAGGACAGAGAAATATTCTTTTGCTATGGCAAATTAAGCTCCCTGTCCAGGAAGGAAGAGTATGCTTTGATGTCAGACATGTACAATGTACACTTCTGCAAATCATGTATTTTCCTCCTGCTTCCCCTGATTTGTGGTTGCATCTCTGTGAAGGTCCTGGACTCTGCCATAGGTTGAATATACAGCAATGAGTCCCACTTTCTAGCCACCAAGGTAAGAGAGATAGTAAGTGGCTTCTTTATCCTAGCCGATCAATAAACCCTATCAATAAGTTTTACTAACAAAATTAGGTCATTCATTGCACAGACAGCACCATGCCTCTATACCAATGTAGGATAGTTAATTTAAAGTACTTCTGCATTTTTCCAGAGTGCAATAAATACATTCTGGTCCTCTGTTTTACATGATTGTTTGAAGGAAGCTTCTTTGGTAACTTTCTTTCAAATTGTCTTTCTAAGTTGGAGGTTAATTCAAGAGAAATAGTGTTCCTTGCCCATGTAAAATATTGGGAACATGTTTATCCTTCTATAGTAGGAGAAAGTTCATAGAACATTTCATTGGACAGTATGAACACTTTGGTGAAATAAAGATTCACAGTTCACTGTTGCAAGTTTGGGAAAATGCATTGGGTTTCATAAAACAGGCAGCAATCTGAGATTCTTTCATTATGAAACAAGTTAGCAGAGGTCAGGGAATGGTAAGGGAATATGTTAGAACAGAGGCTGCAGTTAATTTTGTGGTCTATCACTTAACAGTCAGCTTGGCAAAAAGGTCTAGTTCTAGTGGAGATTGGTGTGAGTGGGTGAGAAGATTAGATGAGTTACAGAGCATTGTGACAGGGTGCTTCTAAGGAGTTCTGGAGAATAGCTGGCCAGTACAGTCTGGTCACTAGAATGGATGCATTATACTCTACTGCCAGGAAGGCTAATGTGTTGAATGCTGCTAGAGAAGATGAAGGAATATATGCTGCTAGGGAAGTGGGGCAAGGGACAGATATTAACAATAATGTTCGACATGCAATTTATCCGTGTGTTTTTTTATATTAGGAGATGCTGCCATGATTTTATAGTTGGTGTTATTTAGTACAAGCAGTAATACACCTCCTCCTTGATGATAACCTGATCTACTGTTGATAATAGTTTGGTATCTGCTTTACATTGAATAGGTATTTGTGTGTGCAGTTTCAGTGAAAAATATATGCTCTGTATTACACTGAATTCATGCATGAGACTCCATGTCTCTATCCATGAAAGTTTTCCATTGTATGCTTCTGGCATTCAATTTACCAAAGTGAGTAATGTGGTAGCTGATCTGTAGCCTAGGAGCAGCTCAATGTATCCTGGTTTTTGCAGACAAAGTAGAAATATTGTCCAGGCAGGAGAAGGAATTTACCCAGCTAAATCATATGCACTGAGTCTCCCAGCTATTGTTTGCATTTGTTTATTAAGTCTGCACAAAGAAAAGATAAGTTAGACCATCATATTGGAAGGCAGGAGTAAAATACGGTGCTACTGACAACACAGCTATGCCTAGTATTGGCTGGTGTATGTAATGATGATGATGAGGGCAGGGAAGGAGGAATGGCCAGTGATGGGCATATGTTCAGTTTAGTCTACAATTCAGGATAACTTTCATCATCAAATTCTTAAAAAAACTCATACAAGTTGCATTGAAAATGTCTGGGAAAATAATTAAAAGGAAAACATTTTGCTGTGGACTTGATTTTTTTATCAGTATTTGAAGTCAGAGTTGGGCACAAAATAAAACAGCTGCAGGAAAAGAAAACTATCATTTCATTTGTGATCTAAGTTGCCTTAAACTCATGCAGTTTATAATTTATCTCTCACATTATTTTCACAGCTATCGGACTGCAGTAGATACTGTAAACATTTCCAACAATATCAGTGGAACCATCATCTTTTATTCAATTTCCTATAGTTCTACATTGAGATTGTTACCCAGGCCTAAAATAACATCAGCACTAAAACTGGATGAATTACCCACAATGCATATTCAGCTACCCAAAGAAGAGTTCAACCAAGCCAGTGGCATGATTAAAAAAAAAAAATCAATTGACAAACGTGCTACTGAAATTATGAAATATGGCATACATAACAGCATCACATAAAGAAGCATTTATGACACACAAAACAATTACATCCAAACATCAGGCATGTGGCATAGATTAAGCTGTTAATAAGCTGCTTTGTTTGGTCCAGGGTTTGATTCCATTGATCTCCATTTGCTTAACTGTGTGGCTCTAACCAAATCATTTAACCAGCTCGTGCTTTTCTGTTGGGCTGTTCTCCAAATAATGGTATGCAAGGCTCATGAAAGCAGTAAGGAAAATGCGATATACTGATCATATTCATTTTACTGAGAGATCTATGTTTACTTTTTGATGCATGATAAAATGCTTAAATATTAAGTTGATGTATGCTGCTTGCACCCACTATAATAGTGGAAATTGTACATTTTTAACCAGAAAGCATACTGTGTAACCTTTACATTTTTATTTATTTATTTGTATTTATTTATTTATTTAACATTTTGTTAACTGGGAAAGTCTGACTTGGAACAAAGCCAATTTTCAGCAGAAGCCCGGGGAGAAAGGCTCCAGATGCATGTCTTTGTAACACATACATGAGGACATTGCTTAGAAATTTCACAAATTTTAGTATTCTACTATTAAAAAAAAAAAAAAACAAGCTGCACATAAGAATGTAAAAAACGCAACTGTACATATGATCCCTCTGCACACAAGCAAATAAGAAGGAGAAATCTAAAGTAAGGTAGAGCTGATGTATATTTATAGCATGTGAAGCTTGCTGGGTAGACACTGATCCAGAAATACTGAAGGGGTCAGCATGCTGGTATGTGAATTGGGACCAGTGAGACCATGGAAACAGAGGGCAAATGGAGCTGGGAAAGTAAAACTTAACATACTTGAAGTTTGTGTAAAATACATTTTGTATGATTTTTTTAACTATAGCTGTATTAATAGTGCACAGCTTGATGCAAATGTGATATTCATGGTAATAACCAGGCTTTTCACTTTGTCATGCTTTTTTATAGAACTGTAACTATAGTAGAGAGAATATACTACAGTGAGATTACATTATAATTTTATCATATCAAAAGACAGAACTCACATATTAAGGAGGATTAAATCTTTGCACAATCTAAAATTATACACCTCTAACTGCAACAGAAAACCTAAAGAGAGGAAATCACTAGCTGTGGGGGAATGAAGTGAGCAGGGTAGCAGCTCCTGCAGTAAATCAAGTCAAGTGAACTGACCAGGCTGGATGCAGGAGAACTAAATGGCCAAAGGAGTTAGACTCCAGTCCAGGAGATCAGTCTACCAAACCTAATGGGGGGGGGGGGCAAGACCAAGGTGTAGGCCAGATTAGGGGAATAAGACATATAGGAGGTAATAAACAAATGCAAACATAAACATATCTTCCAGACGTTTAAAGCTCAAATTTGCAAATACTGATAAATCTATAACATGGAAATGGAAAGGCTTACAGCGGGGAAAAGGAAGACAGGAACTTGGATGCAATAGAGAAAAGCTTATTGCAAGAGTCATGCTGACGTTTGTTCCAAAAATAGTTACTATGAGGGAGTAGGAACAGCATACACTACCAAACTGGATGTTTTCATGTGGAATATTTAAAATGATAAGATGAACTGAAAACTATTATAAAATGAATGTTATGACAAGAAAGTCAAAAAGTTACAAATTTGTGGCACACTCTTACTGGAAGCTTAATAAAACAAGAAAATTATAGGATTAACTGGATATCTCATGAGAAATGGAAAACTTTGAAATTGCATAGATGTAAAACTTAGTACTAAAGTCTTGGTCTTATGTCAAAGTCAAAGTAAACTTTATTGTCACTTCAATTCACACACATGTGAACCGAGTGAAATTACGTTCCTTCAGACTCAATGTGCATACAATACATAGACTACATTTAACATGACGATAATACACAAAATTCTATTGACACAGATGACAAACACAGCAATAATAAATAATTGCATTATTGCACTAATTTAACAGATTTTTTCACTCATTACTATGTTATTAGCTTATTTTCACTGGAAAAATTGCACTATAGAGACTTTTCAGTACTGTTGGATTGCTGCCTTAATGTCCAGTGTGAAGGGTACTGTTCCTAGAGTTCAGTAACCTGATGGCTAGTGGAAAAAAGCTGTTTCTGAATCTTGTGGTTTTGCAGCATATGCATCGAAAGCACATTCCTGACGTTAAATGTGAGTGCTATCCCTAGTTATTTTCCTTGCCTTGCTGAGACATTTGGACATGTGTGGGTCTTGTATGGATGGGAGGGAGTTCCTGATAATCCTCTCAGCCATTTTCACTACCTCTGGAAGGAGTGGTGCTCAGAAATTGCGTAGCTTCCATACCATACTGGAAAGCTGTTTGTCAGTATATTTTTGATGGTGCCTGTGTAGAAGGTTGTGACAGCCATTTATGGTAGGCTTGCTCTCCTCAACCTTTGCAAGAAGTGAATCTTTTGTTGCACCATTTTAATGATGGCATTTGAGTTGGCTGACCATGTCAAGTTTTCTGCAATGTGCACCCCCAGAAATGTGCTTTCTACTCACACAACTGTTTCTTCATTGATTATGAGTGGATAGTGCTCTCTGTTTACTTTCTGTAGTCCACAATTATTTCTTTGGTCTTGTTGACATTTAGTGCAAGATTATTGCTATAACATCAACTTATGAACTGATTCCCTTCTCGCTGTAGGCTCGTCATCATTCTTGATGGGGGCCACAACTATAGTATCATCTGCAAATTTGATGATATGGTTTGAGGTGTGCTTGGCAATACAGTTGTGAGTTAGTATGGTGAAAAGCAGGGGAGCTTAGGACAATCCCTGTGGGACTCCAGTATTCAGGGTGGTGCTCGCCGATGTATTCTTGCCTATGCACACTTTCTGGGGTCTATCTATAAGAAAGTCCAGAATCCAGCTGCATAGTGAAGTGCTGATGCTCAGATGAACCAGCTTTCTGATCAGATTTTGTGGGATGACTGTATTGAGAGTTGAACTGAAACTGATGAAAAGTAACCTCACATAGCTATTCTTGTTCTCCAGGTGTTCCAGCAAGAAATGGAGTGCCAAAGAAACAGCATCACCATTTTTTTCTTGTTCAAAACAGTTTTTGAACAGTAGATAATTCTATGTGTATACATGATGAATGATTACATAGCAGTTGCAGTTGTTTTACTGCTACTTACTGTTTTTCTACTAATATTACTGTTCATAATTGTCAATCCACAACCCTTTTTCCCATTTTTACACATGGTGTCGGGGTGTCACTTCAACAGGGACAATCAACTACAGCCAAGGCTCATTCTGCTGGGGAGGGGGGGGGATAAACCTGCCATAGTTGTTCTTCCATACCACACGCTCACAA
>NC_056741.1:208068926-208141426 GCF_019279795.1 Protopterus annectens
AAATACTATCATAAAACCTGAGTGCTGGTCATATATTCAGATATTTGGTTCTATATTCTATCATTATCAGGGCAAGTAAACAGATGTAATGTTATATATTCATACAAAATAAATTAATTCATAAAAAAAATTCAGTACTATAGCACTATAGGTTCATAAAGTCATAATTGGCCATACCTACCCAAAATGTAGGTATACAGCTCGACAACACTAGAACACATGGTGCATAGATCACCTGAACTTACTTTGGAACCCTAAAATCAACGTGAATACAGTGGATAGTCATACAATGATGCACGGGATGGGAGTTAGGAATATAAGCTTATTAATCAGCAGGTTAGAACACTGTTTTGATGGCTACTGTTTTGTGTGCATTTATTTGTGTGTGTGCATGCATGTGTGTGTCTCCACAAACTTTAGAAACAGTTCTGCTACCGCTTATTTGGAACTTAAGCCTGCAAGAGTGACTCAGAAGACTTTCTTGGAAAAAATGATGACATGCAACACTGGCACAAGGGTACTGCTGGACAATGATATACAATGTTCTACAGTGAAGGCAAGCTGGATTTCTAAATATTTTCTCTACTTGGCAATATCTGTTAACAAGTTTGCATTAGCATGCATTAAAATATGGGAAATCTGGTCCTTGGGACATTTTCATTTATGGTCTGTGTCACAGATCAGTATGTTTGGGACAATGCTTAAGAGAGTTAATTCAAAAAGTTTGAAAAGTTCTGCATGGAATGCTGCTGCTATATGCACTGTTGTTCTGGACTTTTATTTACAGACATTTCACTGGTTTCTCTACATCCTAGCTGACGGTGTTGCTGTAAGACAGTTAGTGACTTGTTTATAATTTGACAGTGTGTACACTGCATTTGCTGTTATGCAAAGTTAGCATATAGTGAAGACATGTACCCTGCTCCTTTGCACATTATGAATCACTGACATGGCTGCCATCCCTTGTTTAAATGCCTGTTCCAACCTGGTTGTGAACAACAGGTCGGTATGCATATGCACCCATTTTATGAATTATTTGCTTGTGTACTAGCGATATGCAGCTCTATACATTGTCTATGAACCCTGCTTTGAGATAGTAAGTACAATTTTGACAGCAGGGATAGAATGTTTATGAACCCTGCTTTGAGATAGTAAGCAGAATTTTGAAGCAGAGATAGAAAAAGGATTTGTTTTTTCTAATTAGCCAAGTTTCCCAAGACACTAAGTAGATCTTGAACAGCAGAGAAAATATAGTTTGCTATGCTTATAATGAAGTCATGTATTGTATGAAGAGAACTTTATTTTATGTAAACACTGAGGAGCATAATAGAGGTGATATTTAAGAAAGTTTAGAGAGTATGTTACCATTACCTTATAATTATTTATGATGGCTTGAGTTCTACTGTATCTGGTTCCTGATTGCTAGTGTTTTCAACAGGATGTGTTTAATGGCTAAATGTTTTGTTATTTTGTTTTTGTTTGATGACTAAATATGTACATACATACATACATATCTAGCTATAGGATCTAAATAAAACAATGAATGCATACTACATTGTCACACCATTCGTTAAAAAAAACTGAATAAACATTGAACTCCTTAGAGAAAGAAAGAAAGGAAACATCCACCCCCCCCCCCCGCCCCACTACTATAAATGTACCAGCTCCAGGATTGCACTACAGTGTTATAAAGGTCAAAACTCCTCATCCCACTGTCTCCTGGTCTTGAAAACACACCCTATAAACCATGATTATGTACTCTAAGTGATGGATATGCAAGTATACATTGTTTTTTACCTATGTATAACTCACCCATAAGACCAAATTGACAGGTGTTATGATGAAATCTTGGAGAACTGTGCACCGATGAACTGCACACTGAAGAAACACATTTAATAATAGTTACATATATATATATATATATATATATATATATATATATATATATATATATACACACACATATATATATATATATATATATATATATATATATATATATATACATATATATATATATATATATATATATATATATATATATAGAGAGAGAGAGAAATACAATAAGGAAGGTTCCCGCTAAGGTGCAATGTTGTAGAAAGAATATAAGCAATAAAACCAACTCCACTGCCAACACAGCCATGTTAGAGTCTTCCGTTGAAAACCACTTGACTCAGTTTCAAATACCATAAAACATAAAACGAATAAAAATCATTAACTTTAATAAAAGTAAAAAATAATATAAAAATAATATGAAATAATATAAAAACAATGGATAAGTGCTTATCCATTGTTTTTATATTATGTTTTAGTTCTATTAAAGTTAATGATTTTTATTTGATTTATGTTTTATGGTATATGATATTGTCAAGTGTTTTTTAACGGAAGAGTGTAACCTGGCTGTGTTATATATATATATATATATATATATATATATATATATATATATATATATATATATATATATACACATGTGTGTGTCTCATCAAACACTGAATGCTCGTAAGCATGAAAGAAGAAGATACACTCAGTTTAGATTGACTCTAAAATGATCAAAAACAATAAAGAGTGAAACTGATCTTTTTTCTTGCAGCTGGTCAAGCTCCCCTACAACAATCATAACCCACTGCTACACACACACATATATATATATATATACCAGCTCCAAGATCATACAACATCTGGTTTTGGGCAAATACCATGACCTCACTGCAATCTCATATAAAATGCTGTCAGCAAAAACACCAATGAAATCACTGTTCATTCAAATGAGTGTTTGCTCTTATTTACAACCCCAAAAAACGTTCACTCATATGAGTGTTCTCTGTTTTGACTTGCAATTATGAATATACATGTATGTATACTCACTCACACATGCACACAAGTAGCATATTTACTGATATTGTTATGCATTTTGTGGCTTGTACTTTTGTTTATCTTAGTTTTCATTGTTAATTTCACTGCTGAGAAGGACTGTGCTTTCTTAAAATGGTGGTATCAATCAGCAATGACCCATTTCATTGACCGAATGAAAAACTAAATAAATAAAAATAAAAACTTTGAACCTTTGTACAATGTGAGGCAAGATCCCGACACCCCCTTTACCTTCAGCAAACCCATACTTAATAGAACCCTTTATGAGGCTACACAGCCTCGTGTCTGCTTATATAGCTTTGATGATAAAGCATCTCAAAGAAATGTCTCCCATCTATGTACAACCATGTAATTGTTTACCTCTGAAAAGCAATTGAATGAAAAAAAAAAAATCACAGAGGTCATAGTCATTCTGCCTTATGGTTAAAGCATTGTAAATTTGTAGAATTTATGTAACAAAAAAATACTAGGATATTTTGTCCTATGCTAATAGGATAACATTGGTGATAAAATACTGTCTACATTACCTGGCATTTAACAGAGAGAGAGAGAGAGAGAGTAAGAGAAATAGCAGGATAAGTTACTGAGTAACAAAACAATAAGTCAGACAAGGACAGACAGAGCTTTAGTACTGGAAAGGTCAGCTTTTGAGGCAGGCAGAAACATGAGGAAATTAGGAATAGGAGTAATTAAAGCCAGACAAAATTAAGTAAATAAATTGTGTACAGATATACTTTCTCTCTAAAAACATAAAATAAAACTCTTACTGGAACACAGTTTTTCCAAGTAATGTAGAGAATGTTGCACTCAGTGGAGTACAAAAAGTATGCCTAGCCACACCCTTAACTGTGTGAATGCAGGTCGGCCTAGGACTTGAAAATGCTAGAAGGTGAGGTAGTTCAGCTGAAGGGCATGACAGCAGAGCTTAAAGCCTGCAGGTAGACAAATCGGAGAAAACATACCTCAGCAAATGTAATGTGAGGAGACAGCAGAGAGACGTTGCAGGATGGCAGTGCTTGAAAAGAGAAGAGGGAGGCAAAAGGAGCAAGAGCAAGGGGGGGGGGTGCAGCTACAGATGATCAATTTAAGACTGGGGTAGATCTTTACAGGAGGTAGGCAGAACTGGCCAGGTGGCAGCAGATTTGCCAGATCCAGAAGGCAATGGAGAGACTGATATATATAGGAAATGGGGCACTAATGGAGAGGTGGAAGGCAGTAAAGAAGAGAAGAAGGAAGACTGGGTTGTAGGACATAATGCAGGAAATGAAATGCAGAAGAAGGTGGGGGGCATAAAAGGCTGGAGCTAATGCTACATTTCCGGACAAGTTAGAGAATATAAGTGCAGAAAGGAAAACACACATTGTGATGCATTAAGGAAGAATATCATAGAACTGGGTAAGTGAGCTAACACAGGCAGAATAGGAAGGATAGCAACATGGATGGAAGGTCTCAAGACTGGTGGTGATGGTGGTCACTCTAGTGATCCATGACTCAGAGATAAGGAGTATCACGTCAGTCGGTAAGATGGACTGGAATACATATGTACCTGTGAGAAGTGACTTGGTACTGAGATTCAACAGGCCAAATCAAGAAGTGAGAAAACTTCTTATGAATGGTGGAGATGTATATATTGTATTACATGTCATACTACATGTGGATGACATCATTTTGGTAGGTAAAAATACTGAAAATGCCTAGGGAAGGGTATGGCAAATACCACAGCATGCATAGTTGAGGTGTGCAGTGGTATTTTTGGAGGTGTTGACAGTGCAAGGAAAGATAACTGCAAGGAAGTATAAGATATATGACAAATCTCTGTAGAGCTCAGGGCTAGTAGTTAACAATAGGGAAATAAGGCAAAATTAGAATGTCTATGCACTGATGGACTTCATCTTTCTTCAGGTGACACAACTGCAATGATATCCAAAATGAAAAGGTCATTTATCAGGCAGATTCTGTCTTTAAACTGAGTTGTAATGTAGAGAGGAACAGAGTGACTGTATAGGAGGACAAAAAATTGTATTTGGAAGACTAGAATATACATAGACATCAACAGGCAGGACGGTACTGAGGTAGGTAATCATCAGAGATGGCTGAATATACAAACAGATCACAAGTGATTATTCAATAAAGGTATGTTAAAAAAAAAGATTGTGATAATTGTGATAGAAGGTATTAATCCAAAGTTCAGAAGGTTGAACGGGGTGTATGAAGGTTGGAAAAAAGGACACATATGCCTGTCATGATGGGTAATGCCAGGAGTTTAGACAAAAATGGGGTAGCTCCAGACAGTGATACAGGTGAGTATGCAAACTTAGTATTTGTGACAGAAAATCAGAGCAAATAAAGAAATGTACTGCATTATGGAGATTAAAGCATCATTTTCTCATGAACTATTGAAAGGTCAAGAATGGGAGGCAGTAAGTAGCTGTTATTTGGCAGGCCATAAACTGTGAGGTAAATAAGGATAGAGTAGGACAGTAGGGAAGAGAGAAAGCATGCAATCTATTACAATTAGCTAGCCTAACATTTACATTAGAGAGGAAAATGGGTGTGAAAGTTTTGTTAAGTTCAATATGTCAACCAGAAGTTGTTGAAAGAGAGTAAAAATAAGATGTACATGAATGGATAAAGAAGTTAACCAAGAATCAGAAATTGGCTATGATGGGATGCCTTTGGCTATGTCTCTGGCCTCCACCCCTTATGGTAATCTGACTTCCAAAGTCCCTCCCACCTCCCTTTCACTGCTATTGACTGTTGTATAAGCTATTTATGTACTCCGCGCACCCATTGTTTTGCATAGATCCATGATACAGAGTGCTAACCCAGCAAACCACTATTAGACCTGAGTAAACCTGTGTCCTGCTCATTTTCCTAGAGCTCAGCAAGGTTTGGAGTCCTAGCCTGCATTACAGAAGTGTTTTACTTTTATCCAGTTCCATCCTGGCAAGCAAATGCATTTGATTGCTAAATTGCATTTGCTTAAGTTATTTTGAGTGATTGTTCCCATTTCCTGCTTTTCTGTGTGCATTTCACTGTATTTCTTGTAAAAACGTTCTTCCTGTCACTCTTACTGCTGTAAGACTGTTTTAAAATTACCTTCAGTATGGGATTTCCTAAGTGGTTTGCATTAACATTGCACTGGTGGATATCTTCTTCAATGCTTTCACATTAGGAGGACTGGGTTTATTCATCTTGTGGCCGGAGGTGTTTGCCTGGTCTAGCTGAGTTGAGAAATACACAAAAGGGCTCATAATTTAGTAATTTTTTGGCCAGAGGGCTCAATAGTTAGCAAACACCTAAGAAGCAAATTTTCCATGTAAAACAGTACATAAAACTGTACCCTGTAAAGCAGCAATTTGTAACTAATACCTTGCATGCCAACTGGCAAGCTTAGAGAAGCTAGTTGGGCATCTAGTGGCAATACCTATAGATTTATAGCATTCAGTATTGTGTAAACATTAAAGTTAGCATAATTTAGTGCTGTCTAGCATAATCTACTCCAATAAAACATTCTTATAATGTATGCACCAATAAACCACCCTTAATAGCCTTCTAACCCCAATACACCACCTCCTTGTAGCTCACTATTCAATGGACTGGACAGTATGTATATGCAATTTCCTAACTTCTCTATAGCCAGTTTGGCCATGTTGGTGCAGTGGTTAGCATTGTCACCTCCCAGCAAGAGGTTCTCTGGTTCAATTCTTGGCTGGAGTGTCTTCTGGGTGGAGTCTTCCTGTGGCTGAGTGAGTTTTAAAATACACAGTAGTTGCTTGTGTGTTTGTGTGCCTTCTGTGAAGAGTGGGTGCTAGGTTGGCAACTCAGCACTGTAAAAACTCCACTGCCAATCACACTGCAGACCAGTGATCCACTGAGGTGACCTCTAACAGGAGAAGCCAAAGCTTTTCTGTAGCCAGCTTGGTATACTTGAGCATCTTGTGAGAATGTAATAATTGTCTCATGTTTACAGACGACCACGTAATCCTTAAAGATGTGGACACAGTATGCGAGAGGTGTACTTACATAATGACATGGAGGCTAAAATCTTGCATACAAACATACATCAGGTTGTTGAAACCACGCACAAAACACCTACCTCACATAGCAGACAACTCACATACAAACATATGATGAAGCATTTAAAAGCAATCTTTCTAAACAACAAAGATCGCCTAGACTGCCTGTTGTCAAAGCTATGCCTCAGCAAGCCCAAAGCAGTGTCTCAAAGACAAAATGTAGAAATTGCCTCATGTTTACTGACAACCTGTTTATTCTCAAAACAACTGATATGGTATGTGAGAGATGTATTTACTCAATGTCAGTGGAGGCAAAGCTCTCACGTAAAAGTATTCCTAATGTCAATAAGGTTGTCAGTAGCACACATGCTACACCCATTATGCAAAATTCTAGGCAGACATATAGACCCACGTATGCTGAGGCACTTAAATGTAACCTTCCTAAACCACAAAGACCTCCTAGATGATGTACACATAACAAATACCCTCAGCAGCCTCAAATGCACTCCTTCAAAAGAACACCGACATCAACACATAGAGCGACATCTCATGGAGCCTTAACCTCTAAGCCCATAAGACAACTAACCACACAATCCAAAAGTCTAGTCATTGGAAACTCCATTGAGAGACACACTAATGTTCCTCTCACAAGGCTGAGTAAGGAGAAAGTTACGGTCAGCTGCTTATCAGGGGCAAGAATCCGTCACATTACGCATGCTCTCAGGTCATTGGACCACAACTACCAATATGACTCAGTTATAGTACATTTGGGAGTGAATGACCTGAGATGTACCTCCCTAGACTATATGAAGAAAGACATCATGGAGCTCTCGGAATATGTGTCTCAGGCTGATATGAGCCTAGCATTGAACAGCATTTTACTTTCTCCAAGGATGATGCCACAATATGAACAAAGGATGCTTGACTTTAATAATTGGCTTAGTTTCTGGTGACATTCTAAGGGGGTGCAATATTTGTCCGCATGGAAAAATATGGACAACAGACAATGCTGCTTTGCCAGGGATGGTCTGCACCTCTCTCCTGTAGGCTTTTGAACATTAGCTAAAACATTGTCTTTCCCCATGGTGCCTTTTTTAGGCAATGCCAAACTGAAAGTACGTTTGACATAGCAAATCAAAACCAAAAAAATCTAAAGGTATTACTGCTCAGTGCTAAGCTCTCCTTACCCTAGAGAATACTGATGTTTGTGCAGTCGCTGAGACATGGTTTAAAGCCACAGAGAGTGCACCAAGGTTATAATGCCTTCCACACATTTAGGCCAACTACTTCACAGGCAGACACTAAAGGTGGAGGTGTCTCTATTTACATCAAAAATAAATATACTTCAAGGCAAATAGTACAATGCACTTGAGCTGATGCATGTTCAGATCACCATAGGGAAAATCGAATACCACTTCCTTGTAAGCTATAGGTCCCCCGTCTATGACCCAGGAAACCAATACCATGTATTTAAACTTAGAAAGACTAACCATCCAACCCAATGCCATATTCATGGGTGACTTTAATTACACACTATTAACTGGGAATCCTATATGACACCAAATGTACATACACAGAGATTTCTGGATTTTGTGAACACAAACTCCCTGGACCAGATAGTTAATACACCAACTAGGGGTGCAACCATACTGGATCTGGTCCTCACTAATATGGGAGACTGCTGCACACCCCCTACTGTAATGCTTTCCCCTGGTAAGGTCAGACCACAAAATGGTCTCCTTTGATGTAAAAATAAAAACTGGACCCCCAGCTAAACCTGGAATATTCAGGAACTATTCTAAAGCTAATCTCCTGCTATTAAGTGAGAACCTGGCAACATTTCAAGCCCTCATAAACCCTGAGAACACTTCTGTCTATGCAGAACTGTTCATAGAAACCCTGTATATGCATGTTACTAGCTGCACAGAGGCAGCTGTACCCACCAGGAAGAAGTACAGAACTTACTAAAAAAACAAGCCACCCTGGTGGAATCACAAAATCAGTCGGCTGTATAACAGGAGTATGAAAATCATGGCAAAAATTAGGAGGTACAGCACCCAGAAGGGTGGCCTCCCAAGCCAAGAACAACCACAAAGCATTCTTTAGTTATGTCCGCAACCTCAAAGGCAATACACAATTGTGTGCAGAGCTCATTGCAAATCGAGCCACCTATACTGAGACAGAGGATATAGCAAACCTCCTGGTTGATAAATTCAGCTCCAGCCTTACCCCCCCAACCTTCCCTCAGGAAATATCATCAAATATAACTCCCCCTACTATCACTAGGGAACAGGTCATTAGTGCTCACCCTAAGACTAAGAATACTGCATCAATGGGCCTAGACAATATCCCAGGATGCCTTCTTAATATCATGAAACATGACCTATCAGGGCCTCTGGAATTACTATTTAACTGTAGCCTCCAAATAGGCTCTGTGCCTCATGAATGGAAAAAAGCAACAGTCATCCCTTTGCACAAAGGTGGGCCATCTACAGACCCTGAAAACTACAGACCCATAAGTCTCACTAGTTTTATATGTAAAGCCATGGAAAGAATTATAATGGAGATGATCAATAGAGATATAGTAAACCTGCAGACACTGGACCCAACCCAGTTTGGTTTTGTCAAGGGCAGATCACGCCTACTCAACCTTGTGGACTTCTTCAAGAAGGTCACCAAAGCAATGGATGAGGGCAAAGTCATTCACACTGTCTACCTTGACCTGAACAAGGCATTTGACACAATATCCTACTCAGGTATTGTTGACAAACTCAAGAGGTTAGGTACAAACCTGTATGTCACCCGGTGGATAGTCAACTGGGTCACAGACAGGACCCAGGAAGTTAGAATTGGGTTGTCCACCTCTATAAAGAGGCCAGTCACAAGTGGAGTCCCTCAGGGATCAGTCCTTGAACTTCTCCTTTTTAGTATTTACTTCTCAGAAGTCAAGGCCAATGTCAGTGGTCTTAATTTGCAGATGACTGCAAATTAGGAGCTGTCATTGGATCTCACACTGACTCAAAGGTTCTCCAGGAGGGGTTGACACAGACAAACAACTGGTGTCAGAACCATGGACTGAAACTAACTGCTAAGAAATGCATAACAATATCCTTTGGGAAGTTATCCATCCCTCGTAACTATGATATTGACAATGGTTTACTATCATAATTTCGAATCCAACTCTGTCGACCGTACTATGTTCGAACACGGCAATGTCAAACTTCAAAAGCAAGCCAATGAATGGGTTTTTACATGGGTCGAGATAGGGGCAAGGTTTGTAGTTCAGCAATAGCAATGAACACCTATCTTGACCCATGTTAAAAACCGCTCCTAGGCTTGCATTTAAAGTTCGACATTGCCGTGTTCGACTTTCCGTATTCAAACATAGTGTGGTCAATGGAGTTGGATTCAAAATTATGATAGTAAACTTTGACAACACACCCCTTAGAGTTGACCCAGTAGTCAGGGACTTAGGGACACACATAGATAGTAATAAAGCCTTTGATCCTCATGTGTCTACAGTGGTGAGGAAATAATTCTATGTTGCACAACTTATAAACAAAGGTATGGCATCTAAGTCCAAGGAAGTCACTGTTCCACTGTATTCGGCATTCATCAGACCTATCATTGAGTACAATGCCCCCTGTAGTATGTACCTAACCAGGCTAATCCAACAATTGGAATGTGTATAGAGGTTCCTCACTAAAAGAATACTAGTAAGTAATATGCCCTATGCAGACCGCCTCAAGACCCTATCTCTGTATTCTGTTTCCTACAGACTTTTGAGGGGAGAACTATGCCTGGCATACAGGGTATTTGCAGACCCCACTCTGATGGAACTCCTACACATCCACAAAACAAACAGCACCAGAATTACCTGTTCTAAAGACTTAAACCTTGCCTGTGATATAAATATGACCTGCTGGAGAGGTAGGTATGTATCCCAGAGACTACCCCATCTGTGGATCAGGCTGCCCATCTATGTGAAGCAGACTTCCTCCCTAACCCAATTCAAGTGCAACTTGAACAACTGGATGGGAAACCAGAAATTCATTCCTGGTTTGGCACCTATGTCTCTAATGAACACAGATAACTTGTAAATGGTTCATTTCCCAGGTCCATGCTTACACTTATCAAGGGTAGCAGAAATTGTAATAGATTTGCGATGCATGGCTAGGCTTAAAAAGGCTGTTGTGGTTGTTAGCCTAGTAAACACCTATGAACCTATAATTCCCAACATAACTCCATCCAAAAACAACCTCAAGGTTATGCTGCTAAATGCTAGGAGTCTTAACATGAAACTGCAATCACTGGAAGCAGTCCTCTCCTTGGAAAACGTAGACATTTGTGCAGTCACGGAGACTTGGTTTAAGGCTGAGGAGAGCACCCCAACCATACTTGGCTACACTGCCTTCCACATATTCAGACCACAAACTCAAGGTATGAAAACTGAAGGAGGTGATGTATAAATATTCATTAAAGATAAATACACCTCCAGATTGGTTAAACAGTATGATATCTTGGAGATACTTCAGATGCAATTAACTGTCGGTAGAACACATATTCAAGTCATTGCCAGCTACAGGACCCACTCCACGAATCAGGACACTCACTCTGCCTATTTGGATCTACTTGAGTCTATCAAGATAAATCTGAACACCCTGGTTTTGGCTGACTTTAACTACCCATCCATTGACTGGGTAAATTATGCTGTAACTCACTCGCCCAGAGGTTCCTTGACCTTGTTAGCCCCAATGCACTGGACCAGCTGTTTGACACCCCCACAAGCCAACATCCTGGATCTGGTGCTTACCAATTTGTAGGACCACTGTAGCACCCCACTGTGAGGTCTTCTCTAGTGAGATCTGATCACAAATCAGTGTCATTCGAAATAACTATCACACCTGACCCTCCCGCCAGCAACAACTAAACTAAAAAAAATCTGTAAAGCAGATTATAACCTCTTATAAGACGGTATAAATAGCTTTACTGCATCTCCCTCATCAGATAGAACTGGCTGCTATGCCAAGTTCTACACCAGTACTTTATATAAACACCTGTATACCTGCATTGACTCAGCTGTACCTTATAGGACCAAAACAAGCTCCTCAAAGAAGAGCAAACCTGCCTGGTGGACAACTGCCATTAACAGGCTTTACAATAAGAGGAAGAAATTGTTGTCTAAGAGTAAAAGGGGGTGAGCTCTAAACTGGAAACCCTCCCTCCTCAGCTTAAACAAGCAAATAAGACTTCTTGCAAAGTCCTCCAAAGCAAGTTATGAATACAAATTAACTTCCTCAATTAAGGACAACCACAAGGCATTCTTTAGTTCTTCCGAACTGGTAGTTAATGATACCACATATACTGAGCCTGTGGACATAGCTAACCTGTTAGCCAGCAGGTTCATAGCATCTATGGGATCTGATAACATCCTATGCTCTTATCTGCAATGCCATGAAGCAAATAATCATGAATCTATCAAAAAAAAATAGGTAAGGTTCAAACACTTGGGTCCTACTCAGTTTGATTTGTCAAAAGGAATATCATGCCTGTAAAACTGATTCTTTTTTTTGAACACACCCAAGGCCCTGGACAAGGGAAATCTGCGCCACACCCCCTACTACCTAGACTTACTTATTTCTTTACTCAAGCTCACACTCAAGCATCATTGACAAAGTCACCAGCAAGGTATCATATCCCTTATATCATTAGATGGGTCACTAAATGGCTCACTCATAAAACCACATAATCAAATAGGAATGTAACCAGTGATGTTTCCTGAATAACCAGTGATGAATCAATCCTGGGAGTAGCTGACAAAGTTTGCTGATGACTGCAAACTGGAAGTGGTCATAGAATCTCCAAATTATATCAACATCCTACAAGAGGGTCTGGCACAAACAAGTGACTGGTGCCAAAGTCATGGCCTTAAACTCAATGAAAAAAAATGTATTATCATCCCGTTCAGTAATTGTGTCCCTGCTCTTCACCATACCACATCAATAACAACACCCTAAGCACTTACTCAGTGGTGAGACAGGTTGACACACAGGTTGACCCAATCTTGATGTTGATCACCATGTCTCCACAGTGGTAAGAAGGATCTATATTGCTCAAGGGCATTAAATAAAGAAAAAAAAAGAAAAAAAAAAAGCTCTGTACTCTCTGTACTCTTCCATCAGGCCAATAATTATAATGCGTATTTTTTGGTATGTATTCAAGCACATCAAACAATTAAAATAAAAGGAAAGTACAAGGTTCAAAACAAGTAAACAAGGTCTTCTGTCTCTCCTATCTGGATGATCATCTGAAATGTCTCACACTTTATTCACTTTGTTGATTTACTGTGATCAAGATCTATACCTTGCATAGCAATTGCTGATAAGGCAATCTTTGGAAATGCTGCATATGTCACTCTAAAGTAAGGAGCTTTACTACTAATTTATATATCATTAGTAGAACCGATGGAGAGGCAGATTTGTCTCAGAGGTTTGGACACCTTTGGAATGGACTCCCACTTCATGTCAAACCGCACAGATCATTGGCCCTCTTCAAATGCAGTTTTAGATATTAGATCATTAATCATAATGATTATCCTGAACTTCCACCCTGGCCCCTCTGGACCAGGGGCAATTGGGTGCTGATCATTCGAAATAAGGGTGCAGAACTTAGCTAGGCCTGGGGCCCCTGGGACCATTAGCCTATCCTAATCCCCCACACCCCTATGAAAACACCTAACACCACACACACTGTCACTCTCAGTAAGCCCCTCAGTGGGAAGCCCTAACTAAAGGCAATGCCAATCAAGAAGACTTCCCTTAGAAGAATACATTGTATGATATATATGCTGAACCTTCTACTACCGCTGAACAAGGGAGAGAAGATAGCATTTGAACTCCACTGTTCACCACATCAGCTCATGTATCATTCCACTATATTGCATATGAGGTCATCATCCCAATGTATCATATGCAACATATGAAACCTCCCTGGACTACACATGAGAGGACCCCGCTGGAGCTTTCAGACTATGTACCTCATATTACCATCACTGGTGGTGATGAGCATATATGAGCCAAAAATGATGATGATATCACAATGACTGTCTTTCTGGTGTATTTCATTTGGCTGTCTTTTTTTGTCAAGTTTGGAGGACATGGTTAAAGGTCAAGTTTGGAGGACATGGTTAGAACCATGACCAACATAAGGATGTTCTGCACCTTTCTCCTCTTCCTGCTAAGAATGCACAGCTTAGGCTTTGCTTCATTATTGACTGCTCATTTCATAGCAAAATCAACTCATCTAATCCTCAAAAGTGTTACATAGCAAAATCAACTCATCTAACTCTCAAAGTGTTACTATGTGTTCCCTAAAATAAAGAAACCACTCCTCAGAAGCCTTGTTGCACTTTGGATATATATACATTGGTGCCAGGATATGGATTAAGCTTAAAACTAGAGGTGTGGCTGCAACAAAAAAGCTAAAAGGAGCAGGCAGGTCATCCCAAATCAATGGCAACCATTCTCTGCCTACATTCCTCAAACAGGAGGACATGCTGGAGTTCCAAATTAGCCACATATCACCATTCCTCCACATGCAGATCATCATATAGCCAACTAGCTCCCTATATACAAAAAATACTAGGAGCTTCCATACCACAGGAAGACCACCCATATCTCTTGAGACACTCATGGGAGACATAGACCATCTTCTTACATAGCCTCCTACATATGGCAATAAATTTCCCTACCCTTGACTTCATAAATAGAAATGCCCACAGAAAAATACTGACCCACTAGACTGCTCCCCCATAATGGAACTGACCCAATGCTCCCCTCCCACTAGAGTGAGGCTCCCATCCCACCTCCCCCTCCCTTAATGGGTGAGACCATGAAACTGTTTCTTTTGAGAAAAGAAGCAACTTAATCTTCTTGTAAAACCCAAGTAACAGGAACTATTCCAAAGACGAAATTTATTATCATTTAGTGTCACACTTCACAAATGAATCACCCCATGAACACATGAACTCATTTGCAAAATGCTGAACTCCTCTCAAGAATTTGGCCTGAAAACCCGTAGATACTGCTGTATCTGTATTTGTGCAGTCTGGAGGAGTAGGGCCCAACCCCTCTCTCCACAACTTACCCTGACAACTATCCTGGGAACTAACTGATGAGTCTGGAGTGGGTCCTATCGAAAGAATTCAGTTGTCCATTTCTGTTGCTTTGGTATTTTCAGTGCTGTGGTGAAAAGTTACAGGTTGGATTCAGGTAAAGGTGTGATTGTGTGGACATGAGGGTTAGGGTGGATTTAGGTGAGTTAGGGTTAGGGAGCAGGTGAGGTGAGTGTGCAATAGTGACGGACCTTAAAGTTAGGGTTTGGGTTAAGGTAAGTGGATAGTTAGTAGTGTGTGCATAGTTTAGTGTAGGGTTAGGTGTCAGATTTTAGGTGCATGTGTGTGGATTTCTGTTTGTTTGGTGTGCTTGTGTTGTGTGTATGTGTTTTGGATCAGCAATTTTTTTTTTTAAGTGTTCGCTGATCTAATATAGACCCGATCACACTTGCTCATCCTGGTCAACTTCTTTGAGTCAGTCACCAGAGCTGTGGATGAAGGCATGGTGGCTCATACAGCCTACCTTGATCTGGCCAAGGCCTTTAATACCATTCCCCACTCAGTAATCACAGAAAAACTCACTACGCTAGGCATGAACCCCTATATCACTAGGTGGGTTGAAAACTGGCTCCACGATAGAACCCACAGTGTGAAAGCAGCTGACTCCAAGTCAGACTGCTGACCAGTCATGAGTGGAGTCCCACAGGGTTTGGTCTTGGGTCCTCTCTCTTGTTTGGTATCTAATTCTCTGAAGTCCAGGCCAACACGAAGGGACTCTTGCTGACAAATTTTGCAGATGATTGCAAGTTGGGAGCTATTATTAACTCTCCAAGTGATGTTGACATCCTGCAGAAAGGCCTTACTGAGACCAACGACTGGTGTCAGAACCATAGCCTTAAGCTCAATGCCAAAAAAATGTGATGTCATCCCCTTTGGTAAAAACTCAGTTGTCATGAATTACCACATTGATGGTAGTCCACTGGACACAGAAGGCGTTATAATAGATCTGGGAACACAGGTTGACAGCAACCTGTCTTTTGACCACCACATTGCCACTGTGGTCAGAAAGTCCTTCTATGTGGCACATGTCATTACTAAGGGTTTTGCATCCAGGAAGAAAGAGGTAATTGTCTCCCTCTACTCTTCCCTCATTAGGCCAATCATCGAGTACAATGCCCCATTTGGCATGTACCTCACTAGACACCTGCAATAACTGGAGAGGCCGCAAAAGTACCTCACAAAGATTGTCCTAGGCCTTAAACACTTGTCCTATATGGACATACTCAAAAAACTCCAACTATTCTCTGTCTCATATTGCCTACTTAGAGGCGATCTCTGCTTGACTTACAGAGCCATGTCTGACCCAGCTCTATTAGAAACACTACATCTAAAGAAATCCCAATCCCTCTGCACCACACACTCCAGAGACCTCAACATCATTACCACAATCAACAGAACATGCTGGTGGGACAGGTTCATAATCCAGAGACTGTCCATGCTATGGAATAGACTTCCTATACATGTCAAATAGAGCACCTCACTGGCCCCTTCAAGAGAAATCTTGATGAGTGGATGGGAAAGAGAAAATTCACCTCGAGGATCACTCCAGTGGCTCTACTCAACAGAGGCACTGGGAACTAATGTTGGTTGGCATGATGCCAGGGTAATCCAATGGGCTAGGCTTGTAAAGGCTCCAGGGCCATTAGCCTAGTACACACCTATGAACCTATGAAAAAAACACCTGGGTGGCTTCCCAAATTAAACAGGATATACAACAAAAGAAAAAAAAATGGCAGAAATCAGGAAGGGAAATTCCCATCAAAATAAAAGCTCTCTCATGAAATTAAATAGGCAAATAAGAGGACTAATTAAGTCAAGTAAAGCCATCTTTGAGGTTAAAATAGGCTCAGGTAAAAGAAGACCATAAAGCCTTCTTTAGCTATGTCAGAAGCCTCAAGGGCAGCACACAGCAATCTGCTGAACTGGTGGCTAATGCTGCCACATTCACCAAGCCTGGCAATCTAGAGAACATGTTAGTGGACACATTCAATTCTAACTTTAACCCCTCTCTCATCCTCAACCATCCTCCAAAAAGTACCCTCAATCTTAACCCCACAAAAGAAAAAAAATGCTGTCCAGGACCAAGAAGGAGCAGGTACCCAATTGGAAGCAATCTCTCCTTAGCTTATAAACAAGCAAATAAGAGCACTAGTGAAATCCTCCAAAGCAAACTTTGAGTCCAAATTGACCACATCTACTAGAGACAATCATAAGGACTTCTTCACATATGTCTGTAATCTCAAGGGTAGCACCCAGATCTGTTCAGAACTGGTGGTCAAGGACACCACATATACAAACTTGCTGGCTGACAGATTCAGCAAAAATTTCACCCCTCTCCCCCCCATCAGTATATCAGGACATTCCCAGTACCTGCACCCTTCCCCTTATATCTAAGAATTAGGTCATCACTGCTCTCTCAAAGGCAAAAAATAAAGCCTCTCTAGGACCCGATAACATCCCAGGCTGCATCCTACATGAACTCAGGCAGGAACCTGCAGCGGCATTAGGAGCCCTATTCAACCAAAGCCAGAGTACCGGCTTTGTCCCAGCTGAGTGGAGGACAGCCACTGTAATCCCTTTACACAAAGGTGGAGCATCCACTGATCTGGGAAATTATAGACCCATCAGCCTAACTAGCCTGATCTGCAAGGCCCTGGAAGAGATTATCATGGACCTCATTAACAAGGACATTGGCAACCTCCAAACACTCAATCCCACACAGTTTGACTTCGTCAAGGGGAGGTCATGTCAGTTAAATCTGGTCAACCTTTTTGAGACAGTCACCAAAGCCATGGATGAGGGTAAGATGATGCACACTGTCTACCTTGACCTGGCCAAAACCTTCGACACTATTCCCCACTCGGGCATAATGGATAAACTCTCTCAACCAGGCATCAATACGTATGTTACCAGATGGGTAGCTAACTGGCTCACTGATAGAACCCACCTAGTCAAAATAAGGGAAGCCAACTCAAGCAGTAGACCCGTATTGAGTGGCGTACCCCAGGGTTTGGTCTTGGGGTCTGTGTTATTTGAGATATACTTTTCTGAGGTGCAGGCCAAAACCAGTGGGCTATGGCTGACCAGGTTTGCAGATGACTGCAAGCTGGGCATTGTCATCAATTTCCCTAGTAATGTGGACGTCCTCCAAGACGGTCTCACCCAAACAAATGACTGGTGCCAGAAACATGGCCTCAAGCTGAATACAAAAAATGTATCATCATCCCCTTTGGGGAGAGTGACATCCCCACAAATTATCACATTAATAACAATGTCCTAAGCATTCAGCCAGTTATGAGGGATCTGGGCACCCAAATTGATAGCAACCTGACTTTTGACCACCGTGTTGCTTCCATTGTTGCTTCCACTGTGTTGCTTCCATTGGCCCATCTCATAAGTAAGGGTATCTCATCCAGGGACAAGGAGGTTATAAAATCCCTGTATTCTTCCCTTATAAGGCCCATTATTGAGTACAGTGCCACATTCAGCATGTACCTCACAAAGCACATGCAGCAGCTGGAGAGACTACAGAGGTTCCTCACCAGGAGAATCCAGCGCCTCAAAAATCTACCATACACAGATGGTCTAAAAGCCTTATCCCTATACTCTGTTTCATACAGACTCCTCAGAGGTGACCTCTGTGTGGCATACAAGATGATCTTGGACTAGCCTTGATGGGACTTCTGCTTATCCACAAGTCAAGTTCCACTCGAGTAACCCGCACATGCATCCTCAACCTGGTCTGTGACATCAATAGGACTTGCTGGCGGAACAGATTTGTGTCCCAGAGACTCCTACATCTGTGGAATAGACTGCCTCTTCATGTCAAGCAGAATACCTCTTTACCCCTTTTTAAGCACAACCTGGATAATTGGATGGGAAGTAGAAAATACATCCCTGGGATTCCACTCATGTCCCTGCTGGACAGTGGCATCGGGTGCTGATTTATCTATACATGGGCTAAACTCTTGGCTAGGCTTATAAGAGCCTCAGGGCCAATAGCCTAGTAACTTCCTATGATCCTATGATAAGAAGAGCATGCAAATAACTACATAAGCAGGACTAGAAAAAGAATAAGCCAGAGCAAGGTTAAGAGGTTAAGCAGGCAGTCTTTTAAAAAGAAAAGGGCATTTAACAAGTGAAAGAAGAGAAGAAAGAAGTGAAGTCAGAAGTAAGAGGATGCTATACGAAGATCTACAAAGGTAGTCAGAAAAGCAAATGAAAAAAAAATAAATGGAGAAATCTCAAATAATTAAAAAAAATTAAAGAGAAGACATGGTTCCTTACATACATAGAGGAAAGATGGAAGGTCAACAGAGAGCTGCAGTGATAGTTTAGGGAAATGAATGAGTGCAGTTATGATGATGAAAAAGGCAGACATTCTCCATTAATTCTTTGATTTAAAAAAAAAAACAAAAAAACAAGAGTATCAGTCTATGAGGAGAAATAGGGAAGGCAGGCGCTCTCAGGTAGTAAAGTAACATGCAAACAGAAGCTGAAGAAAGTCATGGAAATAATTATCATGGAAATGATCAATAAGGACATAAGAGACCTGCAGACATTGGACCCAACCCAGTTTGGTTTCATCAAGGGCAGGTCATGCCTATTCAACCTGGTGGACTTCTTTGAGAAGGTCATCAAAGCAGCGGAGGAGGGCAAAATGGTTCACACTGCCTACTTTGATCTGGTCAAGGCATTTGACACAATCCCCCATTCGGGCATTGTTGAGAAACTTAAAAGGTTAGGTACAAACCCTTATGTCACCCAGTGAATAGCCAGCTGGTTTACAGACAGGACCCAGGAAGTTAGAATTGGGGTGTCCACCTCTACAAAGAGGCTGGTCACAAGCAAACTCCATCAGTGATAAGTCTTGGGACCACTCCTTTTTGGCATTTATTTATCTGAAGTCAAGGCCAATGACAATGGCCTCTGGCTGACTAAATGTGCAGATGATTGCAAATTAGGAACTGTCAGTGAGTTGCTCACAGACACAAATGTTCTTCAGGAAGGGCTGACACAGGCAAACAACTGGTGCCAGAGCCATGGACTTAAACTAAATGCTAAGACATGCAAAATAGTAGCCTTTGGGAATTCATCCACCTCTGGTAACATGCAAAACAGTATCCTTTGGGAAGTCATCCACCCCTGGTAACTATCATATTGACAACACTCCTAATAGTTGACCCAATAGTCAAGTGCCTGTGGATGTACATAGACAGTAATCTAGCCTTTGTCCATCACATGTCTACAGTAGTGAGGAAATCATTCTATACTACACAACTACTAAACAAGGGTATGGCATCTAGGTCCAGGGAAGTCATTGTTCCATTGTATTCTGCATTCATCTGAACTGTAATTGAGTTCAGTGGTCCTATGGTATGTACCTTACCAGGCATATTCAAAAACTGGAAGGTCCACCGAGGTTCCTCACTACAAGAATACAAGACATAAGTAGCATGTCCTGTGCAGACTGCCTCAAGGCCCTATTCCTGTATTCTGTCTCCTATAGGCTGTTGATGGGAGATCTATGTCTGGCACACAAGGCATTGATGGACCTGCATGGCTAGGCTTAAAAAGGCCCTTGTGGCCATTAGCCTAGTAAAGCCCTATGAAAGAAAACTCAAAATGTTTTGGGAAAACAAGGCAAAAGGTCCTGATAACATATTTCTAAATAACTTGATAGGTGTACTTACTTAACCACTTTCACCAGCTACTCAATACTGTAGAGATTCAAGAGGTCTGAAGGGAGATCATGGTGGTGTCACTGCACTAGGGAGAACTAGAACTTTCCCAAGAAACTACAGACTTATTGGCAGAACTTTGTAACAGTAATTTAATGCTGAAGATCTTAAAGGAAGCGCTATATGTTTTTTGTGGTGAACAACACACTGCATGACAAATATTAAACATGATTTTTGTGGATAACATGTGATGTCAGTCCAACATGTTTCAGATTTAATACTATGTTATACTGGAACTTGGCAAAACAAACACATTTATTTTTGTACAAATTGAATACAACAAAAGTTTTGCCTCTATCGTAAACTCTGAGTTTTTCTGAGCTTTGACTAGATAAAGGTTTAACCAGTTTAAAAAAAGGTCTTTCCACCCTCTATGTGGATATTTTTCATCATCCTCTTTCTTAAATATACTACTTTCAGTTGTACAATTGTAAAGTAAAATGAAAAGATCCCATACAACGAATCACTACTGGCAAGCAAACAAATTTCACTGGAAACACTTTTCTATGGGAAACAAAAATTATTAAGTTTAGCATTTCTGAATTTAAATCACTGTGTGAAATCCTCCAAATAACATTCAAAAAGGCAATGTAAGGTATTTGGTCCCTCACAGATGATTGACAGGCAAACTGTAGAGACATGGAACAGGAGAGAAGTAAACAAATAAGATGAAGGATGGCTATGAAGCAAGAAGCAAAGATTAGTAGCTGAAAGTCCTCTGAAAGGAAAAAGAAACAGAGCTGGTTAATGGGGTCCCACATGGGTCACGCCAGGATTCAATGCTCTTTGATATTTTTGTGTTAGACATTTTATAAGATACTGAGGGCACCATCAGACTATCTGCAGATGATGATTAAAGCAGAAGGGACAGTGTTAAGTGGGGAGGAAGACTTCAAAGGACCCTGTGGAGGTAGAATGAATTGAGAAGTGACATCTAAAGTTTAAAGCATGGAAATATAAATTACTTCACAGATGCTATAAGAAGTGAAAAATGGAATATCAGATAGCAGGAGTGATTAAAACACTCAGATTAGGACAAAAACCTTGGTGAGGTTATAAAAGCAGAAATAAACCATCAGATGCAAACTGAGAGCGCTATGATAAGGCCAAAAAGATGTCAGGATGCACTAATGGAACGGACTCTAGAATAAGAGAAGTTATATTACTCTCTGTAAATCCCTGTGCAGGATGCACAGCTGACCAAAAGTTTTTTTTTTTTAAAAGTCAGTTTAATAACATTTTGGGGTTATAGTCTGATAAAGATAAAGTACAGTTTTGTACCTACCAAAAATGTAGATGTCCGAGAGGAATGCATCTGCAGTCCTTACAAATGGGTTGTCCTGTCGTCAGGCAGCCCTTCGGTCGGCCGGATTCCAAAGTCTGGGTCTGGCTTCGGCTGGTGTCGCACTTCACCCGACGTCATTGCGGCAGTTATTTGGGTATAAAGGCATCAGCCGACGCCATTTTCCTCAGTGTTTCTTGCCCCAGATGCCAGGTGCCCTCTTGGTAGGCTAAATTTGGATAAATGCCAAAGTTTCCAAATAGTAGAGAGCAAACACACAAAATAAACATGTATGCACATATATACAAACAAATACACCATAATAGATCCCCCCAAGCTAGCTGAAGACTGCAGATGCATTCCTTTCGGACATCTACATTTATGGTAGGTACAAAACTGTACTATGTCCTTCAAGGATGCATCTGCAGTCCTAATGGGTAGAATACCATAGCTAAACTAGGGGAGGAGGAAATGAGAATAGATTATGGTGTAGTCAGGATCCCTTGCAAAACAGCAGTGGCAAAGCCAGCACGGGATCTAGAGTATAGAGGTAAGTTATAATGTTTGGCAAATGTATGCACGGAGGTCCAAGTAGCAGCCTCTATAATGTCCTTGGTAGCCACTCGTAAGAAAGCTGTGGTAGTGGCTGTGGCCCTTGTGGAGTGAGGCCTGATGTTCTCTGGAGTTTTCTTTCCATGGTAGGAGTAACAAAGTCTAATGCAATTTCGTATCCATTTGGAGATTGTCTGTTTAGAAATTGGTTTTCCTTCTTTTACTGTTGCATAAGCTACCAGAAGCTGGTCAGTTTTTCTATTGTTTTTTGTCCTGTCCAGGTAGTAGCGTAATTGCCTGTGTACATCCAAGGTGTAAGAGCTCCCCCCCCCCTGTTCTGTGGATTGGGGAAGAATGTAGGAAGGTGGATAGCCTGATTTAAAGAGACTCTGGATACCACCTTAGGCATAAATGTAGGATTTGTTCTCATGGACACTCTATCTTGATGGAAGATCAGAAAGGGTTGTACTGCCATTAATGCTTGTAGTTCAGAGACCCTTCTTGCTGAAGTTATTGCCAGCAGGAAGGCAGTCTTCCAGGATAAGTATTGCAAATCTGCTGTAGCTGCTGGCTCGAAAGGAGGTAGAGTCAGTTTTTCTAGCACAAAGTTCAAGTCCCATGCTGGCAATGGAGGTTTCCTGGGAGGTTTTACATTTTTAATTCCCTCAGAAACTGTCTGAGCAGAGGATGCGAACACAGGAGGATCCAAGCTGTATTGTGCTGAAATAGCTGATGCATGTATCTTGATGGAGGAATAGGACAGGCCTGTGTGGTAGAGCTCAGCCAAGTACTCCAGGATGTTGGCTATGTTCACCAGTGTCACATCTTGCCTTTTGCAGCACTCCAGATGAGATATCTTTTCCATTTTGCTGCATAATTCTTTCTTGTTGAAGGTCTACGAGCCTCCAGGATTATGTCCTTAACCCTTTGGGATAAATTTGGGTTAATTTCTGTCATGTAATGTTCCAGGCAGTTAGCTGCAGAGTTTTTAGGCTTGGATGCAGAATGTTGTAGTTGTCCTGTGTCAGCAGTAATGGGTTCAGGGGTAGTTTCCATATTTGTTCCCGGGACATGCTCCTCAGCAGTGGGTACCAATGTTGTCTTGGCCAGTCTGGGGCTATCAGAATGATCCTCGGACGTTCCTCTTTGATCTTAAGAAGCACCTTGTGCATCAAAGGAAGTGGTGGGAATATGCTGTCAGGCTTTTCCAACTGAAGGATAGGAGTCCACCTTCCAAGCAAGTGGGTGGTAAGTCCTTGTGCAGAATTTCTTCAACTGGTGATTGTATGGGGATGCAAACAAGTCTATTTGTGGTAATCCCCATTTTCTTGTGATGGCTTTGAAGATGTCCAGATGCAGCATCCATTCGTGGGCATCTGTTGTAGTTCTGCTTAATATGTCTGCTAGAATGTTTTCCTTCCTGGTACATAAATTGCCTGTAACTGAAGGTTGTAACTCAGAGCCACATTCCATAAGTCTAGTGCCAGCCGGCATAGGGGTATGAGTGTGTGCCTCCCTGTTTGTTGATGTACCACATAACTGTGGTGTTGTCTGTCCTTATCAACAGCTGGCCTTCGTGGAGAAGAGGTCTGAATGCCTGGATTGCCAATTTTACTGCCATCATTTCTTTTAGATTTATGTGCAGATGCAGTTGGTCTTGAGTCCATAGGCCTTGAATGCACTTGTCCATCATGTGCCCCCAACCGAGGTCTGAGGCATCTGTCGTGATAGTTTGTCTTGGATGACTTTTGCTGAAGGGCAGTCCTGTGTTTGATTGACAGGCCTGAGCCCACCATAAGAACTCTTGCTTCAGGCAAGGGATCATTGGAATTTCGGTTTCCAGGCTGTGCTTGTGCTGAGACCACAAATTCTTTAGGTACCACTGTAGCTTTCTCATATGAAGCCTGGCATGAGGGACCAGAATTATGCAGGATGCCATGAAGCCTAGAGCTTGTAGCACTTTTCTTGCAGTTAGATGGCTCTGCTTTGTTAATGCTAAGAAATATAGAGAGGAAGTTGTTCTTTCTTTTCTGCAGTTAGAAATGCCATTTGTTTTGATGTGTCCAGTTCTGCACCCAGAAAGGTTATTATTTGGGATGGAATCAGCCTTGACTTTTTTGTATTGACTGTGTATCCCAGGGCTTGTAGCAGGTAGATGACTCTTTGTAAGTCTTCTGTTAATTTGTTTTTGTTGTCCGCTTGTATCAGGCAGTCATCCAGGTAGGGATAGATTTGAATTCCCTGAAGTCTGCAATGAGTGATTACTGATGCCAGGCATTTTGTGAACACTCTGGGCGCAGTAGATAAGCCAAAGGGCAATGCTGAGAATTGATAATGCTCTGATCCTGCAAGAAATCTGAGGTATCTTCTGCAAATTGGTCTTATGGGGACGTGCAGGTATGCCTCCTTGAGATCTAGAGTTACCAGCCAAGACTCCTTGCCCAGCATGGGAAGAAGCTGCTGTAGAGTCAGCATTTTGAATTTTGGAACAATGAGGAATGTGTTTAGAGCGGACAGATCTAGAATAGGCCTCCATTTGTTTTCTTTTCTTGGTACCAGGAAGAGCCTGGAGTAAAATCCCTTCCCTTGCTCCATAGATGGTACCTTTTCCACAGCTCTCATTCTTAATAATTGAGATATTTGTTTTAGAGCTTCTGCCCTTTGAGTAGGTGGTAGGTTTGGCATTCCTCTCTTTCCTGGTAGAGTATGGAAATGGAACCTGTAACCTTGGTCTATAGTTTGCAAAATCCATTTTCTCTTGTAATGCAGTGCCAGTTGCTTGAAAATAAGGTTACTAAGGGTGCTTCTAGTTGTTCCCTGGTGCCACCGCCAAGTCACTGTGATTGAGTTGTTGTAGTGGTGGTGGCTGTATCCGGTTGTTTCCTGCCACTGGCGACCCTGTAGGTACCTCTGGATTGGTTTCTGCCTCTACTATTCCTGCCTCTTCGTGCGTTAGAGCAGTCTCGAAAGGACCAATTCTTGGAGGGCCAATTCCTGCTAAACCTTGGAGGTTGAACTTGTAAGAAATCTTTTACTGTTTGCACAGATTTTGCTTTCTCTTCCATCTTTTTCAGAACCTGCTGTGCGGGGGCACCAAATAAATTGACCTTGTCCATAGGTGCATCCAAAAGCTTAGATTTGACATGGTCTGGTAATGGCTGTTCTTTCAACCATGCATGCCTCCTGATAACTGTGCCAGTCATGGCTGATCTAAAGGAAGCCTCCAGTGCATCATAGCCACATTTTAAAGAATGGTTACTAACCTGCTGTATGTTATGTAACATTTCTTGAACATACTTTTTATCTAAAGATTCTTCAGAGGACAGCTTTTTAGTCAACTGGTCAAGCATAAACTCTTCTAGCTGACAAAGTAGCAGAGGTGTAAACTTTTTTACCCCATCTCTCTAAGGACCTGGATTCCCTTTCAGAGGGGAGGGGGTTTTAGAAGAAGTAGCTGCTACAGCTTTAGGGCCCTGGGAGATAGTTTCTGGATCTGCGGCCTTATATAAGTGGTGATGAGTGTCCGGGACCCTGTAGTACCTATCTGGGTATCAGGAGTAGTGCAAGCATCATTAAATGCATCATCAACAACAGATATAACTGGAGGAATAGCTAAAGGCCTATGCTGTGGTAAGTGTAGAAAGGTCCTAAGCCTTTTTCTTGAGTCTGAGAAATCTTGGCCCTGCCACTGAAAATGTTCCCTCATAGCATGCAAGGTTTCCCCAAAGGAAAATTCCTCAGGAGGAGAGGCTGAAGGGATGGACTCCTCAGCATCGAGATTAAGAAGCCTCAGGAGGATCTGAATGTTCTGAATCATCAGAAGAATCATCTGTGGCTACTGGCTCAGGGGCTCTGCTCTAGGCCTCTTTTCTGGAGGAGGAGAGGCCCTGTCTGGATGAGGCTGGGATCCACGTGAAAGTGATGAGATCCTGTGCCAAAGAAAGCATATGGGAGCTGGTGGTGGGCCTGTGAGAGGGGGGCTTGGCAGGCACAGGTTTGGAAGTTTTGGCTGCTTTAGCCCTGGCAAAGGCCTTAATAGACATAGCTGGAGGAGGCCTAGCAGCTCCACGTGCAGGAGTAGAAATATCTAGTGGAATGGTGTCTGATAAATCCTGTGAAATCGCAACAGAAGGCTGGATTTCAGAAGCCGTTTCTACCAGAATAGAAGAGGCCTCGGTAGAAGGCAAGTTATTGGCTGAAGAAAGAACCGCTTGCTCGGTTTTGGCCGAAACCGAGACACTCGTGGATAGTTTCAGCGAAACCGCTGGACCGCGTGTCGGTCCTTTTCGTTTTAGTTATTTGCATAGTCAGAGGATCCGACGGCATAATGTAGGCAAAATCGGAGCCAAAATCTGTTCAGCAAAGTCCGAAAGCGTCTGGCGTCCGCCGGTTAAAAGAAGCACAGGCTAGACAAGCTGCTGTCTGGGCCTAAACAATGTATGCAATAGGAGTGGAAATCTTTATGAGGTATTTGTTTCCCACAAGATAAACAGTTATTAACTTTCTCTGACATCGGCTGAGGCAAGATAGAGTCCCCACGGGTACTTAGCTTTAGAAGAGACTGAGTAGTATTTCGGTAGTAGTATGGATCTGACCGACCGACCGCACTTCATGCAAACAACTTCTGCTTCGGGGCAAAGCGGCAAGAAAGACTGAGGAAATGGCGCCGGCTGATGCCTTTTTCTATAATAACTGCCGCCGCATGACACCGGGTGAAGTGACGACGACTGGAGCCAGACTCAGACTTTGGGGAATCTGGCTGACACCGGGCCACGCCTACGACAGGACAACCCATTTGTAAGGACTGCAGATGCATCCTTGAAGGACATCAAGCTATTCAAAAAGGTACAAAAGTACCAGGACACTGAAAGGAAATGAGGAAAAGAAATATAAAAGAGTACTAAATGGGATTAAGGACACGGTATACAAGACCACTAAATGGAATGGAGAACAAGGGGTGTAAGGTATTCCCAGCTATGCCAGGAGAAGTAGGGCAGTGGATGTGTAACGTATGCCAGGATAGGTAGCTGGAGTTTTGTAAAGAATTATATGCCATTTGTTTATCAAATTGATTTGTACAGATGCTTATGCTGTAAATGTATTTGCAAATCTGCTTGTGTTAAAAATGTACCAACAGTGGGTCCTGCTACTGAGAAAATAAATACACCTGTATGTCAGACTGTATCATAACTATTGAAATGAATATATTGTAACAGAGGATACTGGAATAGAACAGGTTAATCTCAATCCAGTTAACTATGAAAAATTGTCTGAAAGTAATTTACCTGGTTTAGGCCATAAAGATTGCATCTTACAGTTCTGATTGCAGCCAGAGATGAAATGTCTGTGAAAACCAGGAATAGAAATCCTACTGTATTGTCCATAGGGGTGAACTAATTGCTACCTTGAAAGTGGAAGCCTTGAAATGGTTTTATAGCTTCCAGATGCTATAACACATCTCAGCAAAGCTCTATGTGTGTGTATGGTAACACATGTTAAATTCTGGTTCACTTTCTAGTAAAAGGGGTAGTGTTGGAACCAGAATCAGATGACCTGATGTAAGTGATGTCATTCTGTAATCCAGCACTGAAATTAAATTTTAATCTTAGATGAGACAGAAGTATCAGGACAGTCTGTCTGTGAACCTGACAAAGAAGGAAGACCACTCACCCACTTCATCTTGCCTTGCTCTAGGAAGTGAACTACAGAACAGTAATTCTTCAGATCAATCAGGAACATACAGTGAGATTAGTTAAGTATTGTTTTTCTGTATCTGAGTGAATCTTTCCATCTGTGTTATTGTTAATAATTCATGTGAATGAAACTCTGGTGTTTATTGTAAATAGGTATTTAGTATTTTCTTGTTATTTTATTATTTATTGTTAAATACATTTAAACTTTTCATTGTTATTTGTCTTTTAGAGAATATTTTAACCTTTGACAGAACTTATATTTATCTGGTAACACTATGGCTGCTCCGGAAAGCCTTGCTGTTCGGTCAGCATTACCACTATTGCTCACTATAATTAGGTACCCATGTAAGAGCCTTGGAGTAGCTGACTTTGAAGTATTCTGGTGACAGTAGAGCCACACAGAGCACTGGTTTTGTAGAGAATGTGGGAGGACATGGCTTGGAACACTAAGCTAAGGACTCAACTTTACAGCTGTGTCAGTGGGGAGTCTTATGTGGGGGCTGTAGAGAGAGAGGGAAACCCAGCCCCAAGACTGAGTCTGCTCCCTGTGTGCTCTTAAAGAAAATTGTGCTTGGTGCAGAGATCTACATCTGTAAATACTGTGTGTATCCATTTTTGTTCCAACTGTACATCCCTCACTGGTGTCTGTGGTGAAGATTGAGGCTTCTTGACTACTGGCCCAGAGGAGGGACATCACAATGGACAAGGGGTTTATGAGCACTACATGGAACCATAGACAAGGGGTATGAGAGTACAAAATGGAGTCGAAGACAAGGAGTATAAAGGTACTAAAAGGAATTGAGGACAAGCAGAATAAGAGTACTAAATAGAATTGAGGACAAGGTGCATAAGAGTACTAAATGGAATTCTGGACAAGGAGTATAAGTGTACTAAATGAAATTGAAGACGGAGTATAAGAGTACTAAATGGAATTCTGGACAAGGAGAATAAGTGTACAAATAGAAGTGCGGACAAGAAGTATTAGAGTACTAAATGGAATTAAGGGCAAGGGTTATAAGGTACTAAACAGAATTGAGGACAAGGAGTATAAGAGTACTAAATGGAATTGATGGCAAGGGGTATTAGGGCACTAAATGGAAATGAGGACAAGGAATATAAGAGTACTAAATGGAACTGAGGATGAGCTGTATAACAGTGCTAAATAGAATTGTACACAAGGGTATGAGAGTACTAAATTGAATAGAGCACAAGAGGTTAAAGAGTACTAAATGGAATTAAGGACAAGGGGTATAAGAGTACTAAATGCAGTTAAGGGCAAGGAGTATAAGGGTACTGAATGGAAGTAAGGACAAGGAGTATAAGAGTATTACATGGAAACATCTGTTTGCACTATTTCATCAAAAGATTAATGGGGTATAAGAGTACTAAATGGAATTGAGGTCAAAGGGTATACAAGTACTAAATGGTAATGAGGACAAGGAGTATAAGACTATGAAATGGAGTTAAGGAAAAAGGGAACAAGGTTACTAAATGCAATTGAGGACAATGAGATATAAGAATACTAAATGGAATTGTGGACAAGGAGTACGGAAGTGCTAAATGGAATTAAGGACAAGGGGTATAAGGAGAAGGTAGGGGAACAAAATCTTTTCTTACCCGAGGAAAGGTGAGAAAACACAGCTACAAAATAGGTGCTTAGGTCATTCTGATGAGAGTGCAATGATATACAGGTCAGGAGGAAAGACAGTGGAGGTAGAAAAGGATTATTCCTGCTACATAAAGGTTACAATTTTTTTTTTAAACATCAGTTTGCACTATTTCATCAAATTAGTAATGGAAAAAGGAGCAGTGTTTCTCAATGGGTAGAGGATTACAATACCACAGATGTTTGGGAAAGGCCTGGGTTGGTTAGCAGACTAAAATAATGGGCACAGAATTAATGCATGAAGCACTGTCTCTAGACAGAGAAGGTAAAATGGTTTTGTCTGTTTCTGTCATCACAGCTATATAATGTATGCATCCAAATAGTGGATGGCAGAATAACAGGAAAATGTAGAGAATGAGATGCAAAAGTCAGTTTATGTAGCCTGATTCAGTTGGTGTTATTAGCATGTTAGTAGTATTTGTACAAAACATTTACTCCTCCCGATGTGAGGCACCATAGTTTAACACAAAGTAACTCAGATCTCATTGTTTGTTATAGCTATGACCTTAATTGTGACTCACAATGCATGTGATTATCAATATTTTGGTTTTACATTTTTCTGTTAATCCTTTATTTGCATTAGTATCCATGTGGCAGGCAAACAGCTATCTCTCTGCTGTGACTAACATTTTAACTTGTAAGGTAGTTTATATCTATATCTATATATATCTATATCTATATGTATATATATATATATATATATATATATATATATATATATATATATATATATATATATATATTTGATTTCTGTAATACTCCTGTCTTGTAGCTATAATGGCCTGTTCGTACAATTGTGTGTATATCTTTTTTAATTTTATTTATAAGTTCATATGTAAATAATATGCTAGTTGCCTTTCTGGCCCATTTTAAGCCTAGCCAGTTTCTCTTTCTTGTGTTCGAATTAACCTTTCCCATTTGGTTAGATACTGCCCTTAACCATCCCATGGTAAATAATTATATAATACCCTTAATGAGAATAACTGGGATCATACCATCGATTATTTGAGGGAACCAATGCATGTGATAAAACATTTAAGAGCTGTATTAGTACAGTGAGAAGTCCTGAGATTATTTTTCTGTTTCCCATCCATTGATCCAAGTTGCACTTGACTATGGACAGGGATGGACCTTTTTTGTGTGGATTTACAGTCTCTTCCAGAGCAGCAGTATCCTCTACAAGTATATCTGTCCCCCCAAACCATTATGTTTATGTTGCAGAAGAGGTTTAGAACCCTGTACCAAGTATTTCTAATGCCAACCGACATGCTGATATGCAGTAAATTCATCCATATTGATCCTAATCTAAACATTATTAACCACAGCTAATATTATTAATAAATATTAATAATTATTATTAATAATTACATTATAACAATATATTATCAGTATATACATTATAATTGATAATACATCTGTATTAATTTATCATTTGTTGACTAGATTAGCCCCACTAGGATATTGGCCTCTTTTCAGGGGGATCTGAAGTACTTGGAGAAATTTCTGTAGGGCATTGAGAGACTTCACCTACTCATTGCAGTAGGGTGAAGAGATTGCATGTTACAATTCCTGACTTTTTGTTTCCTGTCCAGGCATAGATGCAGGAGCTGGGAGAAACATGGCTGCTGAGAGCCAAAGCAATTTGGAAGTTAAATGTGTTGAAAATGAAGAAAATATGGTAAAACTGCTACCAGAAATGTTATCAGATAATGTAGGACCAGAGAAAATGTTGTCTGCTGATGGTGAGAAGATTGGGAAGAGGTGGAGCTAAATGCAGTGTTGGAAGACCTGTTTGAAATGGCAGAAATGGTAGAAAAATGTGTTATTTCAACCCTCCAGCTGGAAGGACTGTGGGATGAGTATCTGGAGGAGCTAATTAACCATAGTGAGCCAGACAGTGGAACTGCTGTATCATGGAGTGACATTATAGAAAAAAATAGAAAAGAGAGAGAAAAAGAGAGAAAAAAAGAGCCAGAAAAAGTTCCAGAAAAAAGTCCTATGCTCAAAATGGTGGAAGAAGGAGCTAAGGAAAAGACAGAGATGAAGGAAGTAAAGAAAATATATGTTGTTCTGGTGAGCAGTAAAAAAGAAAAAGGCCTGGACAGATATGAGGTATGAGACAATATTATTGCACCTCTGGGAGTAGAAGCTGAAGAGCTTTCATTTTAATTAACAAAGAAACTTTTTGTGATGTGTTTTCCAAAACTGGCCAGGCTATGGAAAATTTTGGGGGGACCTATGAAAAAAAAAAAGGAAGCAGACTACCCATTGTCAATATATGTTGTGCAAGCCTTTTCCAGGCAAACAAGAAAGAGTCTTGATTCAGTTTAGACCTGAAGTGTGAGCAAAAGAACTGAGAGAATATATTTGTTGACAATATGTAAAGAAGTATTGGACACTACTGAAATCTATGATGAAAGACGACTATGGACTGGGGGGTTGGGAATGTGGAATAATTTCAAAAATGGAAAATGGCAATGTGACAGACATACCTAGTATTATTAATGTGCATGGCAATAGAGGTTTTGTGAGGTACAGAGGACAATCAAAGACATGTTATTTGGAAAGAAATGATAATTTATGTGATAAATTGAGGGGCTGCCAACCCAGCCAGATAGAAATTGTGTAAATACTTCTATGTCATTGTAAGCATTAATATGATCCACAGGTTGGTTTCACAAATGTAAGAAAACTGTGTTATGTGCTGAGCTTCAAAAATGTAACCACAGTGCACCCTGCTGGAAGAAAGCTGATAAGTAAAGAATTATATAGCTGTGTATGGTCTCAAGCTAGGAGGCAGGATGTCTGCAGTTAGAAATTCTTTCTATTGTCTCAAAACAGAGATAATTACTAGGTTTCACATGTAAAGTGTCTTTTATTGCTATGACTTTCTGGCAGCGACAGATCATAAAGAATTTTTACATTTTAAGTTCTGTTAGCTTGGCAACTTAAGTAGAGTGACAAGAATGATATAATCTGAAATGACTCAGCAGTAATGTGTATTATCAATTTAAGACTATCTCAGAGAGAAAGAGAGTGCATTTTATACCTTCTTCTAGACATGTAAACATCAACTCACCAGCACTGTGCCTTGCTCTGTAAGTAAAGTTATTTAGAACATAGTTTCTGTTCGAGACAGATAGGAATATAGCCAGATTAGTGTAGATGTTTTCTATATTTATGCCAGACTGTCCTACAATGTTGTTTTAAAGTATTTCCTGTGAATTTTGAACTCACTATTGTCACTGTGTTGAATTAGTGAGTATTGTCTTATGTTTTTATTATTAAATATTTTAAACCTTTTAAGTGTGGCTGTTTTGTGTAGAGATAATTTAAGCTCTTAGAATATTTGCATGTATTTGGTGATACTGTACAAGCCACACTAGAATAGCCTTAAAAGTTTGATCATACTTACTATTTGGATAACAGTAACATTGCACTGTAGAATTGGACACCCTTTGGTAAGGGCCTTATTAGTAGCTGATAAGTAGTAGCTGATGGCAGTGATTTCTACCTTATAGTCTGGCAGAAGGGGGCATAGCTAGAGAACCTGTGCCAGCCTTCCCCAGGAGTGTCTGCATGTTTGTATATAAATCAATTCTCAAAGTGTGTGTGTGTGTGTGTGTGTGTGTGTGTGTGTGTGTGTGTGTGTGTGTGTGTGTGTCAGCTACTTGGGCAGGAATATGAAGCACTGGTTGTACAGAGAGGGTGTTGGAGGTTTTGGCTTGACCACTTGGCTGAGATCTGGATCCTATACCTATGCCAGTGGGGAGTCTTATTGGGGATCTAGAGAGAGAGGGGGAAAACAGCCCCAGACTGACTGTGATCTCTGTGTGCTTTTAAGGGAAATTGTACTTTACTTTGTGTGTATTTGTTATCCTCCCACTCTGGACACCCCTCACTGGTGTTAGTGATGAGGACTGAGGCTCCTTGATTACTGGGCCTATGCTTGGGTGTCACAATTTAATTAATTAATGTGACAAAAAATATGTTATTTATGTGGTCAGACAGGGCATAATACAACACTCTATTTTACTATAAGAATATAATTATATCTTACATGACCTGCATTAGAAATGATTAGCTTTAAATATTTGTAACTTCCACATTGTTAATACCAGCAAATATTATAATTATCTCTGTAATTGCTTTTGTTGTGTTTGTCCCTTGGAATTTGTGCAATGTTGTTAATAAAGGGAAAAATTTGTATTTTACAGTGGAGTGCTGCAGTAAATACTCAAGTAACAGTGTTAGAAGACATTAGAATGCTAACAAAAGAAGAAAGTGTGCAAACAGAAAAACTTTGGAATGGTACTGTTATTTGGAATATAGGCAAATAAACGTGTTCAAGTATATGTATACTGTGCCAAGAAAATATATAAAAAAATAAATATTGCAATAGTAGAACTGCATCAAATAACATTAGTGGATATAAGATGAATAATATGTATATAGACTAATAGCTTTATGTGCATATGTGACAAAAAAAAAAGAGAAACAATGTTTAAAAGTATAAAGAATTATGTCTATGTTAACATGGATAAAATAAAGACAGGTGACTTTAATTATAATTTGAGAAATAAAAACAATAGTTGTGATGTTAAAATGGTTACTGAAATTATGAAAAATGGAGAACTAAATTATGGGAAAATAAACACTGGACTTAACAAAATAAATGAAATTAAGACAAACATTGATTCATTTTTGATATCAGGAGGCCTGAAAATTACATAAAAAGTAATTAAACATAATGGGTTCTCTCAGCATGTGGTAATTTGGATTAGAATTCATCAAAATGTGGAATATATTAAAATAAGAAAAGTCATAAAAGAGTAAATGAAAAATAGTTAGATTCAGAAAAAATAGAAGAAATTACAGAATTATGGCAACAACATAAGAGATTTTTTTTTATGAAAATTGGACAATATTGTGGGTCAATTCAGAAAGAAATACAACAATGTATTTTTAAAATGTATAGAAAAGAAAAGGAAAAAAGAAAAAAATGGAATACAAAATATTAAGTCAAAAATATTTAAAGACTTGATAGAGAAGAAAAATAATTTTATGAAAAAGAAAAATAATTATATAGAAGAAATCAGGATAAGGTTAATAAATTGTTATATAAGCAAAGATATTGCTTACAAGGAAAAAAGAAGTAGCACCATAATTATGTAAGTTAGTAAAAGAAGGAAAGATAATGAGAGAATTAAAAAATAAAGAAAAGAAACACGTTACAAAAACAAGGAGACATATATGAAATAATTAAAGAACATGTATTTGATTTATATAGTAAAATAAGTTAACATAGAACAAATTTATAATGGTGAAAATTAAATAAGGAAGATAATGAATATTTAGAGAGAAAAGTAAATATAAATGAGTTGAATGAGATCATGAAAGATATTAACATTAAATCGGCTACAGTTTTGGACAGAATCAAATATAGCATGAATAAAGAAATGTATGACTGGAGAAAAATGGTGTTTATAGAAGTAAAGAATGAGTGGCTAGAAAGAGGAATTGGGCATATAAAGAAATTGCACAGGTGTGATAAAATTTATATTAAAAAACAAGATAAAGATGAAATAAAAAAAATTGGAGACCAATTAAAATGAAAAATACAGACTATAAAATGCTCATGAGAATAGTAATTAAAATACTATAATGTAAAATAGAAAGATTATATGATCAGAATTTTTGAGGGGGAAAAGGAAAGGGGAGTCAAGACCTACTGTGGATAATAAGGGAAGTAATTGATATTATTAATAAAAAGTGGAAACAAAAATCTTGATAGGTGGTGTCAGTAGGGTATATGATAATATTCAGTATAAAGCAGTATGGGGAATTTTACAAGCATACAGTATATGTGAAAAATATTACACGTAATTAAATCAATACTGTATATGAAAAGAATTAAGTGAAATTGAACATAAATGGTTGGATTGGGGAAAATTTAAAAACAGAGTGCGGTGTAAAACAATGATTTCCTGCAAGCAGTATGATCTTTCCAATAATCATGAACACAGTAGTAATGGACATTAATAAAATGTCAAGTAAGGGAGGATCTATAATGATGAAGGAGATACAGTTACTAATAATGCATACGTGTGCTGCTGCTATTGTAGTAATAGCGAAAACTAAAGTCTGGATGGAAACAATTAATGAAAAAACTGAGTACATGGTTGAAGAAAATTTGTTTAAGAATAAATAAAGAGAAAAGCAAAGGGTTTGGGTATGAAGGTATTATGGGATGTGGGGAATATAATGAAAAGAGTATAGATATTTTAGGAAAGGTATTTGGAAGGACAGACTACAGACATGAACAATGGGATAAAGTTATTAAAGGAATCAAAAACATGATTACATTTTGGGAGACATAGATTTTCATACAAAAAGAAAGCACATTTAATAAACACCATAATAACAGGTAAACTAACGTATATTGTAAATTTTTATATGATGTCAATGAAATATGAAAAAGAAATTATGCAGACAATTTTTTCTTTTATTTGGGGATCAAGACTGAACCTGGTTTAGAGGGGAACTTTGTATAAGAAAGATGAAGAAGGGAGATTGGGGCTGATAAATCTGATTGTGCATGCATCCTCTTTAAGTATGTATAAAGTACAAAAAAGGAATAATGAAAAATAATAAACATTTGATAGAAACTATAATGTACTGTAAATATCCAGAAATCTGGGAAGCAATGGAAATGAAAAAGAGAATTAAAAGTGTTATTAATGAAGAAATTAAAGAATTTTACAGTAGATTTGTATTGTTGAAATTAAAAAAGAATGTGGTATGTTAACATTATGACATCCTTTTATTTGGTGGATCCATGGAAAGAGTTAGAAATAGATAAGAATAAAGCAATAATGACAAGATACAGAAATTATAAAAGAATTAAAGAATGCAATGATGTGTTGTGGATGTTGTCCATAGGAAAATTACCAGTGGGGGCAAATATGGCATACAAGAGAAAACAGGGTAGAACATGTAATAAATGTAAAGAACTGGAAAGTATAGAACATGTTTTTTTATGTGAGAGAATTGAAAAAATGTAGAAAAAAGTATGTTAACAAGATCCCAGAATGAAGCTAATAAAATAGACATAATCATATTCTATGTAACATGGACTATATAGAATGGAAGACTTCATGAAATCAAATACAATTTAAAATGAACCTAAGACAAAAATACTGGAAAAATGGTTTTGGTTGTGGATAAAAGGAGGAATACGTAAAATGGAAATATCAATGTCTCGAATGATGTTAAAATATGTAAATATGTAAAAATATGAACTGTATATATGTTTACAAATAAAAAAAAAATACTTGTCATTGTTGTAGTTCGGACCCATTTTGGAAGAGTGCTTCCTGTTTCCATTCCAGGCACAGAGGAGGTCTTGGGAAACAAGGAGGCAGATAGAGAGAAAGGAGATGATGGAGTGATGAAAGAAATGGAGGAGAAAGCAAATATCGAGAAGAGAGAAAGTGTGTAGGATTCTGAGGAAATGTTTCAAAGAAACATTTTTAAAGGAGATGAGTCAGCAAATGATGGATGTATAATTACAACCCTCCGGTTGGGAGGGTTATGGAATGATTTACTTAAAGAAGTGGTGGTGCATAATGAGCCAGAAAATGAAGCAGATGTTTCCTGGGGTGACATTATGGATAAAACAAAAAGAAGGATGGCAAGACAATCCAAAAACAATAGTAGTGAGATGGGAAAGAAAACACATGCAGAAAAAGTAAAAGGAAGAAAAAGTGGAGTAGAAGAAAAGAAGGCAGAAGAAAATGAAAAATGGAAGTACATGGTAAGGATTCAAAGTAAGGAAGACAAAGAGATGGACAGTTATGAAGTGTGGGGCAGTTTAATAGCTCCTTTGGGTATAAAATCACATGAGGTAAGAGAATTTATTCCTATAAACACAAAGGCATTTTTGTGACATTATATTTGAGAATCTTTTCTCAATGGCAAATTTCCTTGGAGAATATGAAAAAAAGAAAAACTATAATCCATGGAATCTTCATGTTATAAAAGCATTTCACAGAGAAACAAAAAAGAAAATCATGTACAATTTTAAACAGAGATAGAAAGAGGGAGTTTGATAGGACACTTGAAAGCTTTATGTAAAGTAATACAGGAGATTGCAAAAGTTTATGACAAAATAGGTTTATGGACTGGTTGCTGGGATTGTAATATTGTGTTAAAAATAGAAAGAGAAAAATATGCATATACCAAGCATGATAAATGTGGAGGGAAATAGGGGTGTCGTAAAATATCAGGGACAACCCAAAACATGTTTTTTTAAAAGACATTTGATAAGTAAGTGTGACAAAAGAAAATGTGATATTTGTGGGGAAATGGGACATGCTATAAAATAAATGTGAATTGAAATGTTATAAATGTAACAGAATTGGATATTTATGGATGGATTGCAAAAGTTGAAAGTAAGAGTAAAGAAAAAGAAAAAAAAGAGAAAGAAAATGAACAAACAAAAATTTTAGAAGTAGTACAAAAAGAAGTAAAATTTGATGAGAAAAATAATAAAGAAGACACAGAAGAAGGTTCTGAAACAAGTGATGAAGACATAAACTGGGAAGTTGTAGAAAGAAAAAAAATAATTCTACTAACAAAAGGGTAACAGACAAGAAAAGGGACAAGTACAAAAGAAAAAAGAAAGAAATGGATGAAAAAGAATATCTACAATTAATCATTGCATATACAGTAATGGTGAATGTGGTTGACTCACAGACACATAGTACAACATTTGACTCTCACCTTTGGGAAAGAAATTGGCTAGGCTTAAAATAGCCTATTAAGAAAGCTAGCCTAGTAATTAGCTAAGAAATTATGAAACCATGAATCTAAGAAAAATGGAAAATGAAAATTTTAGAGTGCTTTTTGTAAATGAGAATAGTATTAAGAATATAGTAAGAAAAATAGGGATTTTAGAGTGGTTTCATAAATGTGATATAAATGTGGTTATATAAGAAGACACATTATTTTTTAACAAGTGAAGAAATATTACAAACAGAAAAACTATGGGGAGGAAAACTAATCTGGAATTTTGGAAATGAAAAATGTTCTGGAATAGCCATATTATGTAGAAATACAGTGAAGATATTAGAAGTAATTTTAGCAAAACTGGAGCGATTAACCCTTCTAGATTTATAATGGAAAAAACAAGTATATAGAATGATAGCCATATATGCTTATGTGGATTATATATAAAGGGAAGTATATCAATATTTTAGACTATACTGATAAATATGAATATTCTAATAAACGGAGACTTGAACTGTGATTTAGAGGTTTTGTGTAATGAGAAAGAAAATTATATAAAAATGTTAGAAATAAGATGTGGTAAATAACAATTGGGATAAACATTCATGGGGTTACAAAAGGTGTATGTAAAGAACTGAAATAGATTATTTTATAGTATCAGAAGGATTAGTTATAGGAGAAGGGGATGTAGGTCAAACAAGATTTTTATGATCATTGATGAATATAGATAGAGGTAAGGAAAAATAAGGAATATATAATAATAGGTAAAAGAATAAAAAAGATATGTGAGAAAGCATGGAATGAGGAAGGAAAGAGATTAGTGATGCAGTTGTGGAAAGATCATATTACTATGAGACCATTTTATAAAAAACGGTCTGAATGGTGGATGATATTTAAGGAAAAATATAAAAATATATTTTTTACACTGGCAATATGATGTGAGAAAAGTAGAGAAAGAGAAATATACAAGATCATATAAGGATGCATTAGAGGATTTGGAACGTGATAGAAAGTATTTTGACAAAGAAAATAATTATATGAAAGAAATCAAGAAAAAAATACAAGAATTGTTCATAGGTTCATAGGTTCATACTAGGCTATCTGCCCGACCCTTTAGTATGGGGAACTATACCCATTATTTTGCTGTGCCTCTGTCGAGCAGTGACACTGAGGTAATCCCTCATTGGTCAAGATTTCTCTTGAACAAGGCCAGCGAGGTGCTCTGCCTCACATGTACCGGATTTTGTTCCACAGCATAGGAGTCTTTGGGTGATGAATCTATCCCTCCAGCACGCCCCTAACATAGCCGCCGTCGAGGTTTAAGTCTCCCGCCCTTGTGGCTCTGATGGATCTAGATTTTTTGAGGTGAAGCATATTCATCAAATCTGGGTTTGACATGGCCTTGTATGTTAGGCAAAGGTCACCTCTGAGCAAGCAGTAAGCAACTGAATAGAGCTGGAGTTCTTTCAGTCGGGCAGCATAGGACAGATTTTTGAGACCCTTTATCCAGCTGCTGCAAGTGTCGGGTCAGATACATCCCGAATGGGGCATTGTACTCAATCATTGGTCTGATGAGTGATGAGTAAAGGGAGACTATGACCTCCCTTGATCTAGATGAGAATCCCTTCATGATAAGGTGGGCAATGTAGAAGGTCTTCCTAACTACTTTAGCTACATGGGTGTCGAATGACAGACTACTATCAACCTGGGTCCCCAAGTCCCTGATAACTTCTTCTGTACTCAGTGGATTGCCACCTATTTGGTAGCTAGTAACCTTGTTTTTCCCAAAGGGTATGACTATGCATTTTTGGCATTTATCCTCTGGCACCAGTTATCCGCTTCTGTGAGACCCTTCTGAAGGATATCTGTGTCAGATGTTTTGCAGTCATCTGCAAACTTTGTCAGCCATAACCCTCCTGTGTTTGCTTGTACTGGAAAAGTAGATGCCAAACAAGAGTGGGCCCAGGACTGAGCCCTGTGGGACACCACTTGTGACAGGCTTTGAGTCTGACATGGCGCCAGCAATTCTGACCCTGTGGGTTCTGTCACTCAGCCAGTTTGCAACCCATCTTGTGATGTATGGGTTAACATTTAAGCTGATGAGTTTTTCAATGATACCCGAGTGGGGTATTGTATCAAGGCCTTAGCCAGATCGAGGTAGGCTGTATGGACTGCCTTTCCTCACAATGGCTTTGGTGACTGTTTCGAAGAAGTCAACCAAGTCTAAAAGGCATGATCTGCCTTTGACAAAGCCAAACTGGGTTGGATCCAAAGTCTGCAAATTCCCTATGTCTTTATTTATGAGGTCCATTATGATCCTCTCCATGGCTTTGCAGATAAGGCTTGTCAAGCTAATGGGCTGGTAATTTCCAGGGTCGGTGGAGGCACCGCCTTTGTGAAGTGGGACCATAGTTGCAGTGCGCCACTCCTGTCCAGAGGTAAGACTTTGATTAAACAGCTGTCCTAGCTGTGGGTTTAATTCTCATTGAGTTCATGGAGCACACAGCCGGGCACACCATCAGGTCCCATGGATGCTGTGATTTTTGCTTTGGAGAGAGCAGTTCTCACTTGGGCGCTGGAGATGTTTGGGGGCTGCAATCGTTTGGTATAGATATCTCTCCTTTGGGGAGGGGAGAAGTTTGCACTGAACCTGTCAGCCAGTATGTTGGCAATGTCTGTAGGATCAGTAATCTTCACATCATTTTGAACTAGTTCTGAGCATATCTGGGAGTTTCCTCCTAGGTTTCTAACATAGCTAAAGAAGGCCTTATGATTGTCTTTTGAGTCTTTAGCTATTTTTCTCTTAAATTTGCTTTGGATGATTTTATGAGAGCTCTTAGTTTTTACTTATAGTGATCAAGGGTGTCTTACCTTTTAAGGATTTTGCTCTATCTTGTAGTAGCTTCCTCCTTTTATTGTAGAGTTTGTTTATGGCTGGGGTCCACCAGACTGGACGCTTGCCTTTGGTACTAAGAGTCTTTGTTTTGTTTGGGATTGCCTTATCCATGCAGTCCTGCAGGTGCTGGTAGAAGGTGTTTGTAAGTGATTCAGCGGCTTGAGTACTGTTTTCCGCCGCCTGGGCCTTAAAGGAGACCACACTAGTCTTTAGAAGTGTGAAGTCGGCTTTTGAGAAGTTATTTACTGTGGTCTTTTTTATTTCAGGTTATTTTGGGTTAGGGTGTTTGGGCTTGAGTAGTGTTCCCAGTCTATATTTGGGTAATTGAAGTCACCTAGTATGATGGTGTTTGGTGATACATTTATCCCCTCTAGTGTTTTCAGGAAGGCCATGTGAGGTTCCTGAGTTTGTGAGGGTGGCCTGTAACATGCTACAATTTGCAGAGCAGTCTTGCCTATGGTTAATTGCACCTGGATGGTCTCTGATGCATCGTATGCCACCAGTCTTGAGGTGTGGGTGTCCTTGATGAATATGGATACCCCCTCCTTTCTTGGTATTGTCCGGATTTTGGGGCGAGCATGATATGAGGTAAAACCTGATAGCTGGGGAGCCTTGAACCAGGTTTCTGTCACAGCACAGACATCGATGTTCTCCATACTGAGAAGGGCCTCGAGTGCGTGCATTTTGAGATTTAGACTTCTGGCATTGAGCAGCATTACCCTTAGTTTTTTTCCTTTTTTGTGTTCTAGGGTGGTAGGTTTAGAATTTGAGCCTTGCCTTTTATATAAGCAAAGGTGTTTTTTATAAGAAAAAAGAGAAGAAGTATCAGGTTACATAAGCAGATTAGTAAAGGAAGATAGTGTAATGGGAGAAATAAAAAACTGTAAAAGGAGAAATCTAAATAACTCGGGAAAGGTACTGTATGTACAAGAAATGTTTAAAGAAAAAAGAAGGCAGTGAAAAACATGAAATGTAATGAAGTTAACAGAAAAAAAGAATGAAGAGTTGCTTGAAGAAATTTCTTTAAATGAGCTAGATCAAGTATTATAGATTAGTAAATATAAATTCAGTTGCAGGATCAGAAGGAATAGGGTATGAAATGTATAACAATTTAAGGGCTTGGTAGAAATAATTTTTAAAGATTTTGAATGAATGGCTAAATGAAGGTTTTATGTATAAAGGATTATATAGTGGAATACTTAAATTCATCTGGAAGAAGGAAGATAGAAGACTATTAAAAAACTGGTGATCAATAGTATTGAATAATAATGGTTATAAGATTTTTATGAAAATAATATAGAAGATATTTGAAATTAAATTGGAAAATATTATGGAAGACACTGAATATAATATAAAGAGAAAAAGTGGTCAAGAATTATTAATGATAGGGAAATTGTGGATATTATAAATAGAAAAGAAGAAGAAGCAAAAAAACACATGATAAGAGACCTTTATAAGGCATTTGACACAACTTGAAATGAAATACTTTGGGTAATAACGAAAAAATATAATATAAGTGAGAAGGTTAGGAAATGATATATGTCAATATATAGTAATAATAAAGTAAGAATACTTGTAAATGTCCGGTTAAACCAAGAGGTACAATATGAACATTGGTGTAACACAGGGATGTCAAATGAGTCGTATACTCTTTGCATTAGTTATGAATGTGATAGTACATTAAATAAATTACAAGATGAAGGAGATGCGCTAAATTAACACCTGAAACGTGTAGATGACATTATAATAATAACTGTAAAAAACAAGATTTTGATAAAAGAAGTAATACTTTGCACAAATCAGTGTCTAGAGATGATAAGGATGGCTTTAAAGGAAAACTCCACCTTTGAACTCAAAAAACATGTTCTGTTCATCGTATCTTTGTTTTCTGACCTATATTAGTACCACAAAATCACTCCATGTGCTTCTTTTACAATTTTAACATGTTTTCCACAAAATGGCGGCTGATGGGGGCTGGCTTGGTAAACTGCTATAAACAGCTGTTAGCTACTTCCAACTAAAGAAAATAGGTAAGTAGCAGACTTTTGTAAAATTATTCTTTTGTAGTTCTGAAAGAATTGCCAGACAACCCCCCACACTCTCAGCCTGAGGTGTGAAAACTCTCACTACAGTAAATCTCACTACAGTAAATGATCCTTGCTGTAACATGTACAGTTGACAAGTACTAATGAAAATGACTTCAAAGTAAGTCTATCTACTACTTCCCAATGCTTTCAGTGGGACGTTTTTCTCTTTCTCATGAATAATGCAGAATTAAAACACACTTTAATAACTCCTTAATTATTTCTGCCATGTTTACCCCCCCCCTTTTTCTATTTTGTATGATAAAAACATTTGACAAAGATTGCATGTGCATCACATAGTCAAGGTGTGACAGTGAATAAGTAAAACATTAAACAGCATTTACTAGAAACCGACCTCTACTATGTTAAGTTTAATATCAATAACAAATTGTATGCACCCATATCAGACAACTAACAGCACTGTAAGATGTCACTGTTCTCTAAATCATTAGTAATCAGCAAGTGAATGTTTTATGGCTTCACAAAAGAAAAGGGAGGAAGGATAATTATATTTGCATCACTTTTGTTGTCCCAAGATAGTAGAAGGCATACTAAACCTACAAATTTTGGAATGGAAAAAACATTACAGTGGAGCCTAATAACTAGTATGGTGATAAAGATTTGAGACATGTAGAAAGTAGGAAAAAGGAGGTTGATTCAGAGAATGACCATTGCATAATACACACATGCATGTACATGCCCATCTGTGTGCATATATTTGTGTACATATGTATGTGTGTTATCTATACACATGCACCCATACATGCTCATTTATATGTTAGCATGTGTAACTACTTACAAAAATATGTATTGCATATTTCTCCCTAGATGTATTTACACTGTACTGCATCCCTTATATAGTATTATACAAGCTACATACATATGTGTATATATCTGTGTTTGTGCTTATGTGCATACACATATATACAGTCACATGAAATTTCTATTTAATTTGTTTTTATTTAAAGGATGTGAAATACACATACACAGGTATGTTGTAATCAATTTCTCTATTATACACACACACACACACACACACACACACACACACACACACACACACACACACACACACACACACACACACACATTTTTGTACATACATGTAAGATGTGTGCTACATGCATGTACAGTATATATGTATATATGTATGTATACATATATATATATATATATATATATATACTTTTTTTTAAATTTTTTTATACATACATGCACGCACCCATAAAAGACAGACACAGTCAGATATGTGCACTTAAACACAGTTAAAGCACTTCCAATTTCCTTTTATTAATGTTTTTAATGCAAGGGTACATAGCAAACATATGTTAAAGTAAATTCAGCTGTATATTATTGGTGCCATCAATGGTCACATTTAATTTTTTGGACTGGAAAATGCTCATGCACTCTACCTCTGTAAGAACTGACTCAAAGTCAGTGGGAGTCTCTTACCATAGGTCTCTGTACCATATATGCATCACCCTCTGGAAGGAAGTCACAAAAACATACCCATAAAAGACCTTTTAATAAACAGTATCAGTGTGCTTAGTTGATACGGTTGTCACCTGTCTCTCTTTCTGCACTTCTGTCCTGTGTATGGGAGTGGAAGCTTGAAAATGGGGAAACCTGTTGCTACTTCACAGGAAAAAAATATGTTCTGGCTTTTCTCTAAATATCACAGACATCTTTGATACTACATTTAAGTTATCTTAACATATAAACTATTATAAATAACCAACATTTAAAGCTCACCATTCTAATACTGTGATGCTGCTAAGGTAAATTTGTCAGAAGAGGTGACAACTGGCTTTAATCCCCTGACTTATCTACTTGCTTTGTTTTACTGTGAAAGAGGAGTGTTAAGTTCTCCTCCAGTCTGCAATAAACAACAGAGGAAAACAGTTCCATAGCATTCTGTCGTTTTTATAGCAGCTGCCATGATCCTGACATTAGCAGGATTCATTTCCCATCTAAGATTGACACCAGTACTTGACAGGCAGGCGGTGACAAATATCTCTACAAAGTACGTAAGAAGTTAATCTTAAAAAAAAGTAGTAGTTTTCCTTCTTTTGATTCCAAGGTAATGAAATGAAAGTTTTTAAAAGGACAAGCAGGTTTCTGTTACTTACACAATACTGGAACCATATTGTAGAGAGAAAACCAAACTAAAGATTGAGTTGAAGTGTAGGAGTGGATAGAGTTTACCTTTAAATAAAGAGAAAACTAAAACTTTAGGTGATGTAGTAAAGCTTGAGGTATATATTTTACAATTAATTAAATTTCTGTGTTAGGTATACAATTTGGAAATAAAGATGAAAATAGAATTCAATGGAAAAAAAACAGAAGAAATAAAACAAACCTGTATTTTCTGGAGAAATATGAATTATCATTCAGAAAAAGGCTTATTTGATAACTTCAGTGCTAATGGGAAAATAGGTTCATAGGTTCATAGGTTCATACTAGGCTATCTGCCCTAGGGCATTGAAAAGCCTAGCCAGAGTGTGTTTGGCTTTCACCACCCATTTTAAAATTAATTTTGCTATGCCCTTTTTCGAGGTTAGTATACTGTACCTCTGTCTAACAGTAACACAGAAGTGATACCCGGGGTAAACCTACGATCCCTCATCCACTCATCAAGATTCCTCTTGAAGAGAGTCAATGAGGGACTCTGCCTAACCTGGACTGGGATTTTATTCCAGAGTGAAGGGAGCCTCTGGGTTATGAATCTGTCCCTCCAGCATGTCCTATTTATTTCAGTGCTGAGGTTCAAATCTCTCGAGTGCGTAGCTCGATGGGATTTGGATTTTCTGAGGTGCAGCATGTCCATTAATTCCGGGTTGGACATGGCTTTATACGTCAGGCACAGATTGCCTCTGAGCAGGCGGTATGCCACTGAGTAGAGCTGGAGTTTCTTTAACCAGGCAGCATATGGCATCTGTTTGAGCCCTTTGATCCTCTTGGTGAGGTACTTTTGGAGTCTTTCCAGTTGCTGCAGGTGTCTGGTAAGGTACATCCCAAAAGGGGCATTGTACTCAATTATGGGCCTGAGGAGGGATGAGTAAAGAGGCACGATGACCTCCTCTGATCTAGATGTGAATCCCTTCATGATTAGGTGGGCTATATAAAATGTTTTTCTAACCACTTTGGCCACGTGGTTGTCAAAAGAGAGATTGCTATCAACTTGGGACCCCAGGTCCCTAATTACTTCTTCCGTACTTAATGGATTACCACCTATGTGGTAATTTGTGGGCACTTTGTTTTTGTCAAAGGGGTTGACTATACACTTTTTGGCGTTTAGCTTGAGGCCATGGCTCTGGCACCAGTTGTCTGTTTCTATGAGGCCCTTTTGGAGGATGCTTGTGTCGGCTGGAAAGTCGATTATAGCACCCAGTTTGCAGTCATCTGCGAACTTGGTCAGCCTCAGTCCTTCCGTGTTTGCCTGTACCTCTGAGAAATATATACTGAACAGGAGAGGTCCCAGGACTGAGCCTTGTGGGACGCCACTTGTAACTGGTATGGAGTCTGACATGGCTCCAGCAATTCTAACCATGTGAGTTCTGTCCTTGAGCCAGTTTGCAACACATCTAGTGACATAGGGGTTTATATTTAATCTGGTGAGCTTATCTATAATGCCCGAGTGGGGTATTGTATCGAAGGCTTTTGCGAGGTCCAGGTAGGCTGTGTGGACCACCTTCCCCTCATCAATGGCCTTGGTGACTGTTTCAAAGAAATCGACCAGGTTTAAGAGGCAGGATCTGCCCTTAACAAAGCCGAACTGGGTAGGATCCAGTGTCTGTAGGTCCCCAATATCTTTTTTTATGAGGTCCATGATGATCCTTTCCATAGTTTTGCAGACCAAGCTAGTCAGGCTTATGGGGCGATAGTTTCCAGGATCCGCTGAGGCACCACCTTTGTGGAGAGGGACCACTGTTGCTGTACACCACTCTTTGGGTACATATCCTGTGGTAAGGCTGAGATTGAACAGTAGTTTTATGTTTGGGTTTAGCTCTTCTTGGAGTTCATGTAGGATGCAGCCCGGGACACCGTCTGGTCCCATTGATGCTGTCTTTTTGCTTTGGAGAGGGTGGCTCTTACCTGAGCATCTGAGATGTCAGGGGGGGGGCAGCACTCTGCTGGGATAGATATTTGCCCTTTGGTGGGAGGGGAGAAGTTTGCGCTGAACCTGTCAGCTAGGATGTTGGCAGTGTCTGAGGGTTCCGTGTATTATTTGTCATTTTGGACTAATTCTGAGCATATCTGGGAATTCCCACCCAGGTTCCTAACATAACTAAAGAAAGCCTTGTGATTATCCTTAGTGTCCTGTGCAATTTTTCTCTCGGCTGGCCTTAGACGATTTTATGAGTGCCCATAGTTTTTTGCTAACACTGATCAGAGATGCCTTCCCTTTTTGGGATTTTGCTCTATCATGTAGTAGCTTCCTCCTTCTATTGTATAGTTTGTTTATGGCTGGGGTCCACCAGACAGGACATCTGCCTTTGGAGGATTGGGTCTTGGATTTATTTGGGATTGCATGATCCATGCATTCCTGAAGGTGTTCATAGAATGCGTTTATAAAGGATTCTGCGGTCTGGGCCGTATTTTCCACAGGCCTGGGGGCTTTGAAGGAATCCACCTCAGTTTTGAGGAGTGTGAAATTTGCTTTAGAGAAGTTTTTCACTGTGGTTTTCTGGGCAGGGGGTGGGGTCGGGATGTGAGTATCCAGTGAGATTAGTTTATGGTCTGATCTTACCAGTGAGGGATACACTTCTGGTCTGGAGCATAGAGTCCCCATGTTGGTGATGATCAGGTCCAGTATGTTTTCCCCTCTTGTGGGAGTGGTAACAAGTTGTTCCATAGCATTTGAGTTTATAAATTCTAGGAACCTTTGAGCTAGGGTGTTGGAGCTAGAGTAATGCTCCCATTCTATGTTTGGGTAGTGGAAGTTGCCCAATATAATGGTGTTTGGAGAGACCTTCATATTTTCCAGTGTTCTCAGGAAGGCCGAGTGGGGTTCCTGGGTTTGGGAGGGTGGTCTGTAGCAGGCTATAAACTGGAAGGCAGTTTTATCCACTGTTAGTTGCACATGGATAGTCTCTGATGCTTCGTGCTGTGCCACCAACCTGGAGGTGTGGATATGTTTGACGAATATTGATACTCCCCCTCCTTTTCTGGTTCAATCCAAGTTTTGGGGCCGAAAAGCATGGTATGAGGTATAACCTGGTAGTGCTGGGATGCTCTTGGGAGCCTTGAACCAGGTTTCTGTTACTGCACAGATATCGATGTTCTCCATGCTAAGGAAAGTTTCGAGTGCATGCATCTTGAGGTTTAGACTTCTGGCGTTGAGTAGCATTACTCTTAGTTTCTTATCCCTTATGATACCTATGGAGGTGGGTTTGTCTTTTGAGCCTTGCCTAAAAAAGGCACTATGGGGGTAGCAAGAGCCTTTGCCAATATCCGAAAGCCCAGGGGTGACAGGTGCAAGCCGCCCCTAGCGAAGCATCGTGACTTGTCGAGCATGTCATCCCAGGCTGACAGGCATTGGATCCCCTTTGAATGACACCAATACTTAAGCCAATTTTGAAATTGATCATCTTGTCTTCATATTGTGGCATCATTCTTGGTGAGGGTAAGATGCTACTCAAGGTCAGGGTCATACGGGCCTGGGCCACATGCTCAGAGAGCTCCTCTTTATCTCTTTTCATGTAGTCCAGGGAGGTACGTCTCAGGTCATTCACACCAGCATGGGCAATGACTGAGTCATATTTGTACTTGCCTTGGAGTGACCTGAGTGCTTGTGTTATGTGGCAGATCCTAGGCAGCTCAGCGTGACCCTCTTCTTGTTCAGCCTGGTGAGCGGGACATCAGTGTGCCTGACGATAGAGTCACCTATTACAAGTGTATCAGGTGTGTTGTTTTGCCTTAAGGGCTGTGACTGTTCAGCACACTGGCTTTGTGAGCTATGTGTTGCACATGTTTTGTTTTGGGGTAGCGGTTGCTTGGGTGTCTGCTTTGGAGGTCTCTGCTGCTTAGGCAGATTTTTATTTAGAGCCTCCGAGTATGTTTTTGTGTGTTTATGTGTTTGGTTTGCTGTTGTGGTAGGTCTATGTGAGACTGGAATTGTAGTGAGTGTGGTTTCCTTCTCCTCCTGACAGGTTTCGCCAGTACTGAGTTGAGAGAGCTTAGCCTCCAGTTTGGCTATATGGTTGCATCTCTCACATGTGTTGGAATTTGTTGGGAGGAGGAGAGGGTTGTCTGTGTACATGAGGCAGTTGTAACATTGTCTCAAGATTCCCAGATTCACCAGCTGGAACAGAGAGGAGATTGACAACTCACCTTTGGGCATGCTAGAATAGTATTAGGAATTCCTTTATAATTGAAAAGAAAAAGGGCCAATGGGGAACAAGGTACTCAAGGGGAATTTGTGAGGGTGTAGTGCTTTTAATTTTTTAGTGCTGAGTTATATAATTGCTTTAGTGAGCAAGTGCCAGGTAACTTAAATGCAATGTGTTACAGGTAACTTAAATGCAAAAATGACAAACAGTAACTTTCTTTCAAGTGAAACAAGGAAATAAGTACAGTAAGCAATACAGATGTGACTAGGGATCCACAGAAGCATTGAAAAGCCACATTTTAGGTGGAATTAGTGTTTCAGGGAAATAACAAGCAAACAAGCATACAAACAAAGCTAGATTCAGCAGGCCTGGATCTAGTCTATGCTACAGCAAACAAGGTGTACCAATTCCAGTAAGAAACAGTTCAAATATGCATTCACTATAAGCCTATAACCAGAAATTCCCAGCTCAGAAGGGCAGAGTCCAGCCTCTCCTCCCACAAGAGTGCAGACCACGAACCTTCTTAATGTAAAATAACTGGCCTGAATCCCAAGTGCTTAAACCAGAACTAATACACTTTTAGAATAACAGACACTGAGCCCTCAATCAGCAGTTCCCAACTTAGAAGGATGTAAGCTACCTGTCCTGCCACCACACTGCAGGCCACAAACCTTCCTAATGTAAAACAACTGGTCTGAGCCCAAGTGCTTAATCCAAAAGACTTTGAATGATAGCTACACTTTAATCAAGTTACTACCAAGCAGTAATAAATACAATTGAATACTTTAAAGAATGCTTGGATTAGTGCTCAAGTTATACAAACAAAGCTAGATTCAGCAGGCCTGGATCTAGTCCATGCTACAGCAAACAAGGTGCACCAATTTAGTAAGAAACAGTTCAAATATGCAGGCACTATAAGCCTCTAACCAGAAATTCCCAGCTCAGAAGGGCAGAGTCCAGCCTCTCCTCCCACAAGAGTGCAGACCATGAACCTTCTTAATGTAAAATAACTGGCCTGAAGCCCAAGTGCATAAACCAGAACTAAACACTTTTAGAATAACAGATACTGAGCCCTCAATCAGCAGTTTCCAACCTAGAAGGCTGTAAGCTACCGGTCCTGCCACCACAGTGTAGGCCACAAACCTTCCTAATGTAAAACAACTGGTCTGAGCCCAAGTGCTTAATTCAAAAGACTTTGAATGATAGCTACACTTTAATCAAGTTACTACCAAGCAGTAATAAATACAATTGAATACTTTAAAGAATGCCTGGATTAGTGCTCAAGTTATACAAACAAAACTAGATTCAGCAGGCCTGGATCTAGTCTATGCTACAGCAAACAAGGTGTACCAATTTAGTAAGAATCAGTACAAATATGCAGGCACTATAAGCCTTTGACCAGAAATTCCCAGCTCAGAAGGGCAGAGTCCAGCCTCTCCTCACACAAGAGTGCAGACCACGAACCCTCTTAATGTAAAATAACTGGCCTGAAGCCCAAGTGCTTAAACCAGAATTAATACACTTTTAGAATAACAAATACTGAGCCCTCAATCAGCAGTTCCCAACTTAGAAGGATGTAAGCTACCTGTCCTGCCACTACAGTGCAGAGCACAAACCTTCTTAATGTAAAACAACTGGTCTGAAGCCCAAGTGCTTAAACTAAAAGGCTTAGAGTGAGTTACACCAAGCAGTAATAAATACAATTGAGTACTTTTAAGATGACGCAAAAGCAAAATAAAGTAGGAAGAAACACAAATACAGTAAAAGCAGATACATTTTTTTTTTTTTTTTTGAGTGAGCAAATGAGATGGGCCCAGGAGGAGTATCCAAGTGCAAATTTACAAGAGGGACGGGCAGTTTCAAAGCCACCAAGATTAACACCAAGACAAAAACAGGAAGGGTGGGTGGAGACCTACTGAAAAAAACAGTCAACTTCCAGGTAGATATTGCTCAATGCAACACAAACAAATTACTTTAAAAAGTGCAGATAAAGTTTACTTAGCTACACTTATGCGTCCAAGTTGATATCATGCAGGTCTTAACCGGCCAAAGCTCATAGTTTAAACAGAAGATAATTCACTGTACCACTTGTATAAGACAGAAACTGAATAAGAATGAAGGAAACTTCCCCCACCTATCACTGGCTATGCAGGGTTTTAACAAGCTTTAACTGAAAATACCACATGCACTACTGAATAACAGTCAACTTCCAGGTAGATATTGCTCAATGCAACACAAACAAATTACTTTAAAAAGTGCAGATAAAAGTTACTTAGCTACACTTATGCGTCCAAGTTGATATCATGCAGGTCTTTACCAGCCAAAGCTCATAGTTTAAACAGAAGATAATTCACTGTACCACTTGTATAAGACAGAAACTGAATAACAATGAAGGAAACTTCCCCCACCTATCACTGGCTATGCAGGTTTTTAACAAGCCTTAACTGAAAATACCACATGCACTACTGAATAACAGTCAACTTCCAGGTAGATATTGCTCAATGCAACACAAACAAATTACTTTAAAAAGTGCAGATAAAAGTTACTTAGCTACACTTATGCATCCAAGTTGATATCATGCAGGTAATAACCGGCCAAAGCTCACAGTTTAAACAGAAGATAATTCACTGTACCACTTGTATAAGACAGAAACTGAATAACAATGAAGGAAACTTCCCCCACCTATCACTGGCTATGCAGGTTTTTAACAAGCCTTAACTGAAAATACCACATGCACTACTGAAAAAAGTCAACTTCAAGGTAGATATTGCTCAATGCAACACAAACAAATTACTTTAAAAAGTGCAGATGAAAGTTACTTAGCTACACTTATGCGCCCAAGTTGATATCATGCAGGTCTTAACCAGCCAAAGCTCATAGTTTAAACAGAAGATAATTCACTGTACCACTTGTATAAGACAGAAACTGAATAACAATGAAGGAAACTTCCCCCATCTATCACTGGCTATGCAGGTTTTTAACAAGCTTTAACTGAAAATACCACATGCACTACTGAAAAACAGTCAACTTCCAGGTAGATATTGCTCAATGCAACACAAACAAATTACTTTAAAAAGTGCAGATAAAAGTTACTTAGCTACACTTATGCGTCCAAGTTGATATCATGCAGGTCTTAACCGGCCAAAGCTCACAGTTTAAACAGAAGATAATTCACTGTACCACTTGTATAAGACAGAAACTGAATAACAATGAAGGAAATAGCATATATAACAAGTGTATTTATTTTGACAACAGTATTTAGAAAGGAATTATTGCAGATATTTTTCTTATATATGTGGTCCTAGATTAAACCCAGTAAAAAGAGGAATTTGTATGTGAATAAAGAAGAAGGAGGTTCAGGGTTAATTAACCAGTGGTATAAGCTGCTTCATTAAATTTGTGCAAAGTGTTAAAGTGGATAAATGAAAAAAAGGTGAGAGATTAGTAGTAAATATAAGTCTGATAAATTCTGGGGTATGGTAAAACGAGTAAAAGAGAAAAGAGTACATAAATAAAAAAAATAAAATGTTACCAAGAAAAAATATTTTTGCAAAAAATAATTGATGCTACAGAAAAAGACATAAAAGTATGGTATATGAATGTAATGATGAAACATTACTATGAAAAACCATGGGAAAATCTAACACATAAAAAATTAAAGCAATAATAACAAAGAAGCAAATGGTGTAATCAGAAAGTAGAATTTCAAGATTTGTTTGTGAACACTAGTAATAAATAAATTGCCAGTAAAAGGAAATATGCCATATAAGAAGAAAATTTAGAGAATATGTTTACATTGCAAAGAGGAAGAAATTACAGAACATGTGTTTTTAGGTTCAAAGGTTCATAGGTTCATACTAGGCTATCTGCCCTAGGGCATTTATAAGCCTAGCCAGAATGTGCTTGGCTGCACCCATTTTAAATTAATTTTGCTATGCCCTTTTTGAGAGTTAGTATACTGTGCCTCTGTCTAACAGTGACACAGAAGTGATACCCGGGTAAACCTCGATCTCCCATCCACTCATCAAGATTCCTCTTGAAGAGAGTCAATGAGGGACTCTGCCTAACCTGGACTGGGATTTTATTCCAGAGTGAAGGGAGCCTCTGGGTTATGAATCTGTCCCTCCAGCATGTCCTATTTATTTCAGTGCTGAGGTTCAAGTCTCTCTAGCGCGTAGCTCGATGAGATTTGGATTTTCTGAGGTGCAGCATGTCCATTAAGTCCGGGTCTGACATGGCTTTATACGTCAGGCACAGATTGCCTCTGAACAGGCGGTATGCCACTGAGTAGTGCTGGAGTTTCTTTAACCCGCAGCATATGGCATCTGTTTGAGTCCTTTGATCCTCTTGGTGAGGTACTTTTGGGGTCTTTCCAGTTGCTGCAGGTGTCTGGTAAGGTACATCCCAAAAGGGGCATTGTACTCAATTATGGGCCTGATGAGGGATGAGTAAAGAGGCACGATGACCTCCCCTGATCTAGGTGTGAATCCCTTCATGATTAGGTGGGCTATATAAAATGTTTTTCTAACCACTTTGGCCACGTGGTTGTCAAATGAGAGATTGCTATCAACTTGGGTCCCCAGGTCCCTAATTACTTCTTCTGTACTTAATGGATTACCACCTATGTGGTAATTTGTAGGCACTTTGTTTTTGCCAAAGGGGATGACTATACACTTTTTGGCATTTAGCTTGAGGCCATGGCTCTGGCACCAGTTGTCTGTTTCTATGAGGCCCTTTTGGAGGATGCTTGTGCAGGTTGGAGAGTCGATTATGGCGCCCAGTTTGCAGTCATCTGCGAACTTGGTCAGCCACAGTCCTTCTGTGTTGGCCTGTACCTCCGAGAAATATATACCGAACAAGAGAAGTCCCAGGACTGAGCCTTGTGGGACACCACTTGTAACTGGTTTGGAGTCTGACATGGCTCCAGCAATTCTATGACAAACAGTAACTTTCTTTCAAGTGAAACAAGGAAATAAGTACAGTAAGCAATGCAGATGTGACTAGGGATCCACAGAAGCATTGAAAAGCCACATTTTAGGTGGAATTAGTGTTTCAGGGAAATAACAAGCAAACAAGCATACAAACAAAGCTAGATTCAGCAGGCCTGGATCTAGTCTATGCTACAGCAAACAAGGTGTACCAATTCCAGTAAGAAACAGTTCAAATATGCATTCACTATAAGCCTATAACCAGAAATTCCCAGCTCAGAAGGGCAGAGTCCAGCCTCTCCTCCCACAAGAGTGCAGACCACGAACCTTCTTAATGTAAAATAACTGGCCTGAATCCCAAGTGCTTAAACCAGAACTAATACACTTTTAGAATAACAGACACTGAGCCCTCAATCAGCAGTTCCCAACTTAGAAGGATGTAAGCTACCTGTCCTGCCACCACACTGCAGGCCACAAACCTTCCTAATGTAAAACAACTGGTCTGAGCCCAAGTGCTTAATCCAAAAGACTTTGAATGATAGCTACACTTTAATCAAGTTACTACCAAGCAGTAATAAATACAATTGAATACTTTAAAGAATGCTTGGATTAGTGCTCAAGTTATACAAACAAAGCTAGATTCAGCAGGCCTGGATCTAGTCCATGCTACAGCAAACAAGGTGCACCAATTTAGTAAGAAACAGTTCAAATATGCAGGCACTATAAGCCTCTAACCAGAAATTCCCAGCTCAGAAGGGCAGAGTCCAGCCTCTCCTCCCACAAGAGTGCAGACCATGAACCTTCTTAATGTAAAATAACTGGCCTGAAGCCCAAGTGCATAAACCAGAACTAAACACTTTTAGAATAACAGATACTGAGCCCTCAATCAGCAGTTTCCAACCTAGAAGGCTGTAAGCTACCGTCCTGCCACCACAGTGTAGGCCACAAACCTTCCTAATGTAAAACAACTGGTCTGAGCCCAAGTGCTTAATTCAAAAGACTTTGAATGATAGCTACACTTTAATCAAGTTACTACCAAGCAGTAATAAATACAATTGAATACTTTAAAGAATGCCTGGATTAGTGCTCAAGTTATACAAACAAAACTAGATTCAGCAGGCCTGGATCTAGTCTATGCTACAGCAAACAAGGTGTACCAATTTAGTAAGAATCAGTACAAATATGCAGGCACTATAAGCCTTTGACCAGAAATTCCCAGCTCAGAAGGGCAGAGTCCAGCCTCTCCTCGCACAAGAGTGCAGACCACGAACCCTCTTAATGTAAAATAACTGGCCTGAAGCCCAAGTGCTTAAACCAGAATTAATACACTTTTAGAATAACAAACACTGAGCCCTCAATCAGCAGTTCCCAACTTAGAAGGATGTAAGCTACCTGTCCTGCCACTACAGTGCAGAGCACAAACCTTCTTAATGTAAAACAACTGGTCTGAAGCCCAAGTGCTTAAACTAAAAGGCTTAGAGTGAGTTACACCAAGCAGTAATAAATACAATTGAGTACTTTTAAGATGACCAAAAGCAAAATAAAGTAGGAAGAAACACAAATACAGTAAAAGCAGATACATTTTTTTTTTTTTTTTTTTTGAGTGAGCAAATGAGATGGGCCCAGGAGGAGTATCCAAGTGCAAATTTACAAGAGGGACGGGCAGTTTCAAAGCCACCAAGATTAACACCAAGACAAAAACAGGAAGGGTGGGTGGAGACCTACTGGAAAAACAGTCAACTTCCAGCTAAATATTGCTCAATGCAACACAAACAAATTACTTTAAAAAGTGCAGATAAAAGTTACTTAGCTGCACTTATGCGTCCAAGTTGTTATCATGCAGGTCTTAACCGGCCAAAGCTCATAGTTTAAACAGAAGATAATTCACTGTACCACTTGTATAAGACAGAAACTGAATAACAATGAAGGAAACTTCCCCCACCTATCACTGGCTATGCAGGTTTTTAACAAGCCTTAACTGAAAATACCACATGCACTACTGAAAAAAGTCAACTTCCAGGTAGATATTGCTCAATGCAACACAAACAAATTACTTTAAAAAGTGCAGATAAAAGTTACTTAGCTACACTTATGCGTCCAAGTTGATATCATGCAGGTCTTAACCGGCCAAAGCTCACAGTTTAAACAGAAGATAATTCACTGTACCACTTGTATAAGACAGAAACTGAATAACAATGAAGGAAACTTCCCCCACCTATCACTGGCTATGCAGGTTTTTAACAAGCCTTAACTGAAAATACCACATGCACTACTGAAAAAACAGTCAACTTCCAGGTAGATATTGCTCAATGCAACACAAACAAATTACTTTAAAAGTGCAGATAAAAGTTACTTAGCTACACTTATGCGTCCAAGTTGATATCATGCAGGTATTAACCGTCCAAAGCTCACAGTTTAAACAGAAGATAATTCACTGTACCACTTGTATAAGACAGAAACTGAATAACAATGAAGGAAACTTCCCCCACCTATCACTGGCTATGCAGGTTTTTAACAAGCCTTAACTGAAAATACCACATGCACTACTGAAAAAAGTCAACTTCAAGGTAGATATTGCTCAATGCAACACAAACAAATTACTTTAAAAAGTGCAGATGAAAGTTACTTAGCTACACTTATGCGCCCAAGTTGATATCATGCAGGTCTTAACCAGCCAAAGCTCATAGTTTAAACAGAAGATAATTCACTGTACCACTTGTATAAGACAGAAACTGAATAACAATGAAGGAAATAGCATATATAACAAGTGTATTTATTTTGACAACAGTATTTAGAAAGGAATTATTGCAGATATTTTTCTTATATATGTGGTCCTAGATTAAACCCAGTAAAAAGAGGAATTTGTATGTGAATAAAGAAGAAGGAGGTTCAGGGTTAATTAACCAGTGGTATAAGCTGCTTCATTAAATTTGTGCAAAGTGTTAAAGTGGATAAATGAAAAAAAGGCGAGAGATTAGTAGTAAATATAAGTCTGATAAATTCTGGGGTATGGTAAAAACGAGTAAAAGAGAAAAGAGTACATAAATAAAAAAAATAAAATGTTACCAAGAAAAAATATTTTTGCAAAAAATAATTGATGATACAGAAAAAGACATAAAAGTATGGTATATGAATGTAATGATAAAACATTACTATGGAAAACCATGGGAAAAATCTAACACATAAAAAATTAAAGCAATAATAACAAAGAAGCAAATGGTGTAATCAGAAAGTAGAATTTCAAGATTTGTTTGTGAACACTAGTAATAAATAAATTGCCAGTAAAAGGAAATATGCCATATAAGAAGAAAATTTAGAGAATATGTTTACATTGCAAAGAGGAATAAATTACAGAGAATGTGTTTTTAGGTTCAAAGGTTCATAGGTTCATACTAGGCTATCTGCCCTAGGGCATTTATAAGCCTAGCCAGAATGTGCTTGGCTTTCGCACCCATTTTAAATTAATTTTGCTATGCCCTTTTTCGAGGTTAGTATACTGTGCCTCTGTCTAACAGTGACACAGAAGTGATACCCGGGGTAAACCTACGATCTCCCATCCACTCATCAAGATTCCTCTTGAAGAGAGTCAATGAGGGACTCTGCCTAACCTGGACTGGGATTTTATTCCAGAGTGAAGGGAGCCTCTGGGTTATGAATCTGTCCCTCCAGCATGTCCTATTTATTTCAGTGCTGAGGTTCAAGTCTCTTGAGCGCGTAGCTCGATGGGATTTGGATTTTCTGAGGTGCAGCATGTCCATTAATTCCAGGTTGGACATGGCTTTATACGTCAGGCACAGATTGCCTCTGAACAGGCGGTATGCCACTGAGTAGAGCTGGAGTTTCTTTAACCCGGCAGCATATGGCATCTGTTTGAGTCCTTTGATCCTCTTGGTGAGGTACTTTTGGGGTCTTTCCAGTTGCTGCAGGTGTCTGGTAAGGTACATCCCAAAAGGGGCATTGTACTCAATTATGGGCCTGATGAGGGATGAGTAAAGAGGCACGATGACCTCCCCTGATCTAGATGTGAATCCCTTCATGATTAGGTGGGCTATATAAAATGTTTTTCTAACCACTTTGGCCACGTGGTTGTCAAATGAGAGATTGCTATCAACTTGGGTCCCCAGGTCCCTAATTACTTCTTCTGTACTTAATGGATTACCACCTATGTGGTAATTTGTAGGCACTGTTTTGCCAAAGGGGATGACTATACACTTTTTGGCATTTAGCTTGAGGCCATGGCTCTGGCACCAGTTGTCTGTTTCTATGAGGCCCTTTTGGAGGATGCTTGTGCAGGTTGGAGAGTCGATTATGGCGCCCAGTTTGCAGTCATCTGCGAACTTGGTCAGCCACAGTCCTTCTGTGTTGGCCTGTACCTCCGAGAAATATATACCGAACAAGAGAAGTCCCAGGACTGAGCCTTGTGGGACACCACTTGTAACTGGTTTGGAGTCTGACATGGCTCCAGCAATTCTAACCATGTGGGTTCTGTCCTTGAGCCAGTTTGCAATCCATCTAGTGACAAGTTTTTCTATAATGCCCGAGTGGGGTATTGTATCGAAGGCTTTTGCGAGGTCCAGGTAGGCTGTGTGGACCACCTTCCCCTCGTCAATGGCCTTGGTGACTGTTTCAAAGAAATCAACCAGGTTTAAGAGGCAGGATCTGCCCTTAACAAAGCCGAACTGGGTAGGATCCAGTGTTTGTAGGTCCCCAATATCTTTATTTATGAGGTCCATGATAATCCTTTCCATAGCTTTGCAGACCAAGCTAGTCAGGGTTATGGGGCAATAGTTTCCAGGATCCATTGAGGCACCACCTTTATGGAGAGGGACCACTGTTGCTGTACGCCACTCTTTGGGCACATATCCTGAAGTAAGGCTGAGATTGAACAGTAGTTTTATGTTTGGGTTTAGCTCTTCTTTGAGTTCATGTAGGACGCAGCCCGGGACACCATCTGGTCCCATTGATGCTGTGCTTTTTGCTTTGGAGAGGACGGCTCTTACCTGAGCATCTGAGATGTCAGGGGGGCAGCACCCTGCTGGGATAGATATTTGCCCTTTTGGTGGGAGGGGGAGAAGTTTGCTGAATCTGTCAGCTAGGATGTTGGCAATGTCTGTGGGTTCGGTGTATTTTTGTCATTTTGGACTAATTCTGAGCATATCTGGGAATTACCACCCAGGTTCCTAACATAACTAAAGAAAGCCTTGTGATTATCCTTAGTGTCCTGTGCAATTTTTCTCAAGCTGGCCTTAGACAATTTTATGTGTGCCCATAGTTTTTTGCTAATACTGATCAGTGATGCCTTCCCTTTTTGGGATTTTGCTCTATCATTTAGTAGCTTCCTCCTTCTATTGTATAGTTTGTTTATGGCTGGGGTCCACCAGACAGGACGTCTGCCTTTGGAGGATTGGGTCTTGGTTTTATTTGGGATCGCATGATCCATGCATTCCTGAAGGTGTTCATAGAATGCGTTTATAAAGGATTCTGCGGTCTGGGCCGTATTTTCCACAGGCCCGGGGGCTTTGAAGGATTCCACCTCAGTTTTGAGAAGTATGAAATTTGCTTTAGAGAAGTTTTTCACTGGTTTTCTGGGCAGGGTGTGGGGTCGGGATGTGAATATCCAGTGAGATTAGTTTATGGTCTGATCTTACCAGTGAGGGATACACTTCTGGTCTGGAGCATAGAGTCCCCATGTTGGTGATGATCAGGTCCAGTATGTTTTCCCCTCTTGTGGGAGTGGTAACAAGTTGTTCCATAGCATTTGAGTTTATAAATTCTAGGAACCTTTGGGCTAGGCTGTTGGAGCTGGAGTAATGCTCCCAGTCTATGTTTGGGTAGTTGAAGTCGCCCAATATAATGGTGTTTGGAGAGACCTTCATATTTTCCAGTGTTCTCAGGAAGGCCAAGTGGGGTTCCTGGGTTTAGGAGGGTGGTCTGTAGCAGGCTATAAACTGGAAGGCAGTTTTATCCACTGTTAGTTGCACATGGATAGTCTCTGATGCTTCGTGCTTTGCCACCAACCTGGAGGTGTGGGTATCTTTGATGAATATCGATACCCCCCCTCCTTTTGTGGTTCGGTCCAAGTTTTGGGGCCGAAAAGCATGGTATGAGGTACAACCTGGTAGTGCTGGGGTGCTCTCGGGAGCCCTGAACCAGGTTTCTGTTACTGCACAGATATCGATGTTCTCCATGCTAAGGAGAGTTTCGAAGTCGTGCATCTTGAGGTTTAGACTTCTGGCGTTGAGTAGCATTACTCTTAGTTTCTTATCCCTTGTGATACCTATGGAGGTGGGTTTGTCTTTTGAGCCTTGCCTAAAAAGGCACTATGGGGGTAGCAAGAGCCTTTGCCAATATCCAAAGCCCAGGGTGACAGGTGCAAGCCGTCCCTAGCGAAGCATCGTGGCTTGTCGAGCATATCATCCCAAGCTGACAGGCATTGGATCCCCTTTGAATGACACCAGTACTTAAGCCAATTGTTGAAATTGATCATCTTGTCTTCATATTGTGGCATCATTCTTGGTGAGGGTAAGATGCTACTCAAGGTCAGGGTCATACCGGCCTGGGCTACATGCTCAGAGAGCTCCTTTATGTCTCTTTTCATGTAGTCCAGGGAGGTACGTCTCAGGTCATTCACACCAGCATGGACAATGACCAAGTCATATTTGTACTTGCCTTGGAGTGACCTGAGTGCTTGTGTTATGTGGCGGATCCTAGCACCTGACAGGCTGCTCACCGTGACCCTCTCCTTGTTCAGCCTGGTGAGCTGGACGTCCGTGTGCCTGACGATAGAGTCACCTATTACAAGTGTATCAGGTGTGTTGTTTAGTCTTAAGGGCTGTGACTGTTTGGCACACTGGCTTTGTGAGATATGTGTTGCACGTGTTTTGTTTTGGGGTAGCGGCTGCTTGGGTGTCTGGTTTGGAGGTCTCTGCTGCTTCGGTAGATCTTTATTTAGAGCCTCCGAGTATGTTTTTGTGTGATTATGTGTTTGGTTTGCTGTCGTGGTAGGTCTATGTGAGACTGGAATTGTAGTGAGTGTGGTTTCCTTCTCCTTCTGACTGGTTATGCCAGTACTGAGTTGAGAGAGCTTAGCCTCCAGTTTGGCTATATGGTTGCATCTCTCACATGTGTTGGAATTTGTTGGGAGGAGGAGATGGTTGTCTGTGTACATGAGGCAGTTGTAACATTGCCTCAAGATTCCCAGATTCACCAGCTGGACCGGAGAGGAGATTGACAACTGACCTTTGGGCATGCTAGAATAATATTGGGAATTCCTTAATAATTGAAAACCAAGGCCAGTGGGGTGTGAAGGTATAGTGCTTTTAATTTTTAGTGCTGACTTATATAATTGCTTTAGTGAGTAAGTGCCAGGTAACTTAAGTGCAATGTGTTACAGGTAACTTAAATGCAAAAACAACAAACAGTAACTTTCTTTCAAGTGAAACAAGGAAATAAGTACAGTAAGCAATGCAGATATCACTAGTGATCCACAGAAGTGCTGAGATGCCACGTATTAGGTGGAATTAGCGTTCCAGGGAAATAAGCAAACAAACAACAAGCATATAAACAAAGCTAGATTCAGCAGGACTGGATCTAGTCTATGCTACAGCAAACAAGGTGTACCAATTTCAGTAAGATACAGTTCAAATATTCAGGCACTATAAACCTTTAACCAGAAATTCCCAGCTCAGAAGGGCAGAGTCCAGCCTCTTCTCCCACAAGAGTGCAGACCACAAACCTTCTTAATATAAAATAACTGGCCTGAAGCCCAAGTGCTTAAACCAGAACTAATACACTTTAAGAATAACAGACACTGGGCTCTCAATCAGCAGTTCCCAACTTAGAAGGATGAAAGCTACCTGTCCTGCCACCACAGTGCATGCCACGAACCTTCCTAATGTAAAACAACTGGTCTGAAGCCCAAGTGCTTAATCCAAAATACTTAGAATGATAGCTACACTTTAACCAAGTTACTACCAAGCAGTAATAAATACAATTGAATACTTTAGAGAATGCCTGGATTAGTGCTCAAGTTACACAAACAAAGCTAGATCCACCAGGCCCGAATCCAGTCTATGCCACAGCAAACAAGGCGCACCAACTTCAGTAAGAAGCAGTTCAGATATGCATGCACTATAAGCCTTCGACCAGAAATTCCCAGCTCAGAAGGGCAGAGTCCAGCCTCTCCTCCCACAAGAATGCAGACCACGAACCCTCTTAATGTAAAATAATTGGCCTGAAAGCCCAAGTGCTTAAACCAGAATTAATACACTTTTAGAATAACAGACACTGAGCCCTCAATCAGCAGTTCCCAACCTAGAAGGATGTAAGCTACCTGTTCTGCCACTACAGTGCAGACCACAAACACTCTCAGTGCAAAACAACTGGTCCGAAGCCCAAGTGTTTAAACCAAAAGGCTTAGAATGAGTTACACCAAGCAGTAATAAATACAATTGAGTACTTTTAAGATGATGCAAAAGTAAAAAAAAAGTAGGTAGAAACACAAGTACAGTAAAAGCAGATGAAAATTTTTTTTTTTTCTGAACAAGTGCTGAGATCAAAGAAACAGATTTGAGTGCTGAAACTAGAAAACTGGCTAGTTATAAGAAAAAAAAACTAAGCTAGAAAGCTTCCCTCCAACACAGAAGGGCTTGGGGGCTCAGAAGCCTACAAATAGTCTATACCACTTAACAGGAAAGGCAGGAAACAAGCTTAATTTTTTTTTCTGTTTCCCAGATGCTCTCTTTGTACACAGTAGGAGTGACTGAAATCAGAATATGATCTCACTGCACTCAGTTGAGTGAGCAAATGAGATGGGCCCAGAAGGAGTATCCAAACACAAATTTACAAGAGGGGCGGGCAGTTGCAAGGCCACTAAGGGTGGGTAGGACTAACTGAAGAGCAGAGTGAAAACTTCCAGTTCAGTTAATATTCCTTCCACACAGTTAAAATCAATTTAAATACTGTATTTTTGAAAAAAAGAGCAGATAAAGGTACTTAAATTCTCTTATACATCCAGTTGAATATAGAAAGTTCTTAGCCAGCCAAAGCTGAGGTTTTTAAGCAGAAAATATTTCACACTGTACCACTTAAATAGGCAAGGACAGGAAATCAAAGAATGTGACTACCCCCACACCTGTAATTACTAGCAAATAACAAAATTCAGCAAACACTGACTAATTTCCAGTTCAGCTAATATTCCTTCCACACAGTTAAAATCAATTTAAATACTGTATTTTTTGAAAAAAAAAGAGCAGATAAAGGTACTTAAATTCTCTTATACGTCCAGTTGAATATAGCAAGTTCTTAGCCGGCCAAAGCTGAGGTTTTTAAGCAGAAAATATTTCACACTGTACCACTTAAATAGGCAAGGACAGGAAATCAAAGAATGTGACTACCCCCACACCTGTAATTACTAGCAAATAACAAAATTCAGCAAACACTGACTAACTTCCAGTTCAGCTAATATTCCTTCCACAAATGTAAAATAGTAAAACAAATTACGGGGAAGACTTATAAAAAGATTTTTTGAAGATATAAAAGAAGTGGAGAAAATAAACATGGATATGATTAAATATGGATATTATAAGAATAGAAGTAAAGAATATGTTAAAAGAACAGATAAGTTATTTTATATTATATGGGTTATACAGAATGAAAGAGGAAATGAAATTATGTTTAATGCTAAATGTATTTTAGCAACAATATTAAGTAAAATCAGATGGTGGTTATGGAAAAAGCAGGACGGTCTAATAGAGATGAAAATTTAGTATGATTGTATAAACAGATTTGTATATCTATATATTTGTACATATGTAAATATGTAAATATTTTGTAAATAATAGTTTTTTGTGTATAAATAAAAGACTCCTACTCTCTTCACTTAAGGAGGAATGTTTTTGAGGCACTTCATGTTTCTGTTCCTTGTGCAGAGGCAGTTAGGAGAAGCTGTACAATAATGGAGAGAGAAGAAAGTTGTTTTATTGGTGACAGGAGTATGGTTCTGTCAGTCAGACAGAAAACTGTTAAAAAACAAGTGGATAGTACAAAGACTTACCATCTAGCCAGCTTTAAACCTTAGAATTTTGAAGAAGGTGTAACTGAAATTGCTTCAAGAGGTTTGTCTGATGAAAAACTGGATGACTTATTGAACAAAGGTGACCCTCGAGAAGAGTCTGAGATTTTGTGGTTGGATATGATGGAAAGGTTTTTTAGAAAGGACAGTTAGTTGGGCAGAAATGAAGTGAGTCGTGAGTTGGATAGACACAAAGTAACAGGTGGGATGCTCACAAAGTAACAGGTGGGATGCAGCCTGAAAATCATATGATGATGTAGTTAGTAGAACAAAAGGTGCTGTCAATTTTATTAAAAAAGAAAAATGTTTGTTGTTTGGATAAATCAGAAGAAAGAGGAAATAATAGATTGATACGTTGTGTGGGATAATTTAGTGTTACATTTGGGTTTTGAAACAAATGACATTTGATCCTTGATTGATTTGAGGAAAGAGACATTTTGTTGCTTAACATATGAGACTGAATAAAAAGATCTTTACTTAATTGGGAAAAAAGAAGGACTGTTACCTGTGGAATGAGTTTATATTTTCCAGGCAACGGACCTGATTAAAAAAAGTTTGATTTCATACTGATGAAATTGATTTAAAAGATATCAGAAATTATTTTCCCTTATGTGTTATTCATATGTATTCATGTTCATGTGTGGAGATCCTATAACAGTGAAAGACTTTTATAAAAAGTGGTCTGAATGGTGGATTGAATTTAAAAAGAAGTATACACATTGTTTTTGTTTTTGTTTCCAATGGCAGAATGCTGTAAGAAAGGAAGTGAAAGTGAAGTATATAAACATGTATTGAAATGTCTTGGAGAATTCAAAGATGAATACAAGAGAGTATTATGATATGGAAAGGGAAATATATAAAAGAAATCAAGAAAAGATGAAGTACTGTTTAAGCAGGGATATTTACAAAGGAGAAGGGAGGAAGTATCTGAATATTTGGGCAAATTATAAAGGATGATATTATTATAACGAGGAAATGGAAAATGTAAAAGGAGAGGTAAAAGGAACACAAGAGCAAATTATGATTATTGTATTACAGCATGTAGAAAGTATATGTATAAGACTAAAAAGAAAGAAAGAAAATAAGGGAGAGGATGGAAAGTAAAAATAAAAAAAATCAAGAATCAATTAAGGAAGAATTTGAAAAAGAAATTAGTATTAGTGAATTGAGTGAAGTACAGGAAAGTAAATGTTGATCCAGTATCACATCCAGAGGTATGAAATGAACAAGAAGATGAGGGGATGACAAAGCAAGTGTTCTGGAAATGTTTTGAATGAAAGGTTCAAAGAAAAGTTTGTTTATGAAGAGTTATATAGTGGGATATTAACATGTATATGGAAGAAAGAATGAAATAAGACATTGCAGACCTGTAGCATTAAGTAATAAGGATTAAAACATTTTATGAGAATTGTAAAGAGGAAAATGGAAGGAAGGAAGGATGAAGGATATTATAATAGAAAGCATATATGGTATAAAAGGAAAGTGAGGTTAGGAATTACTTTTGGTGGTTAAGACATTTTGGATGGTATTATAAGTAAAAGGGAAGATGTGAAACTTATGGTAGATGATATTAGTAAGGTATGTGATACAGTAGGGCATGATGCTTTCTGGGATGTTATGGAAAATATGGAATATGTAATAGTATTAGGAAACTGTATATGTCAGCATATCAAAATATTACAGAGTTAGTAAATAAGTGCTTGAGTAAAGAAATATACATGAATTCAGGTATAAGACAAGGATGTCCCAGGAGTGGCATATTGCTTGCATTAGTAATGAATGCTATACTGAGTGAAGTAGTTTATAAAATGAAAGATGCTAGATATGTAATGCAAAAGGAAGTGGTGACTCTAGTAGTTTTGATATTTTCAGATGATATAATAGTGACTGCTAAGAATAAAATATAGATGAGGGAAATGTTGGTTTGTCTGTATGGTTGTTTAAAGAAAATGGAAATGACCCTGAATAAAAATAAAAGCAAGGGTGATATGAAAATTGCAGAGGTGCATTTTTCAACAACTGAAGTATCTTTATTAGAGGTAAAATCTGGGAATAATTATGTAGTTATGCGGTAATGCTAGGGTTTGATAAAAGAAATGAAAGAACTGTGTCTTATGTGAAGGAATTAAACCTTTTCCTTGAATGCTAATCTATATCTGATTAATTTTGTTTTAATGGGAAGAAATCATATATGTAAAATGTTTATTAGGTCCCAGGAAAATAAAAAAAATTATGCAATTAGCATTTTCTTTCATATGGGATTCAAGAGTAAATCCAACGAAAAGTGGTGCATTGTATATGAGTGAAGATGAAAGGGGGATAGAGGTCATGAAATCCATTTGTTTAATCTGCTTCTTTCAATTTGTATAGAGTATTAATGTGGGTAAATGAAGAGAATGAGAAATTAATAATGAAAATATTTAAATCTAAGTACAAAAATTTAAAATATTAAAATAAGAAAAAGGTAAAGGTTATATAAATGAAGAAATTAAAAATTATCTTGAAAAAAGTCTAGCATGGAAAATGAAAATTGATGACAGAGAGAAGAATAGAAGAATGCAGTCTAATAATATAATGATACAATATTGTTATGTAAATCCTAGTAAGTTTTACCAGAAGAAGAGATAAAATCCATTAAAGTAAGGAAAAGTGGTGTACTAAGATTATAGAGTGTCATGTTTTTCATGAAGACTGGTAATAAATAACTTACCAGTAAAGGGGCATATGCCATATAAAAAGAAAGTTAAAAGAATATATTTATTTTATGGGAGGAAGAACCGATAGAGCATGCTTTTTTATTAAATGTAAAAGAGTCATTAAACTCTTGAAACAGTTGTGTGACGAAAAACATTTTGAGGATATTTTTGTTGTAAACAATATAGACATGAATATGATTCTGTATGGATATTATAAAACAAGAAGAAAGAATATGTGAGAAGAATAGAAAATAATTTATTTTATGTATAATGGGTTGTTCAGAATGAAAGATTTAATAAAATGTTATTTAATGGGAAATGGATTCTGGATGATATATTCTGAAAAATTAGATTACTGTTGTGGGAGAACAATAATGATGATGGTATATAGGAATGTGTAGATATGCACATGTAAATATTTATATTTTGTAAATATGTAAATAATGTTTTGTTTATGTTGTATTGATTTAAGGCCCTTATTCTTTTTTATAAGTGCTGTGGGATCTTTTACATCCACCTGAGCTACCACCAAATCATGCAGATAGGACCTTAATTTAACACATTAACTGAAAGATGACATACTCAGGAGAGCAGCACCCACTCCCCTATGCTGAACTAAAATATAAACAATCCAGCTTCTGAGTGTGGGAATAGAACCCACCACTTCTGTTTTTTATTAAGTACACACTCCGAGAAGAAGTCAGAAAACAATCCCAATGTTTATCTCATATCATTTTTTTTAGAAATATAAAATACACAACAAATAAAAAGAACTGAGTTTCATGATGAATACTCTACTGTTTATTTTCATTTTGGTTCAGTTTTATATTTTCATGCAACATGCAGATTTGGGTTTGGGAAGTTGTCTTAGAAGGGTAATTTGTTTTGGGCTTCTGTGTGTGTTTGCTCACGCGTGCAAATGTGTGTGTGTGTGTGTGTGTGTGTGTGTGTGTGTGTGTGTGTGTGTGTGTGTGTGTGTGTGTGTGTGTGTTTGCGTGCGTATCTGCAGTTAATATATGCATTCAGTGAAATTTTGATTTCTTATTAGTGAGTGGCAAAACATGGCAGTTTTAGAGGAATTTTAGGATCTTTGATGCCACATTAAGGATATAGATACATATGTGATCTCCCAAGAGAGTATATAACAAAAATATGTACACACCTTACACAAATAAATAAATCACTCTCACACGCACATGTGCAAACATTTTAAATAAAAAATAAAAAAATACAATATATAGGTACACCTGATTTGACCAACTGTTTCTTTGGCCGATATATTTTTTGTTGACACATTTTGGAAGACAAAGCAGATGATCAATTGTGTGCAAGATTGTGAATTCCTGCAGTTGTAGAATATATCCTTCCCCAGAGACTGTGCAATCTCTGTGTTTTAGTGTTTGTATGCTCTGAGGTTATGCTGGGAGCATGTTCCCTGATTTGTCAGTGTAAGAAATGTCAATTTTTATGTGCCATTATTTGCAATGGTGATACTTTAGAATTTTAGTGTATTTCAGTTCACACATATGGTTAAATTTCATAACAGGAAATGCTCAGAAATTTAATGCTCTATTTCTAAGCGCTTATTTTTTGCATGTTTCAGTCATTTTACATTTTGCCATTTTGCCCACTGAAGCATTCAGTATTTGATTATATAATCACTCATATATTACATACATACATGCATACATATATGTATATACACACACACACACACACACACACACACACACACACACACACACACACACACACACACACACAAAACACACAAAGGCCTTCAATATTGTTTCCCACAACTTTATCTTGTCCAAACTCTCTCTTCTCAATCTCTTTCCCTCCTCTATTAACTGGTTTTCCAGTTACCTTTCTAATAGACAAGAAGCTGTCAAGTGGAACAATAGTACTTCTTCCTTCACACTCCAGCAGGAGTTCCACAAGGCTCAGTACTGGGTCCCTTACTTTTTAACATCTTCATTAATAATTTTCATCAGTGTATTCCTAATACCAAACTTGTCCAATATGTGAATGATTTCACCATAATTTGCTATGCTCAATCCCTCCCCAAACTCAAGCAACTAACACAAAATGCCTTCTCTTGTACTGAGTGTTGGATGCTGAATAATCACCTTGCTCTCAATGCATCTAAAACAAAAATCATGATCTTTACCCCATCTAAAAACACATCTATTGATAAAAATTCCTTCTCCATAGTCAGTCAGAATAGGATTCCCATTGAAATAGTTTCCCATACAAAACCTCTAGGTGTTATCATTGATGAATATTTAAGGATTGACATTCATATGAAAATAGTATTAAGAAAACTCACCAAAAGCTCAGAATGCTGTATAATCACAGCTGTTATCTCATGCCCTCATCCAAACATATACTCTCTCTTTCCCACCTCATCCTCTCTCTCTTGTGTGGAGCCCCTCTCCTCACCAACCTTCAATCCACCCTAAAGTCAAAATTGTCATCTTGCTACAATAAAATCACTAAGTTTGCTACTGGAACCAAATCCTCCTCCCACCACTGTGATGTACTCCACTCCTTGAACTGGCTGGAACACCCCCACTATCTCTCTTACATTCAACTGTTAACTGTTTACAAACTCATTTTCAAACCCTTTAACTGCCCTTCCCTCTCTTCCATACTCACCTTGCATTATCCTGACAGACTACTCAGGTCCAGTAACCAGAACCTCCTCGAAGTGTACAAACCTTTATGTACCCATGGGCAATTTCTCTTGTCTTTCTCCCTTGCTCATCTATGGAATTCACTCCCCCAAATATTTGAATCGCCCAGAACCACTCCGCCTTCAAGACCATGCTCCATTCCCATATTTCTACTCACTGGGAATGCTCATGCTCTCACCCCACCTGACTTCCTCTATATCATTTCTGCTCAGTCATCTTTTTTTTTTTCTCCTTTATCAAAACTCAACCTAGTGACTCCCTTCATTTCATTTCCACTCCTTCTCCCTTTTTCCTTTCTCATAACTCAGCCTAATGACTCCCTTCATTTCATTTCCACTCCCTCTCCATTTTTTCCTTCATTGTATTTGCACTCCCTCTCCCTTTTTTCCTTCATTGTATTTCCACTCCCTCTCCCTTTTTTCCTTCATTTTATTTGCACTCCCTCTCCCTTTTTCCTTCATTTAGTTTCCACTCCATCTCCCTTTTTTCCTTCATTTTATTTGCACTCCTTCTCCCTTTTTTCCTTCATTTTATTTGCACTCTCTCTCCCTTTTTCCCTTCATTTTATTTGCACTCCCTCTCCCTTTTTTCCTTCATTTAATTTCCACTCCCTCTCCCTTTTTCCTTCATTTCATTTCCACTCCCTCTCCCTTTTTTCCTTCATTTTATTTCCACTCCCTCTCCCTTTTTCCATTCATTTAATTTCCACTCCCTCTCCCTTTTTCCTTCATTTCATTTCCACTCCCTCTCCCCTTTTCCCTTCATTTCATTTCTACTCCCTCTCCTTTTTCCTTCCTCATAACTCATCCTATGCACCTCTAACTGTTCTACTCTCCTCCTCTAATTTTTCCTGCCTCTCTCTGTTACAGCACCTTGGTCAAATCTTATTATTCTGTCTTCTTTATTACTGTGTTTTAGTAGTTTTTGAAAATTGTATTGTACTTGTTAACTTTGTTGATATTGGCTTCATAATAATTGTATATGGAGCTTTTTGCCTCAGGCCTCCATTAAAAATGGGCTTATGTTGGCCAAATGGACTTTCCCGGTTAACAAACTGCAAATAAATAAAATATATACATGCATACATACATAGACATAGACATACACACACACACACACACACACACACACACACACACACACACACACACACACACACACACACACACACACACACACACACACGTGTGTGCATGTGAAAATATATTTAAAAAAGGAATAGTTTTTTGTGACCTTGGGACTGTCTCTCTTTTGGGACTATGATTTCCTAAGGATTTTAACATTTTAGTGGAGAAGAATTTGATGCCAAATAAATGATGCAGGGTCAGCCATAGTAGTCATGGTGAATCTGCAACTCCATACAGGGGCTGTCCCCTGCAGCCTGCAAAATTATTCAGCTACCTTCATAGCTAGAAACCTCAGTGGAAAGTTAAATAAAATGTTTATACAGTCATAAAATATTTCAGGCACAGGTAATAATGCCTTTCTGGCATGAAATACACTAAAATGTCATTCCTATAAGTGTCCAACTTATTCTTAAAAATATCAAAACTAATGCTTGCTTTAATAAAATTTGGTAGTCTATGCCAACATCAACTATTCTTTTGGAGTAGTAATCCCCTATATAAGTTATTTGATGCTATTTGATAACCCCAAACAGTCCCAGAGGTAAATGTCTCTAGGTCATGTCTTAAATACCTATATGAGTACTGTACACGTTATTTAAATTTTTCATGATAAATAAAATTTTCACATCTGTGGATACCCTTTGTATATTACCACTATGCTCTTTCCAATTTACTCAAGCTAGTTTGCTTATAACATTTCTGTATTATTATTCTATAGTTTAGTCTGGGTATAATCTAACTTGCAAATGATGATTTTATCATTTCTGATTTCCTAGAGGCTGTAAATATTCTTATATAGCCTATAGTTTTATAGCTCTCACTTACCAATTGATTGATATCAGCCGAATATCTCAGAGCTAGATCTATTCATATACTCAT